>NC_084481.1:110037349-110340379 GCF_030035675.1 Rhineura floridana | reverse complement strand
TGAGTCAGGCACTGGTTGATAGAATACTTTGATGTAGAAGCATGTGAAGATGTCACAGTGACTTGTGAATAATCTTACCGAGGGATACCTTGTTTCTCTTGCCTAGCACATTAGAAATAAGCATGTGTATGATCATTGGAGTACCTTGTAAGGAAATAGAGTATGCTGATCCCTGTACCCTTAGGAAACCCAATTCAAGATTTCGAGATGATTGGAGGAGAAGCTTCCCAAATGGCAGAAAAGTGTGTTTATGGTGCAAGCCTGTGCTCAGATTTTCCTATTGCCCAACATTTTTATTTTGGTGGATGGACCACTGTTTCAAGAATTGTAGCTCCTTTTCAATTCTGCTGAATCTTGCTATCATATGTACATTGATTTGTGCAGAAGTTGCATTTTGTCATTTGCACTCCTCCTCCAAAAAAGAATAAAAGAGAGATAACAGCTGAGATCCAATGTAGCATGAGTGGGTATCCAATTGTACCATGGGGCTTCTCCTTTCCCCTGTGGGCCCCAAAATCTGCTCCAGAGACCTGGGTGACACTCTGGAGCAGATTTTGGGGAGGTTGGGGAGGGGCTGCAGAGGGGAAGAGAAAGTGGAAGTCCTGTTGCACAAGCAAGTGGACATCATTTGATATTGAATGCTGTGTGATGGTTGATAGGCAGAACTTGATTAGCTTTTGGAAGAAAATTGCATGCATCCTGAGGGAGAAGAGTAATAGACAGTTCTTACTTTACCTAGATGGTATTTTAAAGTCCTTCTTTGTTGTTTCCTTGCATATTCTTGCCCTCTTGCTTACCTTTTGATTGCTTTTTGGCTTCTTGATAAACTATTGACCGCTTCGTTCTTTTTCCTTCCTTGCCTCCCATGGAGATTGCACTTGCCTTGTGGGCGCAGCATAATTTCTCCATCTCTCCCTTGAAATGGCAGCAGCTTTCCAGCCTCAATAAACACATGGAAGATAAAGGGAAGTATTAAATAACCTCTTCAGGATTATGGTGGTAATATTGCACTTTCTACTGTGAGAAGTAAGCCAGTGGCCCATCTAGTCCAGCGTCCTGTTCTCACAGTGGCCTACCAGATATCTGTGGGAAGCCCGTTAGCAGGACCTGAGCACAAAGCACTCTCCCTTCCTGTGGTTTCCAGCAACTGGTATTCGGAAGCATGCTGCCTCCAACTCTGGAGACAGAGCATAGCCATCATGGCTAATAGCCATTGATAGCCTTATCTTCCATGAATTTGTCTTAATTTTTTTTAAAGCCATCCAAGTTAATGGTTGTCACTGCCTCTTGTGGGAGTGAATTCCATAGTGTAGCTATGCACTGTGTGAATCTTCCAACATTCTTCTTCATTGGATGCCATGAGTTCTAGTGTTATGTGAGAGGGAGAAAAACTTTTATCTATCTGCTCCCCATGCCATGCATAATTTTATACACTTCTATCATGTCACCTCTTACTCACCTTCTCTCTAAACTGAAAAGCCCCAAATGGTACAAACTTCCTTCATCGGGGAGTCACTCCACCTTCTTGATCATTCTGGTTGCTCTTTTCTGAACTTTTTCCAGACCTACAATATCCTTTTTGAGATGCGGCAACCAGAACTATACATAGTATACCAAATACCAGAGATTTGTATAATGGCATTATGATAAAGGCAGTTTTATTTTTTGTTCCTTTCCTAATGATCCCTAGCATGGAATTTGCCTTTTTTGCAGCTGCCACACACTGGGTTGACATCTTTATTAAACTTTCCACTATAACCCCAAGGTCTCATTCCTGGTCAGTTACTGCTAGTTTAGACTCCGTGAGCGTATAGGTGAAAGTAAGATTTTTTTGCTCCAGTATGCGTAAATTTACACTTGTTTACATTGAATTGCATTTGCTATTTTACCACCCATTCATTCAGTTTGGAGATGTCCTTCTGGAGCTCTTCACAATCCCTTTTTGTTTTAACAATCCTGAACAATTTAGTATTGTCAACAAACTTGGCTACCTCACTGCTAACCCCTAATTCTAGATTGTTTATGAACAAGTTAAAAAGGGCAGGTCCCAACACCTATCTTTGGAGGACTCCACTTTCAACATCCCTCTATTGGGAGAACTGTCCATTTATTCCTTCTCTCTGCTTCTTGTTACTTAACCCATTCCTGATTCACCAGAGAACCTCTCCTCTTATTCCATGACTGCTAAGCTTCCTCAGGTGAGTTATCTTGTCAAAAGCTTTTTGAAAGTCCAAGTACACTATGTCAACTGGATCACTTTTATCTATATGCTTGTTGACACTCTCAAAGAACTCTTAATAGGTTAGTGAGATACCATGCTGGCTGTGCTTCAGCAAGACTTCAATTCCGACTTATGGCGACCCTGTGAATAGGGTTTCATGGTAAGCGGTATTCAGTGCGGGTTTACCATTGCCTCCCTCTGAGGCTGAGAGGCAGTGACTGGCCCAAGGTTACCCAGTGAGCTTCATGGCTGTGTGGGGATTGGGACCCTGGTCTCCCAGGTTGTAGTCCAACACCTTAACCACTACACCACACTGGCTCTCTATTCTATATGCATCTTTATCTTATCTTTAACAATATTTTCCACAAGTTTTCCCAGAACAGTTGTTAAGCTAACTGGCCTATAATTTCCGGGATTTCCTCAGGATCCTTTTAGAAGTTGGTGTTCCATTGGCAACCTTTCAGTCCTTGGGCATGGGGCCAGATCTGAGGGACAAGTTACATATTTTTTGTTAGAACATCAGCAATTTCGCATTTGAGTTCTTTGAGAACTGTCAGGTGGATGCCATCCAGACCCTGGATCTTCTCAGGTTATTGCCCTCAGGATGAGGACATTTAATTCTCATGCTCATCCTTGCTCTATTTTTCAAGTAATTTCATTGTTGGTAATCAAAGGTTTTGAATTGGCTCTCCTAAATACTCTCCCCCCCCCCCACAAGACTTTTTCTAGAGAGGAGCAGAGGAATTAAAGGCTCACTCTACAGAACCTGGATAGCTTGTCCACAGCATTCAGGGGGCTTACTAGTATAATTCTTCTTTGGAATGAGCCAAACTTGTGATGTTGTGTTTTCTTGGCTAGCTTGAGGCAAAGTGCATAGTTTGAACTGGATTTGTGCTGTTTACTGTTGAGATAAACTGGTTCCACGTCTGGCGTTTGGCATTCTTGGGGGAAGAAGAGATCAAGCAGAATGTTTACAGTTAAGAAATAAAGATTTAAACTGTGTTTTCCATGAGTGTAAGACTCTTCTCTTTTCATGCTTCTTTTGATTGAGCAACAGCTGGTGTTGCGAGTCATGACTCAGCTTGAATGAAGACCAAAGGCTGAGACCTGGGCATGGTCTGTAGGTCAGTGCCTTGAAGGAAGAACACCTGGGAATCCTGTGTTTACCACCTTAAGCTCCCTGATGGAAAGGTGGAATATCAGTGTAATAATTAGGGCCATGACTTTCAGTAGACAGAAACTGTTTCATCAGATGCAAATAATGCAAAATACCATTAAAATATCCAGTAATATGACAAGGAACTGGAGTAAAATACTGTTTAGCTTCTCACCCCTTCCACATTAGCCTTAACTTGTATGTGTGTATCTGTATCTTGCCAATGCTTTTTGTGTAAAATATAGCAAGAATGAATAACAGATACAAGATCATTGGATTGACAGTTTTGATGTCCAGAGGGCCCATCCCTACGTTTACCTTTATTACATCTTTCACAACAGTTTGTAACTCTCTCATGTCCCCAGCATTGCAGGTCCTTGAACAAGTGGTAGCAGGCCAGCTCCGGACACGCTTAGATGAAACCGATTATCTGGATCCATTTCAGTCTGGTTTCAGGCCTGGTTTTAGCACAGAAACAGCCTTGGTTGCCCTGTATAATGACCTCTGTTGGGAGAGAGACAAAGGGAGTGTGATTTTCCACAGGTAGCCTGCCATCACTCTGGGCTATCACTGCCATCTAGCGAATGCACTGTAGATAAAACCTGGGCGTCCAGCCCCTCCCACTCCAGTTTTCATTCTTGCCTCGTCCGAGACGTTTGGATACCTACAGAGCGTGGATAAGTTCTCTCTCTTCTTCTTTTGCCTTCTTAGATAGTTTTGTTTGTTTTCCTTTTTGGTTGAGCGGCAGCTGCTGCTCTTCCATTGCTAGGAGTCTGCGGCTGCGACTCCCTCCCCCCCTCCCTCAGTTTTTGGAGTGGGGGATTGTTCATTTGTTTGTTCTTGCCCCCGTTTTTTCTTTTCTCCCTGCTTGCTTGTTTTTTCCCCTTGCTTGGGTAGAGGCAGCCGCCCCTCCCTCGTTGGAGGCCGTGGCTGCGGCCTCTCCTCCCCCGACCTTACTTTCTCCATGGCCTTGCCTCATTTCCCTGCAGCTTCGGCGGCAGCCTGCCATTTGCAGCCGGGCGCCTGCGGCTGTGGCCCTCAGTTTGGGGAGCGGTTGGCCTTGGCGGCGCTTGGTTCCGACTCAGAGGGGGTGGCGAGTAGGAACTCCCCCCCGCCAGATCGCTCCTGCAATCTTTTTCTCCCCACTGTGGTTTTTGGCTCACGGAGCATCTTTCCTAACGGCGGCGGCTCTCACTTTTGTCCTGCCCTTTGGAACTGCGGGCGTCCTCTTTGAAGCTTTTCTTTTGCCGGCCGTCATTTTAGCTGCTGCCTGATTTTTGAGTCATCTTCTACTCTGACTCACTGCGGCCTTTTTTCCCTTTATGAAGGTTTTTCTTATGCTGACTGAGCCAGGCTGCCTGTTAGAATTGTAAGACTGAGCACCCCTCGATACCGCACCTTCCCCATTGTGTGCTGGTATTGGGCCTTGATGCAATATTTCCTCCTCAGTGCATATTAGCGGTACCGCACCTTCCCCATTGAGTACGTGTATTCAGCTTTGAGTCACACTGTGTAAATATAAAAATAAAAATAAGATATAAAAAGCTTCTTTGCCTGGCGCTCAGCAGTGTACTATAGCGGTCTCAAACCTTCCCCATTGTGTGCGTGTACTTAGCTTGTGGCTCATATTGCATCACTAATCATTAATCCTGTGGGCAATTTCTCCTGTGGGCGTGCCCACACATTTTTTCCTGGGCCATAGCGAACCTAACCTTCTCTTGCTTGGCCACGTAGCCTGCACGACACTCCTTGTTCACTCACAGGGCTGATACCACACCTTTCCCATTGTGTGGGTGTATCCGGACCCTGACATGGCAGACCAGCAACCAGAGGCAGCGCAAACCTCAGGAGCAAGTCAGCAGTGCAAAGCTCCAGGGCAACATAAGGCCCCTAAGCATAAGCATGCCAAAGCTCTTGCCAAGACGAAACATCTGTCTGCCCACAGTGCCTCCAAGCGGGCCCGGTATGTTTCAGCCCCGACCTTAGAGGAGCCTGCCCGTCAAGCATTACCTGCTCTCTTCCAATCCCCTGCTGGGTCGTCAGAGGACGAGTTTGAAGGTTTTCCCAGTCAGACACCTCGATACTCGGATCCTCCCTCTGCCGTGCTGCCTCCTCTGGTGCAACCACATCTTCCCCCACATGAGCCCCTGTACCTCCTGAACCACCATCAGGACTACAGGTGACACCAGAATTTTTGTCACAGCTGCGAGAGGTTAAGAACATAAGAACATAAGAAGAGCCTGCTGGATCAGGCCAGTGGCCCCTCTAGTCCAGCATCCTGTTCTCACAGTGGCCAACCAGGTGCCTGGGGGAAGCCCGCAAGCAGGACCCAAGCTCAGCCTCAGTCTCAGGCATGCCTCTCGCCTCAACTTCCATCCCCGTGGCAGTCTACCTCGATTCGACAGCCTGGTGGTCAGGATGACATCCCTCATTCTTCTCCTAACCCGTTTGATATCTCCAGAGGCAGACTTGGTGGTGAGCCCTCAGGGATGGACGACATCGTATCCCTCATGCACCCAGTCCTTGACGAATGGAGTGAAGAATCTGACCTGGATGAGGATTCATCCTACTGCCTCTTCGATTCGGCCGATTACCTCCCCCTCTGCTGTAGAGTGTTGGACACCCTGGGCATCCAACCTGCACAAACACAGCAGGCGGCTCCTCCTGTGAAAGGTGCCAGGGTCCTCAAATCACCCCAGTCAGCGGACCATTCAATTCCAGTACCAGATCCCATCAATAAGCTGGCCAGAGAGGAATGGGCCTGTCCTCTACGTCCATGTCGCTTTTCACCATTGGCCAACAAACTTTATTCTTTGGCCCCGGACTTTATGTCCTTCCTGAATGTCCCTGGCGTCGACCAGCCAATTTCGGACTTGATTTCTAGGTCCCTCCTTCCGAAAGAAGGAGATTCGCAACTCAAGGACCCCTCTGAAAAGCGGCTTGACTTCGCACTCTGCAAGAACCATGAGGCATCCACCTTCTCCATCTGGGCCTCGGCTGCTGCCTCAATTTTCTCCAGGGCCTCCATGATGTGGCTTGATGACCTATTGGACGATCCCAACCTGGATCCAGCCACACTGAGAAAGGGGCTAGTCAAGCTACATAAGGTGGCCGCATTCGTGGCAGGTGCCACCTTGGACGCCACCCACCAAGGAGCAAGGGCCCTGGCCGCTGAAGTAGTAGCTCGAAGACCCTTATGGCTACGACACTGGGATGCCGATTCTACGGCCCGAACCAATTTGTCCATAGCTCCCTACTCGGGGTCACTGCTGTTCGGGGAAGATGCCCTTAAAGCGGTCCTGGTTGACCCCAAGGACAATTGAAAGCCTACCCTAGCCACAGCCAAGAGGGATGACCACAGACAGTTTCGCCGGTTTGCCCCATATCACCCCTTCCAGCCCTTTCGGGGGGTGCGGCCTGGGGGGCGAGGCCGAGATACATGAGTCCCCGAGTTCCGATCATCCAGGCCATCCTGGCCCAGACAGCGCTACCACGGCAGATTCCAGTATCAAGGCCGACAAGCCCCTTCTTCATACGGCAGAGGAGCTCGGCAGCGCAAGCAGTTCTGACGCCATTCCTATCGGGGGCTGGCTCTCTCTCTTCGCCAGTGCCTGGCTTCCTCTGTCAAGGGTCCCCTGGATCAGAAGCATCTTCCTATGCGGCTACAACATAGAGTTTTGGCTGCCACCCCTGGACAGATACCACCCATCACCAGACTCCAATTCACGCAGGAGGGTCATGCAGGATGCCCTACACCATCTACTCAACATAGTGGCAATAGAACCCGTACCACTAGCGGAAAGGTCGCAGGGAGTCTACTCCCTCCTGTTTGCGGTCCCGAAGCAAGATTCGTCATGGAGGGCAGTTCTGGACCTCAAATTCGTAAACCGCTTTGTCAAGCATCGCAGGTTCAAAATGGAGTCACTGGCGTCCATTGTGCAAGCACTGCAACAGGGAGATTTTTTAGCATCTATAGACCTCAAAGACGCTTACCTCCACATTCCAATCTGTACCGCCCACAGGCGATTCTTAAGATTCACGCTGGGCCAAGACCATTTTCAGTACCGGGCCATGCCATTCGGCCTTGCATCAGCCCCAAGAGTGTTTACCAATGTAATGGCCACCCTGGTGGCCACACTCCGACTTCAGGGAGTCCATATTTACCCTTATCTCGACAACCTTCTCCTTCGGGCGAGTTCCAACGACCAAGCCGACAGACAACTCTGCTACACTCTAGAGGCTCTCAGGTCCCACAGCTGGCTAGTCAACACCGAGAAGAGCCATCTCAAGCCAACTCAGCGGCTCCAGCATCTGGGAGCAGTACTGGACACGTCCCAGGCCATGGTGTTTCTGTCCCCAGAGCACACCTCCACCATCTGAAGCATGGCAACATCATTGGTTCGACGTTCAAAGGCGGACATCATGTTCCTGGCAAAGGTCCTCGGAACGTTGGTCTCCACTATTCACATTGTCCCGACATCACACTCGGCCTCTCCAGTGGGCCTTGCTACCCTTTCAGGCCGACATTGCCATCTCCTCACATCGCGTGATCCGTCTGAAGCCATCGCTCAGAGCGTCATTTCGCTGGTGGACACTGTAGTCACACCTCAGCAGGGGCACTCCCTTTCGGGAATCAAACAGGATCACTATCACCATGGATGCCAGCCTGACCGGATGGGGGGCACACTGCAATTCCAGCTTTGCCCAGGGCACATGGTCCAGAGTGGAGCAACATCAGTCTGTGAATTGGCTGGAACTCAGAGCCGTCCATCTGGCCCTCCGACACTTCCAGCCACTATTCTCCCTTCAGCACGTACTAATTCGCACAGACAACACCTGCGTCAAATCACATTTGAACAGGCAAGGGGGCACCAGGTCCCGAGCTCTTCAGGCAGAGGCGACCCTAATCTTCAACTGGGCCGAAAGCCACCTATTGTCATTATGGGCAGAACATCTCAGTGGGGTGCTGAACGTGACTGCCGATTGGCTCAGCAGGCAGAATGTCTCCCCAGGAGAATGGAAGCTCCATTCAACGGTGCTCGATATGCTGCAGCAACACTTTGGCACCCTCTCGGTGGATCTATTCGCCTCGAGCCACAACCACCAGCTGCCCCGTTACTTCTCAAGGTACCTGGACCCATCCGCGGAAGCAGTGGATGCCTTGACAGCACCTTGGCCAGAGGGTCTCCTGTATGCCTTCCCACCGATATCCCTCCTAGGCAAGGCATTGAAGAAACTGCAGCACAAGAGGGCCCAGCTACTCCTGATAGCCCCACATTGGCCGCGTCGACCGTGGTTCTCAGACCTCCTTGCACTGTCAGTCATGGACCCCTGGACACTACCTGTCAGGCCGGACCTGCTCTCTTAGGGACCAATCTGGCACCCGGACCCAGCCTGGCTGAGTCTGACAGCCTGGCGTTTGAGCGGAGACATTTGAGTGCTGCGGGCTTACCCCCAGGAGTCGTGGATACCATTTTGGCTTCTCGAAGACCATCAACAGCGTGTATATACCAGAGCACTTGGCGGGCGTTTTCCACCTGGTGCACCTCCAAGGGCACCCTGCCCTCTCAGGTCACTGTGCAGCAGGTGTTACAGTTTCTCTATAGAGGGCTCAGAAGGGGTCTGAAGCCGAACACTCTACGCCATTATGCCTCCACTATTTCATCTATCCTGTCTGCCTCTTCCTCGACCGTCCCTGTGGGTTCCCACCCCCTTGTTGAACGCTTCCTGGAAGGGGCCTCACGTCTCTTTCCACCCGTGCGCCACTACTTCCCATCATGGAGCCTCTCAAAGGTCCTGCAAGCCCTACAGCACCCCCCATTCAAACCCCTTGCATCTGTCTCTCTCTGGCTGTTGTCTTTTAAGGTTCTGTTCCTGGTCGCTATTACATCGGTGAGACGAGTCTCAGAGCTGGGAGCGTTGTCTTCGGCACGCCATCTCTGCATCTTTCATAAGGACTCTGTAGTGTTACGGCCAGATCCATCATTCTGTCCTAAAGTTTCTTCAGCGTTCCACTGTAACCAGGACATCGTTCTCCCGTCCTTCTGTCCCAGGCCAGTCCACCCATTAGAGAAGTCCTGGCATTCCCTGGATGTTCGCAGAGCCCTCAAGATCTACCTCTCATGCACCCAAGATATCAGGCTCTCTGAGGCACTATTTGTATCCTTTCACCCTAGAACCTTGGGAAAAAAGGTGTCCCGGTCCACTTTGTCCCACTTGTTGCGGGCCTGCATCACTCTGGCATATGAGTCCATGAATCTTCCTGTGCCAACTAATATCACGGCCCATTCCACTAGATCAGCAGCCACTTCGGCCGCCTTCGCAACCAACGCTCCCGTTGCAGATATCTGTCAGGCTGCGGTTTGGTCTACGCCGAACTCCTTTGTGAAACATAAGATTGACCGGTACGCTTCCTCTGACGCTGCTTTCGGGAGGCAACATGTCCTTCATGATAAATAGTTCCTTGGTGGTCCCTCCCTATGAGGGGCTGCTTTGGTACATCCCAGAGTGATGGCAGGCTACCTGTGGAAAATGGTCCATTGGACTCACCTGAAGGGTGATTTTCACAGGTATGCCTGCCATCACGGCCCTCCCTGTTGGAGGAGTTGTGGCTGTTATGCTTCACCTTACACCCTGCTCGTAGGTAGTTTATGCTGCACTGTTGGGTGAAGTTCAAATCTCTAGATTTCCATTCTAGTGCATTTGGTTATATGTTGTTGTCAAGCTGGTTGCTTCCATTTTCCTTGCTCCTGGGCCTATGAGCCTTTCCGTTCCTCTCAGATACGCCACTTCGGACTCGTTCGAATGAAACTGGAGTGGGAGGGGCTGGACGCCCAGGTTTTATCTACAGTGCATTCTTGCCTCGGACGCTAGATGGCAGTGATAGCCCAGAGTGATGGCAGGCATACCTGTGAAAATCACCCTTCAGGTGAGTCCAATGGACCACTCTGTTGATTGTCCTTGATCTCTCAGCGGCTTTCGATACCATCAACCATGGTATCCTGGGACAACTGGCTGAGTTGGAAGTGGGAGATACTGCATGGCAGTGGTTCCGTTCCTACTTGGCGGGTCAGCTCCAGAAGGTGGTGCTTGGGAAACATTGCTCGGCACCCTGGACTCTCCAATATGGGGTTCCTCAGGGGTCAGTTCTGTCCCCCATGCTGTTCAACATCTACATGAAACCATTAGATGTGCTCATCCGGAGCTTTGGAGTGTGCTGCCATCAGTATGCTGATGAGACGCAGCTCTATTTCTCCTTTTCATCTTCTTCAGGTGAGGCTGTCAATGTGCTGAACCAGTGTCTGGCTGCGACAATGGACTGGATGAGGGCTAATAAACTGAGGCTCAATCCAGACAAGACTGAGATGCTGCTAGTGGGTGGTTCTTCTGACCGGATGGTGGATGTCCGACCTGTCCTGGATGGGGTTGCACTCCCCCTGAAGGAGCAGGTTTGTAGCTTAGGGGTTTTCCTAGAACCATCTCTGTCACTTGAGGCTCAAGTAGCCTTGGTGGCACAGAGTGCCTTCTACCAACTTCAGTTGGTGGCCCAGCTACGCCCCTGTCTGGACAGGGATAACCTGGCTTCAGTTGTCCATGCTCTGGTAACCTCCAAGTTAGATTACTGCAATGCACTCTATGCAGCGGCCAGATTGGTAACAGGGACCAGATGGTTTGAACATATAAAACCGATTCTGGCCTGCTTGCATTGGCTGCCTGTATGTTTCCGAGCTCGATTCAAAGTGCTGGTTTTAACCTATAAAGCCTTACACGGCTTGGGACCACAATACCTGATGGAACGCCTCTCCCGACACGAACCCACCCATACACTACGCTCAGCATCCAAGGCCCTCCTCCGGGTGCCTACTCGGAGGGAAGGTGGGAGTCTGGCAACAAGGGAGAGGGCCTTCTCAGTGGTGGCCCCCAAATTATGGAATGATTGTAATGACAAGGTGTGCCTGGCGCTGACACAGTTATCTTTTCGGCACCAGGTCAAGACTTTCCTCTTCTCCCAGGCATTTTAGCATGTGTTTTTAAATTGTTTTTTAAAAATGTGTTTTAAAATTTGTATATTTGTTTTTAATGTTTTTAATTGTTGTAAACCACCCAGAGAGCTTTGGCTATGGGGCGGTATACAAATGTAGTAGTAGTAGTAGTAGTAGTAGTAATAATAATAATAATAAATATTCTACCTTTCCCCATAATAGCCCAGAATGCTTCCTTTGTGATTCATTGGATTCATGTATGGTTTTAAATATTTTAATAAGCAGTCTTCTAAAGTGGACACCGGTGGTATAGAAGGCGGCATTGATTGATCATCTGGTAGAGCAGCCTTTCCCAACCAGTGTGCCTCCAGATGTTGTTGAACCACAACTCCCATCAGCCTCAGCCAGCATTGCCAATGGTCAGGAGAGATGGGAACTGTGGTCCAACAACATCTGGAGGCACACTGGTTGGGAAAGGCTGTGGTAAAGGGAGGCTTAAATAAAACAGCTTGACATGAACCCAGTTTTTCTGATTTGAAGGAAAAGGCAGGGATATAAAAGCATTTACAGAGTATGTGCGACTAGTCTGGAGCCATATATCTTTCCTTTGGTTGCTGTGCACCTTAGCTTTGCAGGGATTCTGACAGCACGTTTCCTTTGTTGATAAAGGAAATTGGATTATGTAGTAGAAATGAAAGTTATGAAAGCAAGGGATGAGTTTTTGTAACCTTCATCACAGATCATAATTCATGGCATTGTTTCCTTTTTTTCTTTTGCAGGAAATCCAAGGGAAAACCAAATGGTAAAAAGCCAGCACCAGAAGAAAAGAAACTCTACCTAGAGCCAGAATATACAAAGTCAAGGATTACTGACTTTGAATTTAAAGAGTTAGTCATGTTACCACATGAAATAGACCTTAATGAGTGGCTAGCTAGCAACAGTAAGTATTGTGACATTTATAACTACTGAATACTCATGCTAGCTAGTTTTCATGCTGGCACGTTTTCTTAATTTTTAAAAAATATATAAGGGGCAGGAGGTTGCATTTAAATACTAACTCTTCCATGGTACAAAACAACTAAGTTCACCAAGGTGAAAGGATTCTCCTTTCACTTTGACATTTGCAAAGCATGTTAAGTATTCTAGAGGTCTTTAGTGAGACCTTTAATTTGCTTTGGAAGAGGTTTCTAAAGCTGATGACTGGACCTTAATTGTAATTGCAATTTTAAATGCTGAAATACAAGCCGGGCTGACTTTTTTTAGGGGGGGAAGTCTGGTCACTGTGAGAAGACGCAAAGTGCTAGGGCCTTCAAGTTGATCCTAACTTATGAATAGGGTTTTCATGGTAAGCAGTATTCAGAGGGGTTTACCATTGCCTCCCTCTGAGGCTAGTCCTCCCCAACTGGCTAGGGCCTGCTCAGCTTGCCACAGCTGCACAAGCCAGCCCCTTCCTTGTCCGCAACTGCCAGCTGGGGGGCATCTGGCTCCTTGGGACTCTGCAACTTGCCCACGGCTGCACAGGTGGCAGGGCACGTAACCCCTGAGCCACTCACTGTGGGGGTGATCTTTAGCTGCCCCTTGACACCCAGGAGGCACGAGCAGGGATTTGAACTTACAGACTCTAGACTTGCAGCCAGGCTCTCCTCCCAACTGTGCTGTACCAGCTGTCCTACTAGGGCATCTTAGTCCCCTGGTTTTCTTAACAAATGGAAAAATCTGCAGTCTTCTCCAGCTATTCAGGCAGGTCTTGGCCTGCATGGCCCTCTAGGCATTTGTTGAAAAGTGTGTTAATGAGGCTAGTTTGCTCAGTATGACTGGTTTAGGTAGTGTTTCTGATGAGACTTGTCTTCTACCATTTTTGAAATACATATAGAGAAATCATAAAAAATGGCCTTGGAAAAAAGAATGCAAGGACTTGTAAGGTATATATTTTATTTTCATTTTTAAGAAGTTCAAGGTGGCTTACCAAGTTCTCCCTCGACCTATTTTATCCTCACAACAGCCCTGTGAGGTAGGTAGGCTTGAGAGTGTGCGACTGGTCCAAGGACATGCAGTGATCTTCATGGCTGAGTGAGGATTTGAATCTGGATCTGCCTGGTATGAGCCTGGCATTTTGAGCACTGCAGCACACTGGCTCTATTTTATTTATTTATTTATTTATTTAATTTATTAGTCACCCATCTGGCTGGTTGTCCAGCCACTCTGGGCGACGTACAAGATAAAAAACAATACATTAAAACGTTAAAATTTAAAACCATAACAGTAAAAACCTAACCCACCCCAAAAGCCTGCCTGAAGGGCCAGGTCTTCAAGGCCCGGCGGAAGCTCATCATAGAAGGGGCATGGCGGAGATCATTTGGGAGAGAGTTCCACAGGGTGGGGGCCACTATTGAAAAAGCCCTCTCTCTAGTCCTCACCAGTCTAGCTGTTTTAACTGGTGGGATCGAGAGAAGGTCTTCTGAGGCTGATCTTGTTGAGCGGCATCCCTGACGATGCTGGAGGCACTCCTTCAGATAGACTGGGCTAAAACCGTGTAGGGTTTTAAAGGTCAAAACCAACACCTTGAATTGGGCCCGGTAAACAACCGGTAGCCAGTGCAACTCCTTCAGCACTGGAGTGATGTGATCTTGCCAGCGGCTGCCTTTAATCAGACGAGCCGCTGCATTCTGTAGCAGTTGCAGCTTCTGGACCGTTTTCAAGGGTAACCCCACGTAGAGCGCATTACAATAGTCTAGGCGAGAGGTGACCAGGGCATGTACCACCGGTGGGAGCAGATGGTTGGGAAGGTAGGGGCGCAGCCTCCGTATCAGATGGAGTTGATACAGCGCCGCCCGGCTCACAGCTGAGACTTGAGCCTCCATGGACAGCTGGGAGTCAAGAATGACTCCCAGGCTGCGGACCTGGTCTTTCAGGGGCAATCGTATCCCATTGAGCACCAGGTCCACATCCCCCAGCCTTTCCTTGTCTCCCACAAACAGTACCTCGGTTTTGTCAGGGTTCAGCTTCAGCTTATTCCTTCCCATCCAGCCACTCACCGACTCCAGGCACTTGGACAGGGTTTCTACAGCCAACCTTGGTGAAGATTTAAATGAGAGATAGAGCTGCGTGTCATCCACATACTGATGACATTGCAGCCCAAATCTCCTGATGATTGCCCCCAGCGGCTTTATATTGATGTTGAACAGCATCGGGGAGAGGATGGAACCCTGTGGCACCCACAAGTGAGAGGCCAAGGATCCGAAACCTCATCCTCCAATGCCACTCTTTGGTACCTCCCAGAGAGGAAGGAATGGAACCACTGCAATACAGTGCCCCCCATGCCTAACCTCTCCAGGCGGTCCAGGAGGATAACGTGGTCAACGGTATCAAAAGCCGCTGAGAGATCAAGGAGGACAAGGAAGGTGCATTCGCCCCTATCCCACGCCCTCCTCATATCATCTACCAAGGCGACCAAGGCTGTTTCAGTCCCATGTCCAGGCCTGAAGCCCGATTGAAATGGGTCCAGATAATCAGCTTCCTCCAAGTTCCTAGGTCTTTCTCAGGTGTTCATTTATTTTATTTTATTTTGATGTGTGTGTGTGTATGTATGTATTTTAAAGATTGTTACACTGTCCTATATCAATTGCTTTCAGAGCAGAGTTAAGTAAAATTGGCCAACATACCTTAAAAAGCCTGGGAGAACAACAACAACAACAACAAAAGGCTTGTTCTGGATCACTTTAAGAAAGTGCCAGTCAAACACCTTCCCACTCCCGCTTGGGGGGGGGGGAGTTCCACAAACAGGATAACATAGCCAAGAATATCTGAGTGTCAGCTTCCTCATTTCTGATGGAGGGTACCTGAAGAGCATCAACAACATGATTGCAGTAAACAGGCAGATTGGTATGGGAGGTGGCATTCCTTTAGACACCAGAGTCCAAGGGTTTTATGGCTAAGCACCAATACCTTGAATTGGGTTTGGAAATGAACTGGCAACCAGCAAAGCTCTCTGAATACTCATGAGATACAATCCTTAATGTGCACTCTCAGTTAGCAATCTAGCTGCTGTTTCTCAGACTTGTGTCAGTTTTGATAATGCAGGAAAAGTCAAATGTGTGAAGCCAGTTTCTGGCTACTTTTCTGTTCATGTTCTCAGAATAGCAGTAAATTAGCAACACCAGACTCCACTCCTAGATAACTGAATGGAGACTGGAATCAGACCCTAGACTTGCTCTCATTCTCATCCACAGCAGGTGGGAAACCTTTTTGGCTAGAGGGCCAGATCTTTACACACACACCATCCCTGGGCCAACTTTGGCAGGTGGACAGGAGACTGGGCCACTCACCTGTCAATCATCTGATGTCATAACAATGTCAAGTGATTGGCAGGTGGGTGTTTCTGCCCAGCTGTCAGAGTTGGCTCGCAGCAGCGGGCAGAGATTGTGATCATGCAGGATTGAACTTACAGTCCATCAGCTTGATGTATGGGAAGTTCAGTCCTGCTTTCTGCAGGGTTCAGGTGCATGAGTGGGATCCCCATGAGGAAGTCTCTCACATACCTGATGTACAGGGAGTTCAATCCTGACTTCTGCAGAGATCTGGTGCATGAATAGCAGATCCAGCCACATCTCTACCTGCCTTGCACCTGACATCAAATAAGACATTAAGTATGGAACAGGTGGGCATGGTTTTTGGAAAATGGCCTTGCAGGCCAAATGGAGAGGCCTGGTGTGCTGAGTTTGGCTTGTGTGCCGTCTCAGAGGTTCCCCGCCCCTGGTGTCAACCAACTCTTTCCAGAAGAAAATTGACAAAGTACATCATTCAAAGTTGCATGATCAATTTAGTGTTTGTATTTTACTGACGCATGTGTCATCCTTCACAATGATTATGTGCTTCACAAGAGGGGAAATTAGGTGACTAAGAAATATTGTAGTTGGTCTAATTATGAAACTGAAGTGAACCATTTAAATCCTGTGTAATTATGTAGCTCATTTCTTTCTGCAGCCAAAAGTTCAAATAAGTAATGGAAACACCTCGGTGTTTTTTTCTCTTTCAGCAACGACCTTTTTCCACCATATCAATTTACAATATAGTACCATCTCAGAATTTTGTACAGGAGACACATGTCAGACCATGGCAGTGTGCAATACGTAAGTGATGTCTTCCTTTGTGGTGTGGTGATGATGGCTTTGGGTGTTTCTTCTGTTCCACTATGAGGGGTGAAAAACAAAGCTTTAAGATTTGACTAGGAAAGTGGTTAGTGCATGGCAAAAGTATGCCCGTTCAAACAATTGTTAGAGAATTAGATGCAAGGAAGCGAGCAAGCAAAAACAGCAGTCCAAATTGGATAATAGCTGTCATTATTTTTCTTATCAAAGTAAAAATTTCATGAAAAATAACATGAGCATTTGGTGTAGTGTGGCATGCACCCGATCCATGAAAATAATGGCCTAATTATGTTATATATCTGTAGTAAAGATTTGCTGCAACTGGCATATGTTTCATCTAGGCTCTTATTTGCTAGATAGGGCTGGAGGACATTCCTGGTTAGGGTTGACTCCTCCTACTGGCCGTGACAGGCAGGGTCTCTAAGCTTCTTGGTCTCCTCTCCAGGGGGAGGACTCGTCCCCTCTCCAGACAGGCCCTGCCTGTGGTCAGTGAAGGTCGGGTGTTTTTTTCTTCTCTACTTTCAGAGCTTCCTTTTCTTTAGTCTTTTAGTGTTTTTTACCTTTCCTGTCACTCTTATCACAGCTCTCCTCTCCTTAACTCGTTACCATTTTCTAGCTCGTCTCTCGCCCTTCCTGTTTGTTCTCTCTTCCCCTCCCCCGCCTTCACTCCGTGGGTCTGGGGTTTGGGGGGGTTAGTCGAACCCAGCTGGGCTTCCTGGCGTCAGACTGGAGCTTTGGGCACGAGCGGAGCATGGCTAGCAGCAGCGTCTTGGCAACAGGGGCAGCCACTTGGAAGGGAGACTGTCTCCTTGCTCCGCGGAGCCACGTTTCCGCAACAAACATATCTAGTGGGATTGCGGCTTCAGGCTCCCCCTCCCTCTTCCCTGTGAAGAATAAGGAGTGCGGCACGTAGCCAGGGGGTACATCGCTTCGGCTTCGGTGAACAGTATTCAGCAGGGGGTTGAGCGGTGCCTGCTGAGGTGGCCAGGCCTGCCCTTTGCATGTGTGGGGCCCGGGGCAAAAGCATAGTTGGGGCCCCCCACATTCTTTCTCTCTCTCTCTATATATATTTATATAGAGAGAGATATTTTATATACGAATTACATACATACATACATACATACATACATACATACATACATTGTCAATAAAATTCTTAAAACAATAGTGAGATTTGGAAATGAATCATGAACCTTAGAAATCAGGTTTAAACATTGCAATGGTGTCGCATATGATAAGTTTTCCTCATTGCAGAAAATATTTTTTGACTGATCGAGTATGTGGGACTGATTTTTTCCTTTTGTTCCCTTCCCTCTTTCACCTTTTTCATTTTGACTGGGGCGTTTGTTGGGGGTTCTTGTTTGTTTCTCTTCCCCCCTCCTTAGTCCCTTTGTTGGGGGTTGTGATGGCTGCCGTCCCTCCGTCGGGCTCAGTCCTCCCTCGTTTGACGAGCCTTGCCTGAGAGGCTGCGGCTGCGGCTGCGGCTCCCCTTGCAGCCTTACGCCTGTCCTTGCTGCCTGCTTCGTTCCCTCTTAGGCTGCGGCTTGTATCTCAGCGGCGGCTTTTAATTTAGCGGCTGGGAGCTGCTGTGGCTAAACTTCTTCGCAGCTCCCCTTGCAGCCTTAGGCTCCAGGCAGCGGTGACGGCTTGCATTCTTTCAGCGGTTAGGAGCTTGCTCCTGCGGCTCCTTTAGTAGACCGTTGCTCGCCCCCCCCCCACCGGCTCGCTACTGCGGCCGTGAGAGAGACACCCTCCAGCTCGCTTCTGCTACAGTAGGAGCACGAGGAGGCCCTTTGTTTTCAGATGGCGGCGGTTCTGCTCACCTGCCGTTTTACAGGTCGCAGGAGCTCCTTGGGACTGTACATTCTCCCTCGGCCGCCATTGCTCCTTTCAGCTTCCTGGCCTGACAATGGGCAAAGCCCAGCAGGCGGGAGGGAACTCACGGGACTGCATTTATGCAGATCGCCAAGCGCGGGGCCCCCCAAAGTGCAGGACTGGGGGCAACTGCCCCGCTTCCCGGTGCCTAGGGGTGGCTCTGCAGGCAGCTCACCATTGCAGTGGGTTTTTCCCACACTTTTATCTAAGAACAGGACAGCCAGGGCTGCCATCTTATGGCTTCACTTGCCTCTTCCTCGCCTTCCCGCCAAGAACCCTGCCATGTGGGGGAGGCGATGGACCTAAGGGAGCCTCAGGAACAAGGCTCAACAAGTGCACAGCCCACGCTTTCTCCATCCCTGAGACAGTGGGGGGTGTGAACTTTCTGGACAAAGGTATGGAAGTTTTCCCCTCCCACACTCTGTTTCCCAAGTTCATGACTTGGGTTAAGGAGCTTATCACTTCTGAAATCAGTGGTTCCCTCCAACACACCCTTAAACGTAAACGGCACAGACATTCGAGGAGGCGCTCCCATAAGGGAGAGTGGAGGCGCATATCTCCCTCCAGTGACTCTAGCAGGGAGGACAGACATGGCAGTTTGCCATCACAACACAGCCATTCCAGATCCTCTTCCCTTTCTAATCCAGTCACCAGTTGGGGGGGCAGACCTCTACCCCCTGCCATAACATGCAGTGGGCGAGCTAAGGCAGCGCCAATAGGGGACAGGGATCTCCCTGGACGCAGTGAACGGGGGAGGGAGTCATGAGGCACTTATCCGCCCACACCCACACAGCCCCACACCCTTGATGGCTCAGGGACGGCAGGTGCAGACACAGTCACCCAGGCAGGTCACTGACCAACAGGTGGCACTGTCTGACTCCGAAGATCCACCTGAGCCAGACGGGGAAGGGGGGAGCTGTCAGGAGAGGACCTAGAGGTGACCCAGTCACAACCTAGGCTCTTCGCCCCAGAGGTTTTTCAACTCCTCCTCTTGAAGGTGCGCAGAGTGCTGCAGTTGCCAGAGACAGAGGCGGGAAGCGAAGCACCCACCCAGTCAGCTTTGGTAGGAGCTAAAAAGGCTTTCCCTTTGATCGACACGAAGCAGGCTATGTTCCTTTCCCCCAGGCATTTGATGATGTGTGGGATGCAGAATGGTCGTCACCATGCAAATCAAAGCTGCCTGGTAAGTGGGCAGAGAAGTATTATGTCTTTGCCGAAAGGATCATGGCACGGCTGCTTTTTCCCACAGTGGACCCGCCTATTGCTGCCCTCGCATGCTTGCAGTGATTTCAGAAGAAGGGGATAGGGGGCCTAAAGACCAATGCGACAAGCGGGTCGAAGGGGCTCTTCACAAGAGTTTTGAAGCCACTTCCTCAGTTTTGTCCTGGGCAGTCTTTATGTGAGCAGAAGAGTTGGGCGCAAGGGATGATGTCCCAAAATTAAAGATGGTTTAAAGAAAATTGCGTATGCCTCAGCTCTGTCTGCTGATGCATCCATGGATGCCTTACAATTCACGTCATGGTCTATGGCATCATCTACCGTGGGACAACACAATATTTGGCTCAGGCAGTGGGCAATGGATGCAGGGTCACAGACTAGCCTCAGGTTCCAAGTTATTCAGTGAACCCCTGGAGGCTCACCTGGTGGAAATTAGAGACGAAAAGAAAGCACTCCCTATGGCACAAAAAGAGGAATGGAAGAACAGACAGAACCACTTTTTCATTAAGAACATAAGAAGAGCCTGCTGGATCAGGCCAGTGGCCCATCTAGTCTAGCATCCTGTTCTCACAGTGGCCAACCAGGTGCCTGGGGGAAGCCCGCAAGCAGGACACTCTCCCCTCCTGAGGCTTCCGGCAACTGGTTTTCAGAAGCATGCTGCCTCTGACTAGGGTGGCCGAGCACAGCCATCACGGCTAGTAGCCATTGATAGCCCTGTTCTCCATGAATTTGTCTAATCTTCTTTTAAAGCCATCCAAGCTGGTGGCCATTACTGCATCTTGAGGGAGCAAATTCCATAGTTTAACTATGCGCTGAGTAAAGAAGTACTTCCTTTTGTCTGTCCTGAATCTTCCAACATTCAGCTTCTTTGAATGTCCACGAGTTCTAGTATTAGGAGAGAGGGAGAAGAACTTTTCTCTATCCACTTTCTCAATGCCATGCATAATTTTATACACTTCCTCAAGACAGCCCTCCAGATTTAGAAGCCAGTCTTCTAACAGGTTTTGCTGGGGCAGAGAAGCCAGAGGGGGTGGACGCGCCTCCTCCACAAAATCGGGAGGCTCGTCCTCCTCAGAGAGGCCCCAGAAGGGCGCCCAAAAGGGTCCCTCCTCCTGACTGGTGGTTTCCAGAGGTCTCTTGCGGGGTGGGAGCAAGGCTGCTAGAGTTCGCCCCCCGGTGGAGAGACATCACTTTGGCCAACTGGGTGCTGGACACGGTGTCCATGGGATATGCTATAGAGTTTGTTCACGTTCCACACAACCGGTTTCTACCCACCGCAAGGTCTCAAAAACCGGAGAAACACCGACATTACCTGGAAACCATTCAGCACTTGCTGAGCATTCAGGTGATAGAGCCAGTAGTTCCCTAGGAGAGGAAATTAGGGTTCTATTCAGTTTTTTTCTTAGTAGACAAAAAAGAATGGCGATACAAGGGCTATATTAGATCTCAAATGGATCAACAGGTGGGTGGCCAGGAAACATTTCAAAATGGAAACTCTTTGGTCCATAACTGTGGCCCTAAGAAAGGGGAATTGGCTGACCTCTGTGGACCTCTCTGAGGCGTATCTGCACATTCCAATTCGCAGGCAGCACAGGGGCTTTCTCCGGTTCTCATACGACAACAGACACTTCCAGTACCGGGCTTTGCCCTTCGGCCCTTCCGCAGCACCAAGGGTCTTCACCAAGGTGCCGGTAGCCATGGTGGCTCATCTCAGAACAATGGGGATATGTGTACATCCCTACCTGGATGACATCCTGGCGGGAGCACCATCTATGGACCAGTCCCAGATAGACACCCATCTCACATTAGCATGGCTCTAGGGGCTGGGTTTTGTGGTAAACTCGGGGAGGAGCATGCTGACCCCATCCCAAACAATTTCTCACTTGGAGGTGGTACTGGACAAGTGCCTTTTTCATATGAGGCTTACCAAAGAAAGGGCACTAAGACTACATCAGTTACTTCTGGAAGCTGCTTCATCCCCTGAAACGGACCTGATAAGTCTAGCTTGACTCCTAGGGTCCATGGTCTCAGCATACGATGTAGTCCCATGGGCTCAATTCCACTCAGGAACACAACAGCAGCTCCTTCTACCCCACCAGGATGCAGTTCTGCTATGATGCAGATGCTCGGTCATCATTCCTCCGGCAGTGAGAAGAGAGCTCAGGTGGTGGTTGAAGCCCCAGCAGTTGATCCAAGGGGTCAGCCTGGAAGATCCCTCATGCATAATCATGACCTCAGATTCATGTTTGTACGGATGGGGGGCTCACCTGCATCACAACGTAGCACAGGGTATATGGTCAGCAGTGGAAACGGAGCTCAGTATAAATGTATTGGAGTTGCAGGCCATCAGGCTACTGAAAGCCTTTGCATCAGAGATCAAGGGGAAGCATCTCCTCAAACGCACAGACAACTCATCTGCGAAAGCTTATGTCAGCAAACGGGGGGCACACGATTGAAGGGTCTGATGATCGAGGCGGAGCATCTGTTCAAATGGGTGGAGTGGCATCTTGCCTCCCTGAAGGCTGAACACCTGGCAGGCACGAACAACTTTGTAGCCGACTGGGTTAGCAGGACAGCAATCAAGGAGGCGGAATGGCAGCTGAATCCAGCAGTTTTTCAACAGGTGGTGTATCGGTGGGGAGAACCAGTAGTAGATCTCTTTGCCAACCCCGAAAACGCACAGCTAGACAATTTCTTCACAAGATCACAATGTCACCAGACTCTGGGTACAAACGCCTTCGTGATGCAGTGACCTCAGGGTCTTCTGTATGCTTTTCCCCGATTCAGGTTGATACAACTCACAGTCCAGCGGGTTCAGACACTGAGGGTGGAAATGATTCTTGTGGCGCCCTATTGGCCATGACTTCTTTGGTTTCCAGACCTACTGAACACGTCAGTCGAGATACCATGGCAGTTGCCAATTCGAATGGATCTTCTGGTTCAAGGTCCAGTCTGCCACCCTCAACCAGAGCTGTTCCGGCTAACAGCTTGGAGGCTTAGCAGTTCTGGTTGAGTCGCATGGGATTTAAGGGGAAAGTGCTAAACACTCTGCTGGCCTCACATAGGCAGTCCACGAACAGGGTATACTCATCTACATGGAAGTTTTTCCTGTCCTGGTGCTCTGCGAACATGGTTGAACTTTTGTCTCGAGATGTCAAGGGTCCCCTAGGGTTTTGCCAGTCGGGTCTAGATAAGGGACTGAGTGCAGCTACCATCAAGAGACAAGCGGCAGCGCTTAGTAGCATTTTATTCAGCCTGGGGGGTCCACCGCTCTCCTCCAATCCATTTCTCAAGTGTTTTTTAAAAGGGGTGACACTTCTTTCCCCACAGACGATCCACAGGTTTCTAAACTGGAACCTTAACTGAGTATTGATGACGTTAACAGGTTCGCCGTTCAAAGCGATGGCCCCCTGCCCCCTGAACATGTTGACCTTCAAAACAGTTTTTCTGTTGTCCATTACTTCGGCACGCAGGGTTTCAGAGTTGGGGGCATTATCTTCGGATCCTCAACTGTGTGTTTTCCATCAAGACAAGGTAGACAAGGACAAGACCCAGCCTTTCTCCCTAAAGTCAACTCGGTTTTCCATTGGTCCCAGGAAGTGGTTCTACCTTCTTTTTGCCCCACTCCTTCCTGTGTTCAGGAACATAGATGGCATTTACTAGATGTGAGGAGGGCACTTCGATTCTACCTAGACCGTACATTAGAGTTCAGGAGGTCAGAGGCCCTCTTCGTATCTTTCTCTGGGAAGCTGAAGGGGTGTAAGGTGACTGTCAGGATCCTTCCTGTCAGGATCCGACCTCAGGCCACCACCTGCTAGGATCCCGCCTGTGGCTACCGCCTGTCAGGTCCCTCCAGTCAGGATCCTGGTTTTTATTTGTTCTCTCACTGGCTCTAGCACAGATCTCGCAAGATCCCACTGCTAGGCAGCAGCACCAGCCACTCCCTATTTCACAATATTGCTTTGAGACTTTGCCTTAGTCTCCTTCTGGCTTATGTTACTTTGTGTCTGGGTGCACTTGCAGGCCACAACCCCCCTGTATCTTTGTGCCAATAAAGCATACAGCCCTGGGTTGCCCTGGATACTTGATGATACACTATGTCTTCACCGCTGCCACCATTTCATACTGTTTCTCCGCCTTGGTAATTACCCTGCCCTCCCTTCTGGTCTGTGTAAACCCCAGCCAAGGATCAGGCTTTTGGTAAACCAATAAAATATTTATAAACACCAGGAAATAACAAGATTACTTTAGGTATATTTAACAAGCGTATGGTTCCATATATTGTGTTACTCTTTATGTTTCTAGTCAAATACAATCTACCTCAATACCAGCCAAATATAATCCAACCCACAACCAACTCCAATACACAACAACCGACCCTCTCTCAACTGTCATCCTCTCATTTATACCTTCAGCCACACAAACGCTCAGCTAATCATCATACAGCATTCTCCAGCATTCTAGCCCATGTACTCCCCCTTCTCACTCAATCCACTTACCATGTATACTTTAATAAACCTGCACTTACCATATATACAGTTATCAAAATACAGGGACATCACAGTGACTACCTCCTCTATCTCCCACTGGCTAAGAGCGGCTGTAACGTGCATATGAGGCGCAGGGTAAGGAACCTCCACTGAGTACCACAGCACACTCAATTCTGGGGCCAGCAGCCTCAGCTGCTTTTAAAGGGGGTTTCCTGATAGCGGATATCTGTAGGGCAGCTACATAGGCTTCCCCCACACCTTCATCAGACACTACAAAATAGATTCATGTTCATCAGCGGACACTGCATTCTGTAGGAAGGTGCTCCAGAAGGTGGTGCCTCCCTAGCCAGAGGAATCCCACCCTGTGTACTAGTATACTGCTCTGTCATATCCCTAACCAGGAATGTCCTCCAGCCCTATCTAGCAAAAATGGAAATTTTACTTACCGTGAATTTCTATTTGTAGATAGGTCTGGAGGACATTCCACCCACCTCTCATTCCTCTGCTTTGACCTTCTGCAGCGAGGGGCGGAGGAGTTAGGGCTTCTGCCAGCGCCTTACATTTTCACACATTGTTTAGTATTGTGTGTCTTCCTTCCTGTGTGACTTTTCTCCCAGTAATCTGGTTCTGTTTAGGTCTGTCACTTTTCTCTAGCTATTGGCTCCCACTCTGAGGACATCTGCATGGTTGATGATATGGGGCTTGAGGAGTTGTTCCGGCTCTGCCAGTTTGGTCTGGAGAGGGGGACGACTCCTCCCCCTGGAGAGGAGACCAAGAAGCTTAGAGACTCTGCCTGTCACAGCCAGTAGGAGGAGCCATCCCTAACCAGGAGTGCCCTCCAGCCCTATCTACAAATAGAAATTCACAGTAAGTAAATTTCCATTTTTCAAAGTAACTCAGGTATTCCACCACCCTGAAAAATAATCCACATCTTAAAATTTTCTCCCTGGCCTACAGTTCTAGAGTTCTGGAGCAGTGTTCTGCATATTGGGAGTGTTACTCAAAGCCTGACCCCACCCCACCCCACCCCCCAAAAAACCACACCAGCATGGAAGGACAAAAAGGCCCTTTTGAGCTGCTACCCTGAGGGACTTGCTTTGGCTCAGGAATGAGAGCTGGGCACCCAGCCAATCTGCAGATAGCCTTCAAGTAGTGTAGTTGCCAGTGCTCTGAAGTGTTGTGAGCATGACTGGGCAGTTTCTCAGGGAGCAAGAAAATGTTCTGCTCCTGGTTTTTCCCCCAAGGTTGTTCAAATCTTTTTAAAAGTATTGAGAGTGAAAGGAAGCATTGCTTCTTAATCATAATATTTGAAAAAGAAAGCACTGTTTAATCAGAATTTACATGGAAAATAAAATAATACCTTTTATTATGGTTTCATTAAAATAAGAGTCTAATTCCATTCAGAAATAAGAAAGAATTGAGAAACTTTTATTCCCAAGTTGGTATTTCACTATTTCTACCCATGCTTCTTGTCTGCCATCTACCTGGCCAAGCTGTACTTCCATTTCTCTGTGAGCCTAACCATGTTTAGGAATCTTCACTAGCATTCTTCTATGCTTGATGCTCTACTTCAGCCATAGGAAACGTCTGGTCCACAAGCCAAATTGGGGCTGGCAGGGATCATAACAAGGCCATTTTCTCTCAAACTACACCGACCTGCTGGGATCTTTCTTTGCAGCCTAGCTTGAGATCCTCACTCTCTGCCCAAGAGTTTGTCATCTTTGGTACTCAAATCAAAATCTATTCTGAACTCTTCCCCCCCCCTCTCCTGCTCCAACTCCCTCTGTCCTTTTCTTTCTCCCTTCAGTTGATGAGATTACTCCCCTGTTGTCCTTGTCTGTCTTCTCCCTGTGCCCGTTTGATCTCATCCCATCTCATTTTCTGGTTGCCATCTTCCCCCACTATTATCCCTCTTCTCCACCACATAATCAGCCTCTTTCTAACTCCCCCCCATGACTCCTTTCCTGATGCATTCAAGCACGCCGCCCTTTGACCCATCTTCCCTCTCCAACAACCACCTCATCTCTTTACTGTCCTGGAACAGGCTGTTTGCTCCCGCTGTCTTGACTTTCTCTGTTCCAGCTCTGTTCTTGACCCCCTCCAATCTGCTGCCCTGCCTGGCAACTGAAATCGTCCTCTCAAAAATAATTGATGGCCTGTTTACTGCACAATTTGAATATCTCTGTTTGGTCTTCATTCTTCTTAACCCTTTTGCTGCCTTTGATATATAGTTGATTGCTCTCTCCTGCTCGACTCCCTTTATGCTTGGCTTTTTCCCCCTAGTGTTCTGTAGGTGGAAGCTCTTCCTCCGCTTTTCCTCTCTAAGAACATAAGAGAGCCTGCTGGATCAGGCCAGTGGCCCATCTAGTCCAGCATCCTGTTCTCACAGTGGCCAACCAGGTGCCTGGGGGAAGCCCGCAAGCAGGAGCCGAGTGCAAGAACACTCTCCCCTCCTGAGGCTTCCGGCAACTGGTTTTCAGAAGCATGCTGCCTCTGACTAGGGTGGCAGAGCACAGCCATCATGGCTAGTAGCCATTGATAGCCCTGTCCTCCATGAATTTGTCTAATCTCCTTTTAAAGCCGTCCAAGCTGGTGGCCATTACTGCATCTTGTGGGAGCAAATTCCATAGTTTAACTATGCGCTGAGTAAAGAAGTACTCTCTGCCAGAGTCCTTCAGGAATCTGTTCTTCACCCTCTTTTTTTCTCTACATACTGTCCCTGGGTGACCCATGGCTTTCAGCACCAACTATACACATGGCCCCTGATCATTATCTCTCTATCCCTGAACTGTCACTCTCACATCTCAGGCCTTCAACTGCCTCTTGGATGCTCCATTGCTCTGCTTGGATGCTCCATTATCATCTTAAACTCAGTATATCCAAGCTGCGCATCTTTCCTCTGCTTATATGCTTTCCTTATCTATCGATAATGTTACCTTCTACCCTGTTGAATGAATTCCTATACTTGGCTTTATCTTTGACTCCTCTTTTCTTTATTTTTATTTTTTTTTGCCATATTCTGTCTGTAGCCAAGTCGCACCACTTCTCCCTTTTGCAACATTGCAAAAATACAACTTTCCCTGTCTGCCCTTTAGCAAAAGCTATGGTCCACATTCTGGTCATTGCTCACCTAGACTATAACAGTCATCTTCTTCTGGGCTTCTGTTCTTTCATCTTGGTCCTCTTATATCTATCCAGCATTCTGCTTCATCAGCACTCTGCTTCCAAAATGATTTAATCTCTCTCATAGTTCTTATCATGTGACACCACTACACTGACTTCCTGTCTGCTCCCTAATGCCCTGGATTATCTTCAAAGCCTTCGATGACCTCCCCATTATCTCTCTTGAATCTGAATCCCTGCCTGTGACATTTGCTCCTTCAGCTCCACCACCTTTCTTCCTTGCTGCCCTGTATGCTTAGAACTGCCTCCCAGAATACTACCTACATGCCACCTATCTTGCTTCCTTCAAATCCTAGCTCATTATCTGAGTGTGCATCTTTGTGTAGGCAAAATAGCACCATCCATGCTCAATAAATCAGCAGGCTTGGGGAAGCTCCAAAGTTTGCAGAAGTACAATATTTAGGCTGAAGGTGTAAGGGACCTTAAGGGGGTCAGGAAACTCCAAAAAGGGCCCAGTGAGGACTGGGCATGGTTAGTGATCACAGCACGCTAGCTGACTGTGGTTGGAAGGAGGAGTGGAAAGGAGTAGAATGGAGTATCATGGAAGAGGGGATGGTTGGCTGGCTGGAACCCTATTTGGAACGGGAGCACTTCACATAATCACATTTTCTTGCAGATCCCAATTGTCCCTCCTTAAAACCCACATTTTCTGTGAAGTGTTTAGTACAACCCTTTAGTTCCCATGCCTACTGTAACTAAGCATGAGCACAAGTAACTGGAACAATTGCATATTGCCTCCCTTTTTACTCCTGCTTCCACTTCCTCTGTTCCCATGTTGAATTTGAATTGTATGCTCTTTGAGGCAAGGATCTCATATTTTATGTTCTATAAAGCACCATGCACACTGATGGAGGTATATAAATCAATAAATAAGAAAGGTTGCCCAATAAAATAGCAGTCTTTATACTCAATGAAATATCATTTTTCTTTAATGTTCCCCCCCTGAACTAAAGAACTTGTAGTAAAACACAAATGTGTACAATTATTTGCTGATCAGATAGTGCCATAGGAAACTGGTACATCCAGTCTCATTATCCACTGTTTGGTAGTTTAGGATCTACAGTGCCACAACACTGAAGTATTTGTAGTTCTCATGGGTAGTGCCATTCACCTTATCTTATTCACTCTGTGCATACTTAACGTTCTTCCAAAAGAGGCCACTGCAACATGTAGGAACTATTAAAGCACAATGTTTTGGGAGGCCTTGCTGGCTCCTGGAAAAGCAGAATTGGATTTGAACATGAAATAAGGAATGTCACACCATTGCATTTATATTTTGCACCCCCCACTCCACCCTGAAAACAGGCATTGAAATCAGTGTTGTAAATGTGCCTGCTGTGTTTCACTGTGATTTCTCAGTCTTCAAGTCTGATACCACACTGTGTTCTATTTTACAACTTCCCCACCTCCCTTGTTTGTTAAAGGGCATTGTCCTTAAAATGTAGAATTTTGTCTTGAATATGAGTATCAGATTTCATCCCGGCATTTCAGGACTCAAGAGAGTTCCTGCATTACAAACAAAAGGGGCCTCACTTTGCTCAGTGGTACCTCATGTGAAATGGCACTTCCTGTCATCTGTTTTAAACTCCGTTCTGGTCAGTCCCATTTCTCACAGGCATGTAGCAAACTCTAAAAGTGTGCAGTCATTACTCATTTTTCTGTATCCTACCTTCTTTTAAGGAGCTCAAGGTAGCATACACGGAGATAATCCCATTTTATCACCTCATACTTACCGTACTATGTGTAGGTAGGGATAGGCAGAGAAATGGTGACATTTGATCTAGTCACTCGGCTTTAAAGCTGAAACATTTGAACCCTAGTCTACTTGGTCCAAGGTGTGATGCCCGGTCCACTACACCACACTGGGTCGCATGGTGATCTACAAGGTTTGTATAGAAATCTTTTCACTGAAGTCTAATCTGTTTAGAGAATTTGCAGAGTCGGACACTGACTACAAATGGAGGGCAGGAAACTAGTTGTGCTAGTTAGGAGCATGGGAATTTCCCCATGAGATTTTCAGTAATGAGTGGTCTGTGTCCATGCTCTTGCATCACTTAGAACTGCTGGGGGCATGTGGAAAAGATTGGTCTAGCTTGAAACATGGAGGAACAGTTTGAAAGCTGTTAGAAGATCATGGAGATAAAAGTATTAGGGCAATTTTTGTACCTTCAATTCAAGACACACCAGTAAAGCAGAATGTTTCCATGTCATTCTTTCAGCTCTCTGAAAAAAAAGTGCAGTTGCAGCTGCTTGGGGATAACAGGAAATAGGCAGCATCTGGATGCAACACTGTTAAGTTGTTATCAAACTAAACAGAGAAGCTATTTTTCCTGTGCCCTGGAGCAGTTACTGCAGCTTTGCTTCATTTTGAAATTACTGCTTGAATTTTCTCTTGGGTAACCTCTTCCTTGTATTCTTCCAGTTTTTTTTATTGGGAGGAGGATGCTATCATGTTACCTAGCTGCTTCTGCACAAGCATAAACAAAATGTATGGGACTGGAAGGCATGTTTGCATTTATCTGCTCCAGCATCCTCCTTGCTCAGTTTGGACAGTTTGGATCATTAGGACACATGAACAGCCATGAATTAAGCTGTAGTTTTTAAGCTCTTCTCTTTCCCTATAGCTAACTATGGGCACGCCTCCTACAGTTTGTCCAAAGCAAGACTTTCCTGTTATGCTGCCTGGGCCAAAAGACAATTGTGGCTCTCTGCCCTCTTGAACTTTTAGGAAGTTTTCATCTGAAATTCATTCTCTCCACTGTGGGACTGTTGCAAAAGCGTGCCATGTAAAGACACAAACAACTTTAAGCTTGGACTTTCTTTACACTTTGTTGAACAAGTGAGCACTGTGGAGTCCTATCTCTGCTTCTGAAGATGGCTGTGTTCGAAGTAGAGCATACACGACAAAAGAAACATTTGGCCAACAAAGCATTCAGTGCTGCTTTACTCTAGGCAAAATGTATTCCTGTTATCAAGCAGAGATGGAGGTGTGTAAAGTAAACATACACTGAACTTTGGTAGCAGAAAGAAGCAGCAGCCAAAGAGAACTCAACAAAGCCCAGAACAGCTGTAACAGCTGGGGTCATGGACCACTCCCAGGGCCAAGTAGACAGGACATCTAGCCATGAGTCCACAGAATGAGGTCCTAGCTCACCAGGATTTGACAACTAGAAGGGATGGGCATCACTAGAAATTTCATCTGCTGACCTTTTAAAATAGAGGTCTAATTTGCCTTTTATATTCATGCTTAGCATACATGAGCTCTGTTCTCAAAACACTCTTCTGTTGCTTTTGTAACCATGAACTATTCTGTTTTGTTGAGGTTAACCTAAAAATGACAAGTGACTGACTTTCCTCTTATTTCAGTATTTCTGCGCCTATTAGACCAGAGTGGTTTCCCTAACACACTATGTCAGTAACAGAGCCTCATTAGGGGATCATTTCTGCACACGCTCTCTTGGATTATTGAGAAAATAAACTTTGCAGATGCGCTGTAACAATTGGAATTAATCCTCTTTAAGCCTTTCCTGAAAGTTACTTGGCCAAGGAATGACAGATAGTAAGCTGGTATGTGGGCAAGGATACTTGTCCTGCTGAACTTCAAACAGCTATTATGCAAGAGAAGCATAGACTTGAAGTTAGGAAGGAAATCTTGCCCTTTTGGAAAACACAGCCCAGTTGTATTTTATGGCTTCCTCACTGGCAGTCCTTGCCTTCCCAGAAGCCTGAATTTGGAGGCATTCCACTACTGTTCATCTGGGCTGAAGGCAATATTTTTTTAAAAAAATAGTTCCCAGTAAGTAAGACTCAAATTCTTCATTCTCTTATATTGCTTGGCTTTATAAGTTATTTAAATTTGTTGCCTGAAGAATGAAGATAAAACGACTACCTTTTTTATTTAAACAGTGCTGCTTTGGAGCAATTTCCCTTAACATATATAGACTGTCTTTCTCTCTGTATTCCTGCCTGGTCCCTGCACTCAGTGGATGAAGTCCTGCTTAGCAGTGCCACATGTTCAGTGTGTGATTACCAGCCACAAGGCCTTCAGGGTAGTTGCACCATCATTATGGAACTCTGTCCCATTGGCAATTAGACAGATTCCTACTATTTCCAGCTGATCTGTTTTAGTTTACAACCTGTATGATATACAATGGATTCTTATTATGTTTTGTAATTTTGTTTTGTGATTTTTCATCTAATGTATTTTTATATATTCTTGTTCACTGCTTAGATATTCTATATTAAGAAGTGTATATATTCTTAAAATATATGACAAGGATAATGATAATGTAGACTGGTAGCTAATGCTGCTTCATTATAAAAACGTGTAGAATGTTCCCCATTTTCATATGTAAAACTTCATTTTGGGTATATAACAGTCAACATCTGAGTGTCTTATTCTAACCCCAAGGATTACTTAGATGATTATTAAAGGCTGGAGCAAATTTAAAACTCAAGGCCTTTACTATCTGTAATTGCTGATTATAAACTTGGGTGAAAATGAAGGGCTATATAACATGTGAACTCTGCTCCTTAAATCTAAAAGACATTAAAAGTCCATTTGTAGAATCAGAAATATGAGTGCATTCTTCCAACAGAATTTAGTGAGGTTTTGATTATGGACTTAAATGGTGACAGTTTCTAGCTTATTCAAGGGCAAGAAAACTTGGTTGTATACATTGTTTCAGGCAATCAAGAGAGATGAAAACCTACCTGATGCATAATAAGATAATGCTTGGAGACTTGATAACCCTCCGTGCTCTTTTTGTGCTCCAGATGAAGATTGCACCTTTGAAGCAGCTATTTGCGTTGGGAGGAATTCCCCCACTGGCACCAATGGGGGATTTCTTCATGATGTAAATACTTGTTTGAAAAGTACAACTTTCATCAGAACATAAGGAGAGCCTCCTGGAACAGGCCAAAGGCCCATCTAATCCAATGCTCAGACTCATAGTGGCCAACCCAGATGCCCAAGGGAAGCCCGCAACTAGAACCTGAGCACGACAGCTTTCTCCCTGCCTGTGATTCCCAGCAATGGGCATTCAGAGGCACACTGCCTCCAACAGTGGAGGGAGAACACCACCATCCATTGTGGCTAATAGCCACTGATAGCTATGAATGTGTCTAATCCTCTTTTTTAAAAAAACAGTCCAATTTGGTGGCCATCACTGCCTCTTGTGAGAGTGAATTCCATAGTTTAACTGTGTACTCTGTGAAGAAATGCTTTCTTTTTTCTGTTTGAATCTTTCAGTATTCAGTTTTATTGGATGGCCCTGAGTTCTAGTATTATATGAGAGAGAGAAACCCTTTTTTCTATCAGGAACACAGCAGGGGAAGAAAGGGCTTAGATTCTCCTGCCTGCTGCATTCCCACTAATTATCAGCCTCCCTCCCCCAAGTGACTGCTATTGGCATATTAAAGTGTGCCTATAAATGGAAAAAACACTTAACATCATGTTTAGTTTAGCCATGACTAGTTTGAAGCTGTGTAATAGTTGTGAGAGCCTGTTCTTAAGTGGAACAGCTAAAGCTGTCGTATTATGGTGCCATCTCCTGACAGCTGATATTATTACTCTGTTTAACTATGTTCTGTATACTCATATCAACACATAATAACAGCATCAGCCTGAGAATTTGAAATTCTGTATTCGGTTGTGTGATCATACTTTGTTAGAGATCTCACATATGTCTAATATCAGTAACATAATTATGCTTTGCGACCTGCATTTCAATAGTGCGCTCTCCTACAGACTAGATGGAAGATGCTGTTTTGATGATAACTCAGTTGGCATTGTGAATGACATTGTCCAAAGCCAATTGAGTGATCATCAAAATAACAGAGAACTAGTTAACTTTATTTGATATATTGTTCTACTTTGTTTGTATTTAATACTGTAAGTATCCTCAAGAAATAGGTCAGTAGGTTGGATACATACTTTAAATATGAACTCTTCCTAATGTTGATAGAAGCAAAATGGCTATGTATTTTGCAAGAGCAACACGTCTGTTCCAGTTGCATAGTGGTCCCCATAAAAATTCAAAGTAGTCTCAGGATTTATTTTTTTTGTCTAACAGTAAACTTTCAAAACAGTAGCTGGTGTAATGAAATATTTATGACTGCTGATGGTCTGAAAGTTCTGTCTTCAGTTGTAGTGATAGCTTATGCCACCACAGCAACAGCAGCATTCTGGGGTTACCCATGATGAGTCTGTGAATGAAATACCACAAAGTGGGTTAGAGACGGCAGGTGCAGGCTTGAAGTGAACTGTCCTAGCTGCCAGACTAGTCAAAGAGCTGATTCCTGAAGAGGCATTTATGTGCCCTTTTGTTGCTATTGTAGAGCTGCTTTGGAAATAGCAGGCAACTGTTGCCACTTCAGCCTTCTCTGTGGAGGCATCCTCACTATGGAATCACCTACCCCTTGAGTTTAGACAAGTACCAACAACATTGGTGCTTCGGAAACATATCTATGCTCCCAGGATTTTGCTGAAGTCTAATTCCAGAGGATGGTATTCTTATTTTAATTTGCCTGGGTCACAAATTATATAGCTTTTAATTTATGTTTTCATGTTTTAAAACTCTTTAAAATTGTTGTATATTCTGTTGTTCAGGATGCCATAAAATGCTTAAATAACTCTGACAGAGGTTGCTGCCCTAGCACTGAGTCTCAGGTCACCTTCTGGTGCTATATCACAAGTTGAACACAAGCTCTTAGGCTGTGTGAGCAGAAACGTTAGAACCAAACATGGATTTTTTAGCTGCCTGGAGAGGGCAGTATGTGCCTTTGCTTGCTTGAATGGGCTTGGGTTACATGGAATTAAACTTCCAGGACAGATTAACACCCTGCAATTAATTCTCTCCACAGACAATACTACTGGTATGATGAGCGGGGAAAGAAAATCAAGTGCACCGCTCCTCAGTATGTTGACTTCGTCATGAGTTCAGTGCAGAAGCTAGTGACAGATGAGGATGTCTTTCCTACAAAATACGGTATGTTGCTTCACAGAAAAGATACCTCAGCCAAAGAGTTTTTGGCTTTGACACACAAACGTTGTGTATGTGTGATTACTATTGTTTGTAAAAGTGATAAACAATTGGTTAAAGTATATATTAAATGTGACTTCTTCAGTGGTCTTTGATCATTGAATGATCAAATGAAGCAAACTTCTAAACATGTCCATATATCTAGATATCCTTTCTGTGCACATAGTTGGTTTTGCTGTGATAGTAATCAGCTCAGTATAATGATGACATAGCCAGGAAAGTGTTCCCATATAAACTTGTGGGTTGTTTCTTTACAGTTTGAGGGCTGAAAGTGAAACACTGGCATCTCTCAAAGCTACTCACTGTTAATTTGTGCTTAACAAAGCCCTTTGCAAGCTTGTCAACCTAAGGGGAATAGGAGAAGGAGTATTAATTCAGGACATTGAATGTATGACCTAAACAGTGGTTACTTTATGGCTAAAGTGCTTTTTTAGGTGTACCACTAAACATCATTGTTTCTCTTCCTTTTTTCTCCCCTCTCTCTCTCTCTCTCTCTCTCTCTCTCTCTCTCTCTCTCTCTCTCTCTCTCTCTCTTCTCTCTCATATATATGGCAGGCAAGGAATTCCCCAACTCCTTTGAGTCTCTAGTGAAGAAGATTTGCAAGTACCTGTTTCATGTGCTAGCCCACATCTATTCCTCACACTTCAAGGAAACATTGGCACTGGAGCTGCATGGACATTTGAACACGCTCTACATACACTTCATCCTATTCATCAGGGAATTCAATCTGGTGGACCCTAAAGAAACCACCATCATGGACGACCTCACAGAGGTCCTCTGTAGCAGCACCGGGAGCAGCAGTAATGGGAGTGGCAATGGCAGTGGTGGCAGCAGCAGTGGCACAGGAGCACAGAACCATGTGAAGGAGAGATGAGTCTTCCCAACAGGAGCAAAACTTAATGCTAACTTTTTTTAAAAAAATACTCTATATTCTCTATGTGTATGTGTATGTATATGTGCATATGTATATATATACAGACATACACAGCCATGACAGATTAAGCAATTATGCTGCCACCACAGGACATGTAGACGTATGGGACTGTATGGAGCTTTTGTTAAATGCATCATCCTTGGCAAGAAGTTGCACCAGTTCTGTTTTATTTTTTTCCCCTGCTCCATTCTTACATTTTCTTCCCTATCAGATGGATGATGAGTGCTGTTTTTAGAGAAGAACCACATTTTTTTGCATTGGGCAACTGCTTCTTCTTTTTGTTCTGCCCACTTCCCTCCCCCTTGCAGGGAGTCCTTGAATGCAAGCCCCTTTTGTATGTGTGTGTCTGTCTCTGTCTCTCTCTAGGATGGTGGTACTGCCATTTTATAAATATTACAAGTTACTTTTACTTATAAAGTGGCTTAACATGCAGATATTTTGTTTTTGCGAGGAGAGGGCTTGAGATCTGTCTTTCTGTTTACTTAAATGAACCCTTCCCCTTCCCCTAGACCTTCTGCATCTAGCCCTTTGCTGGCTTGTAATGGGAAGAAATGTTTTGACTCAACTAGAGTAGCAATAAAGCTTCCAGCGCACTTAATAAATGTGGCTCACCAGTCTACCTGGTGTCATCAGCATATGAATCTTGAAAGAGCATTTACAAACGTGTTGCTTATTGCTTCTGGTTTCACTGCCCAACCCCTGGGTTCTCCTTTCTCAGACATAAGTATCAGAATTAAAATAGTGAGGGGATTAAGTCTAAGCCCAGTGGTAAAAGTCATGACCATTTCTTTTGTGTTGAACAAGGGAGCTTGGGGCAGAATGGAAAGGGGCACACAGTGTATCACCACCTGTGCTAGACAGATGGCTGTTGGCATATAATTATATTGTTGGCTTATTTTAGTTCCTCTGTCCAATAACAATAAAAAAACTTCTATCAGGTATAAGCAGTGTTGTTCTGTCTGCAGTGTCACCCATTATTAGTTCCTTACTACATGGGGTAAAAATATTGATCAGCTGACATTGAGAAACTTTTAGCCAAAACTTGAGTGCCTGGTATTTTCAGGCAAGTTACAGCTACTTCTTATAAGAAATGGGCATTTTTGGTAACATTTTATTTTAAAGAAATACATATTTGAATCTTTACCAGTAAACTCATATGGGAGATCCCAGTGAAGATCAGTTGCAATTTTCAGGGATGGTATGACCCAATTATTTTTATTAAATTTCTGTGAGAATTTTAGGACACACTGAGCTGTATTCAAGCAATCATCTTGCACACCAGCATACTTTTTAAATCTAAGAACGTGCTATTGAATAGTCAGGATTCTTGTGGCATAGACAAGATTGGCTAGTTACAAAATCTTAAAATATTATAGTAGGGTGACTTCAAAATTTTCAGGGACTAAAGTTTTTAATAGGTGTTTGCCATTTTTAATAGCAGTTTCCTTCCATCACAAGCCTTCTAATGAACTGAACTTAAAGCCTAAACAAGAGGACAGCATTCCAGAAGAGATCTTGCCTTGAGGAAAAGGAGAATCGTATGTAAAAAAAGAAGCACAGAATACTATTTCCCATCTAGTGGAGAGTCAGTGTGGTGTAGTGGTTAAGGTGTTGGACTAGGACCTGGGAGACCAGGGTTCAAATCCCCACACAGCCATGAAGCTCACTGGGTGACCTTGGGCCAGTCACTGCCTCTCAGCCTCATGAAAACCATATTCATAGGGTCGCCATAAGTCGGAATCGACTTGAGGGCAGTACATTTACATTTAGAGTTGATGAGGTTGTTTTTCCACACTTCATAGCAAACAATTGTATATTTCATGGCAATATGTATATGTATATGTATTTAAACTATATGTCCTGCCTTTCCTTAAAAAAAGCTCTCTATGGCTAATAAGCTAAAAAAGAGAAAACTACACAATTACTAAGAGCAGCAGAATACAAAAAGATACAAACCAGTAAGGCATCTTCGAACAATAAACACAAATTCATCCTGACTTCAGGGGTACATTTGGAACCCAGGCATACTTTTCATTGTGTAATTTACACATAAGTAGACCTACAGAGATGTCTTCCTAGGACATTGTAACAAACTGTCACTTGTGCAATGTCCCCACATTTCAGCTGGTTACCACTTACCATTTTCCTTCTGAAACAAAAAAACACTGGGGTTCAGAAAGTATGTTGTTTACTCAGTATGCATGGGGAAGGGGCCAGACCAGGGTGGGGAGAAATTACCTCTGAATAAGTGTTTTTTGGCTCAAGGTGCTTTGGTATTGTCAAGCATGTTTGTGCTGACAGCATAGAAAAAAATGGTCTCCAGGGGACAAAGTTACCACACTTTGAAAAACTCATTGGGATACAAATATACCCCAAAGACAGCCAGTGTGATGGTTTTTGGGAGAAACCTAATCCAATCAATGGTGGAAGGCCATTAAACAGTAGATAAGATGAGCCTCCCTCTGAGTCTGATTGTGGCCATTGAACAGTAATAGAAAATGGTTGAAAATTGTGTAATGTAACTATGAAACAAAATTTATACATTTCCCTTATAATAACTATTGCCTGAATCGTAATCAGGCCAAATTAATTGTACGTAGTTCTCACTGATTTCAATGGGAATTGAGTCATGACTAACTTGTCCTATTTAATGAATGGCACTTAGCTTAGAAGCCTTATATCTAACCTGTTAATTTTCAAGGTTTGCTTGCTAGAACAGAATTGCTAGCTTACAAAAGGCATTGCTATGCAGAATGTTACCCGTTAAAAGTAAAAACACTTTTATTTGGCTATATAACACCACTTCCTGAAGAAGTCATATTAACATCTTTAACCCGAGTTTTCTTTGAATGGCTTTGCTTATTCAGTTGGATTGTCTCGATTATTCAGTACTTTTTATTGAAGGACTTATATGTTAGTAGCCAGAATCCCAGCAGGCTGGCTTAATGTAAAAGAGTTAGCTTTCTTCTGGTGCTACATGATCAAGACCAATCTATTGATAAATTTCTAGACAGTGCACTTGCACTGTTGGTGGCATTTTTCACAGGCTACTAACACATGCAAACATTGAGCAAGCCTCACAGAAATTGAGAAATTTAAATTGGGGGGGGGCACAGTTAGTTTTTCCTGTTTGCTTGTAGTCTCAGAATAGCTCTGGGATCCTTTTATTTAAAAACAGAATTTCTAATGGCCATATTCATAGCAAATGAGAGATCATCAATTTACCAAAATCTTTATAGCAGTTGAACTTGCTAGAGTTTGAGCATTTTCTTCATGTGCCATTACACAGTATTTTCTGATCTTTGTGATATAGAAAAAAAACTACACTTTGTAGGAATACATTTCCATTCCATGGATGAAAAGTTTTGCACCTCTTGATCAAAGTGACAGTCAAGGGAGCCATTTTGAACTGGGCAGGGTTGTGAAATGAGAAAGGGAAAGTGGAAGGAAATGTGGAGGAGCATAAGGGGGTCAATGGTGGACAGGAACACCAGGGTATGGAAAGAGGGGAGTATCTGCTGTTCGGAACAAATTTCTACCATTTCCCCCTCCCTGTTAATTTTGTACTGCATTGCAGTTCAGTGTTTCCCATATGTTGTGTGAAAAAATTTGTTGTGGATAATTTTGTTTGTAATAATACATGATCTTCAGAAACCGTCTTTGTAATTCATAACATCAAAAGATACATCAGAATCCCTTATTTTCAGCCACATAGTTGCATGAGAAGTAGTAGTTAACCTATGACTGACTGACTGAGCAGTTTCAGATGCGACAATAAGAAAATGGGAAGCATAATTGACTGGTAATACTTGTTTTCCTTCATGCCCAAAGGAGACCTCTGTCTGCTCCCTCTGTGGGGAGACATGCAACCACTTGAAATAGGCTCACTTCCCTTTTTATGATGTAGAGCAGTGAACAGAAAATGAGTAAATTGCAGTATGTTGTAATACCACTAACATGATTTTGAAAGAGTATTAGGTAAGGTCACATTATTCAGAATACTCCCCACTGAATTCCATGGGAATTGCTCCCTGGTAAGTATGTACAGGATTGCAGCCTGAATTGGTTAGTTTTAAAAGTGCCATGCAGGTCTGTTAACATACATTTCCAGACCTATGGGAAAGGGTTATTCCCCTCCTCCAGCTTATTCACTTCTACATCTTTTTTTCCAAATGTGGGATATGGTGGAGGGATATTAAGTGTACTAGGACCAAGGAGATCAAGATTAAATTTGCCATAAAACTCACTGTGAGACCTTGGGCCAGTCACTGTGTGTCAGCCTGCCCTATCTCACAGAACTGTTGTGAGGCTAACATGGGGAAATGGAGTCTTGTAAGTGCCACCTTGTGTTCCTTGGAGGAAGGGGGGGATTTAATGTAACAGATAAAAAGAACTCCAGCCTGTCTAACCTCGACCCTGAAAGGGAGGAGAGGCAAGATTGGAAATAATACAAAAAACAAACAAGAATCTGGGACCCAAACAGGATATGCACATTGTACCTTACATGCAGGTCCTTGGTAAATCCAATGTGGGACTGCTGGGACAGACTTGCCTGAGTGGATTGTGCAGGCAGGGTGTAATCTGCACACTGCATTCTGATCTGAACCATACCCTGCAGCTTCCTACGTCTTGTAATATTTTAAATTTCCCAAGGTGTTTTATAATATTTTATCCTCACAAAAACCCCATAAACTAAACTACAGTACAATTTTAGCAAAACAAAAAAGAACAGTACTTCCACCTTAAAGATTTAACAAATTTATTATGACATAAGCTTTCTTGGGCTAGTGGCCCCTTCATCATTCTTAGTAATCCATGAAGCTTGTGCAATAATACTGTTGCATGCTGGAAAGAAGTTCATCTTGACATAGTGGTATAGATGGTGAAGAATTGGTGAGGTCATCCGAGCCTCCAGCCAGTTAGGGGAGGGAGAGAAGGCCTGCCACCTCCTTCTGGAAGCATCACTAGCTGGTTGTTTCTATGGCAACACACACCTACTTGACAAACTACTTAGACATGTAAAAAGGATGCTTAACAGGCTTGCTAGAGGCATTAATTAACCCTGCAAACATCATAGGTACGGAGGATTTGAGTCCCGGTCTCAATAAATATCCACTCCCTAAATCATTAGAAAATCAAATTCCAGCACTCACACTGACTTCTTATTTAATCTAGCAAAACAGTATGTACACAGAGCCATTATTTTTTTCTAGTTAATCTTAGGTCTTAGAGACTCAGTCATAGCAAATTCTTTTAAAAGCAGTAACCCATTTTCTTTAGTGATTCCCTGCAATTTATGACCACCTGCCTGTTCCACTGCCTCTAAGGCTATTTGAACATACTGCTACTGGAATGCAAACCTGCTTCTGTAGTTACAAGAAGGGAAGTCTTTTTTTATAGATACGTATCTATAGATCCTCCAGGAGCATCTTACCATCAAGGTGGTAATCACATGGACTGTTCAATTTTGGCCTTATCTACTTAAAACGAAAGAAGAAAGCATACTCTAACCTGCCAAGAGATTTTGATTGGGTTAACAGTCTTTAGTTATTAATTATAATTATACAATGAATTATAGCTACAGGAGGGGGATTTGAAAATCTATTACAATCAGTTACTTGTCACTGCAGAGGTGAGCAACCTGTTGGGGGAGGGCATATACCAGCACCATTAAGGGCCAGAGCCAAAACATCATCTTATTTCTACCCATTGAAATTAGGTAAAGGACCACATAGAGCCCCAGGGGTTTCAAATTGCCCACCTCAAGCTACTGGAATAAAAACAATTTTGGTTCTAGGTGTTCCACCAATAAATAAGTCATGTGATATAAGGAACATGTTTAGTTGCACCTCTAAATATTACTATTAAAATATCTATCCCGCCCTTCCTCCCAGAAGGAGCCCATGGTGGCAAGCAAATGCTAAGAGCACTCTAAAACAATGTTAAAAACAAAACACTTTAAAACATAGGAAACTATCTTTATAATTTTTATTCAAATTTTTCAAAAGACAAACAAAACAAAGTCAAACAACAAAAACAATACAACAAAAGAAAAAAAAGTAAAATAGTTGACTTCCGATTTGTCGCAGATCAGCTATAAGTATATAATATATATCAAACCTGTCCCTTAATATATACATACAGGATCACTTTTCTCCATAAGCTATCTTAGTTAATCGTCAAATCCCAATATCATTTTATTTTGATCTTTCAACAAAAAGTCTAAGAGAGGCTTCCATTCCTTAAGAAATGTATCTGTCGATTTTTCTCTAAGTAAACATGTCAATTTATCCATCTCTACTAAGTCCATTAATTTCAATAGTCCTTCTTCCGTTGTTCGTATTGATTCCATTTTCCACTTTTGTGCATATAATAATCTTGCTGCCGTAATCATATATAATATTATTCTTCCATATTTCTTTTCTATTTGTTTATCCATAAAACCCAATTAAAAAAATTCTGGTTTTGACTGAATATTTATCTTTAGAATTTTTTGCATCATCCTACCTATCTGTGCCCAAAATGATTTTGCCTTTTTACACAGCCACCACATATGATAAAATGATCCTTCTTGTTGTTTACATTTCCAACAAACATTAGAAACATTACTATACATTTTTGACAACTTTTCTGGAGTCATGTACCTACGATACATCATTTTATAGAAATTTTCTTTAAGATTATAGCATAATGTAAATCTCAAGCCTTTTTTCCACATATTTTCCCATTGATCCATTTGTATGTTATAACCAAATTTTTTTGCCCACTTTACCATACACTCTTTTACTTGTTCTTCTTCCATATCCATTTTCAGCAAGAGTTTATACATTTTCGCAATTGTATTTTCATCATTTGTACACAAACCTATTTCAAAATCAGATTTACTTATTTCAAACCCATACATTTTCTTGTCCATTTTATATCTTTCTAACAATTGTAAATAGGCAAACCATTGAGAACTATATCCTTCCTTTATCAGTTGTTCTCTCTCTTTCATTATATATTCTCCATGTACATTTTCTAATAGTTCTTGATAAGTTAACCATTTCTCTTTTCCAGCCATTTCTCTTCTGTAAAACGCTTCTTGACTTGAGACACATAATGGTATTTTCGAATAGAACCTTGGTTTATATCTATTCCATATTTTCAACAGAGGACGTCTTATAAAATGATTATTAAAGTCTACATTTACTTTTACTTTGTCATACCATAGATATCCATGCCATCCCCACTTCAGGTTATGGCCCTCCAAATCCAATAGCAGGATTTAAGATCAACAATCAAAAAACAAAGATGTTGGTGAAAAATTTAACTTTAAGGGAACAGAAAAAGTTAATGGACAAGACAGATTTTACAATAGAGAAAAAGTTGAAATATTTAGGTATCATTATGACAAATAAAAATTCAAAGTTGTTTCATAATAATTATGAAAAATTATGGACAGAGATTAAGAAAGATCTGCTAAGATGGGATAAACTACAATTGTCATTAATGGGTAGAATATCTGTGATAAAAATGAATGTATTACCGAGAATGATGTTTTTGTTTCAAACAATACCTGTAATATCCTCTGGTTTACCTTTTAAACAATGGCAAAAAGATATCTCTAAATTTGTATGGCAAGGAAAAAACCAAGAGTTAAATTTAAATTACTACAAGACGCCAAAGAAAGAGGAGGACTGGGATTACCAGATCTGAGACTTTATTTTGCTGCCTGCTGTTTAGTCTGGATCAAGGAATGGATTTTATTGAGGAATAAAGGAAACTATCTTTAAAAGGTCTTTTTAAAAAAAAAAAAAAAGCTTCAAAAACATCTTAAACAGCAATTCCAATACAGAAGCAGACTGGGATAAGGTCTCTACTTAAAAGCCTTGTTGAAAGTGGAAGGTCTTCAGTATCGAAAAGATAACAGAGATGGCACCTGCCTAAGATTTAAGGGGAGGGAATTCCAACGTGTTGATGCCACGACAGTAAAGGTCCACGTCCTAAAGTGTTGCATCTTTTGTGGTGGTGTTCTTTCTCTTGTGATCAGAATGCATTTCTTTGAAAGTAAACTTAATGGGATTGCAGTCAGTGGGACTTCATATATCCTCTCCCCCTGCTTCCCATGAATGTTTAGTATCTCACTTGATCTCAGCCATATGTTTAACTTATAGATTCATACAGTGTGCCTGACTTCTGGTTTCTTTAACCCAGGGCCTGGGAGCATTTTTGGTCTGTATCTCCACCCCTGTGGGCCAACTGACAGATGGATGGGATAACTCAGTCACCTGACCTCAGATGATTGATAGGTGGGTTGTTCTGCCCACCTGTCAAATTCCCTTGGGGAACACTTCCCCAGCACCTGACAGCCAGCTGGTTGTTATTTATTTATTTATATCCCACCCTTTTTCCCAGTAGGAACCCAGGGTGGCAAACAAAAGCACCAAAACTTTAAAACATCATAAAAACAGACTTTAAAATATATTAAAACACAATAACCATTAAAAACATATTAAGACAAAACAGCTTTTAAAAAATTTTTTTTTAAGCTTTAAAACCATTACAAAAAGAATGTTTAAAAATATATTAAAAAGCAAGTTGCTGGATGCTTGGGAACCGCAGCACAAGGGGCTTTGCTAGTACTGACCACAGGCTGGCCAAGCAGCTTTCTGCAGGGTTCAGCTACACAATCAACTTGTGTGCAGCCACTCTAGCAGTGCCTCTACCTGCCCCACACCAGATGCCACATATAATATCCATTGTGGGTTAAGTGAGCACAGTTTGGGCCAAACAGCCTTGTGGGCCAAATTGGGACCTGGGTTGGGACACATTTGCCGTTAAGGCCAGAGCTTCCCCACCACTGCTTTAAACCCTTCCCCCACCTCCCATCCCACTTTCTAGGCTCAACTACTATCAATATTATGTATTTTCCAAGCACTCTTGCTTTCCCCCTGCATATTTGGGCAGTCACCCAAGCATGTAAAAACTATTTTTGGGTAGTCCTGTTTTGCTGCCAAACTGATGGGCAATCAAACACCCAAGTTCATTTTTGAAGGGAGTGATGTTGCCAGTGACTTGGGGGTGGGGCACAGGCTGAAAAAGAGAGTTGTGGGTAAGGCCTGTGGGTGCCAACTTGGGTGTTTTAATTGCCCATTCAGTATGTTTATTTCAATGAAATACTTCATCGTGAATGAGAAGCGGTTTGAGCATGACCATTTAAAATATTTCTGTTTAACTTACCTACCAAATCCTGTCCACTGTTGTGCTAAAAATGGCCAGGCTCTATATATTTCTGGCACACCAAGTCACTTCCCGGATCCATTCCCTGACCAATTTTTTTAAAATCACATGTTGGCAATTCCAAGGTCGCCACTATAGTTCAGGACTGGGGTGGAATTTGAATAAAGGACTTCCTACCTCACATTTAGCTGCTAGCCTAACTTATTTAGCAGGTAGCATATCCTATAATTTATCATGGGTTCACTCACTGCTTAGCTTACTAGGCAGAATGCTTGGCACTGCAAAATGTAAGTACTCTTGGGGGCTACCAGTACTTTTTGTACTCCACTTGTTTTAGCAATAATGCAAAAGCTTGCACTGAGAATTTCTCCTTTCAGACAATAACTCTTATCCTGTCAATACGCATTTGCAAATTTGGAAGTCTGGCTGTCACCTGATTATATCCATCTTAGTTCAGTTTTAATTTTAAAAAATGAATGTGTGTAAATCTGTGTAAAGTAAGGTTGTGCATTGGAGTTATAAATCCAGAATTCCTAGCAGCAGTAGGTCATTTTGGAAAGATTTGTGCTTGTCTGAACTTAAGTGGGATCTCCCTGCAGGGATCTCCAAAATCATGTAAGACACTCTGGAGATTCAGACCATTCAGATGGTGTGTCTGAAATAATTCTCTCCATATTTTCCATACAAAGAAAATGCCAGGAGGGAAAGTGGAGCTCTATTACTGATAGGCCTAGCTTGTAATCAAAGAAGTCTGAAACTGGTTTTTCATTCATCTTAACTCCCTAGCTCCTGCAACTTGCAAAATTACCAAGGGGCACCTCTACAATGGATGCTATATAATTGCGCCCACATTACAGGGAAAGAAAGCAAATCCTTTTTAGTTCTCGCTTCCCCCAAACCCTGTTAAAGGTGCCCAACACAAACACTTATTTGTCTGGAATTTAGAAGACTTTATTATACAGCCACAAGAGTGGCTGTATACTATCGCCAGCGTGGATTTTTCACATTCCGCAATGTTATATTGAAAATACCCCCATGCCATTCTGATGCTTCCCATAAGCTCATTTCAAAACAAAACCTTATATAACTTATAGTCCTGAACTCAGAAATGCTTGCTTAACAAACCCTCTAAATTTTCATGGTGATAATAATAATAATAATAAAATTTTATTTATTAGTCGCCCATCTGTCCAACTTAACGAACACTCTGGGCGACGTACACAATATAAAATACAATATCAACATATTCATAACAATCACAGTATTAATATCATATCATCTAAAAAACCATCCTACACTGATACAGTATAAAACCTAACCCACCCCAGAGATCCCATAGCCCTGCCTGAAAAGCCAGGTTTTTAAGGCGCGGCGAAAGGTCATCAGGGAGGGGGCATGCCGAAGGTCAAAACACAAAACAGTCAGAGAGAATAGAGAGTTCAAAGTCTAAAAAGAGAGAAAAACCCCAAAGCCCTTTTGGACTTTTTTCTGTCAGAGTTCTCATAATCTTTAGAAATTAATTAAAAATCGGCCATGTTCACAGAGTACCTGGAATCCTGTTACTGACCTTGCCCCATACTCTGACCTTCATTTTCTGCTGTTCAAAAGTTAAAAAAATGCCTGACTGATTTATAATTAGTTTAATAAATTTTGCACTGAACTGAATGATAATGTCGGGCATGCTCAGTAAGAACCAGCTGTCAGTGTTCTAAAAGCCAGACTCCCAGCTGCTTGGCTTGGCTAATCAGGGAGCCACACCCACACAAGACTTTGATTTCACTTGAGACAGCCATGGCTTCTCCCAGAAAATCCTGGGGAGTGAAGTTTATGAAGAGTGCTGAGAGGAGACTCCTATTCCACTCCAGTGGCCAGACTGATTTAACAGTCAGCCACTCTGATTGAAGGTCTGTGAGGTGAACAGGACGTCTCCTAGCAACTCTCAGCACCCTTCACTAACTACACTTCCCAGGATTCTTTGAGAGAAGCCATGACTGTCCAAAGTGAAATAAAGTCCTGATGTGGATGTAGCCAGGGACAGCTTTGGTTTAAATTTAGGTGGGAGGCTACATGTGCCTGCTGTAGAATAAAAAGGTGGGAGAAACGCTGAAATGCAATGATACTGTTCACAATGTTTTCCTTTTGGAAAGGAAAGAGTCTTCCCCTCTGCCTAGTGCCCGCCCACCCACCCACTCAATCTCCTCTCCTCCTCCCCTCCCTGCCCATCCCCCTGGTCAGTGTTGGACTATGACCTGGGAGACCAGAGTTCGAATCCTCACACAGCCATGAAGCTCACTGGGTGACCTTGGGCCAGTCACTGCCTCTCAGCCTCAGAGGAAGGCAATGGTAAACCACCTCTGAATACTGCTTACCATGAAAACCCTATTCACACAGTCACCATAAGTCGGGATAGACTTGAAGGCAGTCCATTTCCATTTTCAAACATGATTGCACAGAAATAAATCTCATTGAACTCAAAAAGTATGCAAATGATCACACTCCCCCTCCCTTCTCCTCTCTCCTATCCCCTCCCTCTTGCCCCTTCCCTTCCACTTCCTTTGCCCCTCCCTGCCCCTCCCTCCCCCTCCCCTGCTTCCTTCTCCCCTGCCTCCTTCTCCCCCTCCCCATGGTTGGTTTTACCTATATTAAGCATGATTGCACAGGAGTAAATACCATTGAACTCTATAAGCATGCAAGAGATCAAAGCTGCCCTCCGCTCCCCCTTCCTTTGCCCCCCTCCAATACGCTCCTTCCCCTTCCTCCTCCCCCATGGTCAGTTTTACCTATCATAACCATGATTGCATAGGAGTAAATCCCACTGAACTCAATAAACACGCAAATGATCAGACCTGCCTTTCTCCTCCTTCCCCTACCCTCTCCCTTTCTCCTCCCCTCCCCTTTTCCTTCTTCCTCCTCCTCTGCGCCCTCCAGCCCTCCCCCGGTCAGTTTTACCTATCCTAAGCATAATTGCATGGGAGTAAATCACACTGAACTCAATAAACATGCAAATGATCAAACCTGCCCTTCTCTTCTCCTCCCCCTCCTGCCTGCTCCCCTGCTCCCCTCTGCCCTTCCTCCCCTCTCACCTCCTCCCTCTCACCTCCTCCCTCTCACCTCCTCCCCTCCCCATCCCGTGGTCAGTTTCACCTATCCTAAGCATGATTGCAGGGGAGTGAATTCCCACTCCCGTGCACATATTCTGCCCGCTTTTAACCTCACAACATCCCTGAAAGCAACAATATGACACAGACCTAGAAGAGCAGCTCTCCGAAGAGAAGCCCTGTGTCCTCCCCCAGCCGCAGCTTCATCCTCACCAGCTCCCTCGACGCGCCACTGGCAGCCACAGTGACTCAAGCTGCAGGAACTGGCACTGCCAAAAAGACCATGGAGCCGCCCCTGCCTTCAGTTGGAACAGGATGCCCAGCAGCAACCAGAGCGGCTGGAATGCCGGCAAGAATGGCATTTACGGGCAGGACTTGCCCCTGCAGTGGGAGGTCAGCGTGCTGGTGCTGTCGGAGGGGCTCGACACCGTCAACGCCTGCAACCCCCTCATCAACTTCAGCATCCCGGCTGCCGCCTTCACAAGTACGCCGTGGCTCGCCCTCATCCAGCAGGATGGCGGCTGCACCTTCTCCAAGAAGATCAACATGGCCACCAAGCAGGGGGCCACCACCGTCATTTACAACCATGGTGCCACGATGGGGAACGACATCCAGGCCATGACTCACCCTGCTTCTGTGGGACCAGCTTGTGCTGGGGAAAGCTTACTCGTATTTTGCCATCAGAAAAGCTGATTAGAAGTTCAATTAAAGGTGTCGGACTTGCAAGTATAGAAGGAAAGAGAGAGAACCAACCCACAGCTTTGTTGAGGGTAACCTGAGATGTTTCTGCTGCTCCAGGCACCTGCACCACGCTGTATTTTCATTGGAAGTTTTGTAATCTCTGTTTTTTAATAATGTTATTTGTTATTTAATTTTGTAAATTGTATTGTTTTATGGATGTATTCCTGTATTTGTGCTTTTCTTGTAAGCTGCCTTGAAGGCCTTTTGGCCATAAGGCAGGGAATGAATGAATGAATGAATGAATGAATGAATGAATGAATGAATGAATGAATGAATGAATGAATGAATGAATCACTCAATCACTCAATCACTCAATCACTCAATCACTCAATCACTCAATCACTCAATCACTCAATCACTCAATCACTCAATCACTCAATCAATCAATCAATCAATCAATCAATCAATCAATCAATCAATCAATCAGCATGCAAATGATCAATCCATTCTCAACAAACTTGCACAGGATCCCATTGCTTACCTCCCGGATTAAAAAGCAGAGAAATTCACTCATAGGCAAATAATCTTGCGGTTTAAGAACCTACCTATAGAACACAGATATTTCTATCAAGCTTTAAAAAGCAGGGAAATTGGGCAGCAATAGTGAATGCACCAGGGGAGCAGGAGACCTGACCTCCTCTCTGAGATATTGTGCTGCCCTATAAATTTGTCAAAATGCAAACACAATTTGGGTTGGCCTTTCACAGTCCAATCCACTTGCTGTGTAGCTTGGAAGAATTTGGTAACATGTGCCTCTGAGCATATGGTGAGTGGAGGCAACACCTGCAATCAGCCCAAACAATAGAACCTGCTGTGCTGGTCTTGTTTTAGCATGGAGGAAGCTATAGGAAATCATTTTCTTTTGTTGCTATTTCTGTGAGTATGTGAAGTACAGCAACACTTGGCAAAATTTACACTAAAAAACTCCAAAAACAATTGTGGAATAATGGCACTGACTATTCTGCAGAATAGTCTCCAGTGGACATCAGGAGTATTTCAGTTTGCACAAGATAAAACAGTGGGAGGTGAAATATATACTAGGAAAATTCTAGGTGTGCTCTATGTTTTTAATTGACCATGCCCACCTTGCCTTAAATGGAGTGATTTAAACATAGCATGCTGAAAACATGCATCCTCTTTTTTCCAACAGCTAGTCATTGCTGAAGTAGCAACATATTGTAATCAGTCTGATTTTACATCAAACTGCAGTTTCAGATTCAACTGTTAATACACCCAAAATAGAAATAGAACATAACCTCCAATTTGAAACACAAAAGGCTGTCTTCACCATCATATGACACTGACCAATAAAAAGGCTTTGAAATTAATGAAAATAAATTTGACACAGATTTCTAAGATGAATAATGAGAGAAATAAATTTTCTAGATTAGATCTCTGTAGAAACATTAGTAACACAGGAAAGAAGCAAAGTAAGAACACCAACAAAAATTATACAAAAATATAATTCTCCATCTTTGGAGATGGCAGGTGTTGCCACCGCTCACCATATGCTCATAGGCACGTTACCAAATTCTTCCAAGCTACACAGCAAGTGGATTGGACTGTGAAAGAGCAACACAAATTGTGTTTGCATTTTGACAAATTTGTAGGGCAGTCTAATCTCTCAGAGAGGAGGTCAGGTCTCTTGCTCCCCTGGTGCATTCACTATAGCTGCCCAATTTCCCTTCTTTTTAATGTTTGATAGAAATATCTGTTGGCTATAGGTACATTCTTAAACCTCAAGGTTTTTTCCCTATGAGTGAATCCACTCAGGATGAACTGCAAATTTAATCCAACTCTCAAACAGGATTTTTTTTTTACAAAAAATCCCAATAATAGTGAATGGGGAGACATGTAGCTTCAGATCTTCCAAATCATTATTTGAACCAAAATCAGGCAGCCTTAGAATCACTCTGAAGAGCATTGAGCCGTTTTCCAAAGCTCAAAATCTGGGTGCAAACTGAATTTTGTGGTCTGTGCACAGCTGTAGTAAAAGCAATTATTCTCAAGGAAGCAGCATAATTAAACTAAAGGTAATGCATGCAATATTGTAGAAAGTATGATATACACACACAAAAAGAAGCATCCAGGGATGTGGCATGAAAAGAGTAATATATCTCAAAGATGCCAAAACAATGGAAAGTTTTGTTTTAAATATGCCCAAAGTTCGCATAGAAATAAAGGTGTGTTATGTTTGTATGGGCTATAAGATATGGCTGGTTCTTGTTTAAATATGTTTCTTACTGTTAAATTTCACTTGAATGTGAGTTTTTTTTATAGTATGAGTGTTTTTATAAGTATCTAAAATATTTTCATATATGTGGTTTAGCAACTACTGCATTATTGTTTTTTGTTTTACAGACAAGCTCTTGATAAAGGCAGTTGTGCCAAAAAGTGTTGGACATATTTGCAATAAAATTTTCCATTGTTTTGGCATCTTTGTGATATATTTCTTTTCATTGTCTTACATACATTTTTAATTGACTGGTTTAATCAAGGATATCCATTTAGCTGAAGTTTTTAATTTTTAAATTAACTAGTTATGATATTGCAGGCTTACATTTAATACCTTGATTTAGAACACTAAAGGCATTTCCTGTGTAATTTCTGCATTAAAATGGTTAACTAGGAGCAACTATATCATTTTTATGAGCTCCTATGTAGGCCAGAGAGCCTGCCAAGAAACTAATCTTGAGGATGAAAAATGGGCAACTGAGATTGCAGAAGAATGAAAAAAGTGCAATGGTATAAACAGCCCTTGATGTCACAGTAGTTAGAGCCCTTCCTCTAATGAAGGTGACTGCACCCACAGTTTGAAGTAGAGAGCTGTGCATAGGATGGGGCTTAGGTTAACATCAAAGGCAATTCTTAAAGGTCTTGGGTGCTGTTAAATGTCACACCATGTATCACTTTACTAGCCTTACTTACCCATTCCATACACTTGCAATAGCAGCAAGGGGAGCAAAAATGAACTCTACCAGGGGTGGCTAACCTATGATTATCCAGATGTTGTTGAACTACAACTACAATTAGCTCCCCTTCATGGCCAAAAGTCAGTGAGAATGGCAGTTGTAGTCTAACAATATCTGGAGGGCCACAAGTTAGCCATTCCTGGACTACACAGTCTAGTAGAAGAGGGATGTGTTTAATTCATGAGAGGGGGGAAGGGAAGAAATGGTTCCTTTCTAAGCTAGGCCTTGGGACATGTATTTGCTTCCTAAAAAGGGGCAGGGACTCTTGATCTGAGGTCTAGTTCCTACTGTTGTTTTCCTCTATATTTCAGTAACTACAGCCTGCTCTCGGGCACATGAATTATGTGTGCAAATCAGGTTGTACAGTGAAACTTCTAGGGGTAAAATTTCCAGCCACTTGAGTTGCATCATAGTCACTGTTTCTGATGTGAGACCTACCTTTATCCCAAATGTGCATTTGGGGACCCATTTTTTACCATATATTTATATGGTGGTAATACCACTGTTGTGACTCACCTTAGATCAGGCTGTGACCTGGTAGAGGTTGCTATTCACCAGCTGAAGATCCAGTGATCTATAGTCAAGAGAAGGGGTATTGTAACTGATGGAAAGACATGTACTAATGCTAATACTGGAGGTTGAGGGGAGGACTCTGATAGGAAAATGTGCTAATTCCAATCACTCACTTACTAATGGCACATGCTTCAAGCCTTATACATCCTACGCAGTAGTCCACGGACTTGTAACCAGGGTCTCTTACTCCAATGAAGGATGGAGTTGCTTTGGGCTATGGCTAATTACAGATGGTGGGGAAATAACACAACATAAGGAGGGCCCTGCTGGATCAGGCCAAAGGCTGTCCAAGAGATGAGGTGGGAAGGGGGAGATTCTGATAGCAAAATGATCTTCCTTTTACCGTTAGTGAGGCTGCTGATTCAAGTTTACACGCAGCTGTCCTAAAACAGAGGATACTTTACTGTGAAGCAGCAAATGGTGGGGGAGAGCATTTGTGTTGTTCCACACAATCTTACATTGCTGTATGATGAATGTGGGATGTGGATATGGACAGGAGTATGGGTTTTCGCCTTTGCCAAGGACTTATATTGCACTCAGTCTGTATCTAGTGTTCTGAAATTTAACTTTTAAGAACTATGCAATTCTATAGGTAGGTAAGAGAGGCTGTTTTGCAGTCCACCTGGGTGGACCATAACGATTTTGCCACATGCCCTATTCTACATGAATTCCCATTTTCAACATGTCAGTTGAGGTAGGAGATCACAGCACTCTATGTTATCACAACCATGCTGTGTGTGACAGGGCATGCTCATGTTTCTTTTTAAAAATCCGCATGAGCTGCTTTAAAAATGATGTATTTCTCAAAATAAATGGCAATTATTCAATCATTCCTGTGCAAACTGAAATAATCAGACTTTATGTAGCCTTTTGAAAGAAGTAGTGGTTGTATATATTTTTTTAAACTTCAACAACTGTATGTTGTAGTTCCCATCTTTGCATTTCTAGTGGCTCAAAAACAGACAGCATTACAGCCCTTTGGACTTCACACACATCACCAGCATGGAATCCCATAAACAGGCATCACTCACGTGTTGCAGTCCACAAATTAAGAAAAGTGGGCTACCACCATCCTGTGTCAAATATTCACATCAGACAGTCTGGGTAGATCATACCCATTTTAGGAAGCCAGCACATCTTCGCTATCTCACAGGTGGTTTCAGGTAATGTTTTGTAATTCATGCACCCCAATAAAAAGTAGCATATGAAGTATACAATTTCACCCTCCCTCCGTGGCGCAGAGTGGTAAGCGGCGGTAACGCAGCCAAAGCACTGCTCACAGCCGGAGTTTGATTCCAACGGAAGGAGGAAGTCGAATCTCCGGTAAAAGGGGTCGAGGTCCACTCAGCCTTCCATCCATCCGTGGTAGGTAAAATGAGTACCAGGCCTATGCTGGGGGGTAAAGAAAGGCCGGGGAAGGAACTGGCAATCCCACCCCATATATACGGTCTGCCTAGTAAACGTTGCAAGACGTCACCCTAAGAGTTGGAAACGACTCACACTATAAGTGTGGGGACACCTTTACCTTTTTACCAGTTTAATTAAAACCTCTATGGGATGATACTGTCATAATCTTAAAACAGAACAATGAACCTAATCGGTGCTGAAAGATGAAGACAGGAAGATAGTCACAAGTCAGTTTTCAAACAGAGGCAGACATACATCCTTTCACTTGTAACAGTTCATTATGCTCATAGGAAACTCTATTGCTAACTAGTGGCCAAAGCAGCCAACAGCAGATATGGCTGAAGTAGAAGGAAATTTCCTACATCTACCCTGAAAAAAACTTATTTTCCCTTTAAACAAAGAACATTAACATTTGTGTAACTGAATGAAGTCTAGCACTGTACTATAAAAATTAGTCTACATCACAGGGATAAAGTGTCTAGACCACGGCCTCTGCTTGCCCTGCCCCTGATGTAACAATTAGGCTTACAAAAATGATCTGGATGGCATCCACCTGAGAGTTCTTAAAGAACGCAAATATGAAATTGCCAAACTTATAACAAAAGTATGAATTGTCCTTATGATCAGCTACCCTATCTGAGGACTAGAAAGTGGCCAATTATTAAACACCAATGATTGAAACACCAGTTATCAAAAAGGGATCCAGAAGATTACAGGCCAGTTAGCTTAACATCTGTTCTGAGAAAACTAGTAGAAAGCTTTGTTAAAGATAGAATTACCAAGCACATAGACAAATGAGCCTTGCTGAAGCAGAACCAGTATGGTATCTGCAAGGGTAATTACTGTCTCATTAACCTATTTGAGTTCTTTGAGAGTGTCAGCAAGTATATACAGCAGATGGAGGATTCAGTTGCCACTATATACTTAAGACTTTCAAAAGGCTTTTGACAAAGTACTTTACCACATGCTTTTGAGTAAACTTAGCAGTCATGGAATAACAGGAGAGGTCCTTGTAGATTAGAAACTGGCTAGGAAACAGAAAGCAGAAAGTAGAAATAAATACACAGTTCTCCCAATGGAAGGAAGTAGAAAGTTGAGTCCTCCAAGGATCGGTATTGGGACCTGTGCTTTTTAACCTGTTCAGAAATGCTCTAGAGTTAGGGATGAGCAGTGAGGTGGCCACATTTGTTGATGATACCAAATTGTTCAGGTAAGACAAAAAGAACTCCAAAGGATCTCTCCAAACTGGTTAGTTATTCCCTCCTGGTATTGTGTTACCTGCATGTTTGATAAGCATTCCCTTTATACCTCATCCAATACTTAGTTAAAATGTACTGTTGATGGTATTCCCATGGTCTACCAAACTAGTAACTCTATCAAAAAAGAAGGTAAGTTTGGTCTGGCATGACATATTCATGATGAAGTATGCTGGCTCCTAGGAATTAATGCATTCTTTTCGAGATTCTCACAAACTGAGGACTTAATCCATTACTGAATTTCACATGGTATTGGCATTAGGCTGACTGTTCTGTAGTTTCCCAGATCTGCTTTGACCCAAATCTGATTAAGCCACACAATCAACAGATCAAACTGTGTGTGTACTTATGAAGTGGTCTGAAGGCTGCTTTTTATTTATTTTTTGGCCATTTTTAACATTTTAAGCTCCTCAGAGCAGTTCTGTGGCTGTGTGGTAAAATATCTCTGAAAAGATTTTTCCTTTAAAAATCTGCCCACAAAAGGGATTAAATGGAGCTTTTTTTACAAAAAAAAAACCCCTGAACACAGCATGAGGCATCACTGCTCTTCAGAGAGGTTCCTGGACAGCAATGCTGGCGAGTTCTCCCATTTCCCCCTCTCATTGAAGAAATAGTTTGTGATTCAGGATTTCACTTTTCAGAATCATGTGTCCTTTTTGAACCCTTTTCTCCTTCAGAATGTCTAGCCATGGGATTGAACCCTGTTTCTCCTCTGATCTCTTTAAAATTGGCTTTCCTAAAATCTAGGGTACACATCAAACTATGCTCTTTTCCCATCCCTTGCTATCAAAAGGTCCAAGGTGCCCCTTTAAGAACAAAAACATTCCAGTCTTCAGCAGTGAAATGAGTCAGAGTGATGCACCGGCTGGAGGATTGGGTTTGCATTTGACTGGGGAAAACCCTGGTTCAGATTCCTGTTCTGCACAGAAGCTCAGCTGTTAGCCTGGATGAAGTCACTATTTCTCACTCTAATCTACAATCTACAAGTAGCTTGTGAAGCCAAAATGCATTTCTGAGCTCTTTGCAGGGAGAGCAAGATACCAATTCAGCTAACAAGGAATTCACATTATATGCCACTGAACAAGTAAACTGAGCAAGCATGCTCTATCGTGCCCAAAGCGAAGCCCAGGAGAGATCCTTTTCTCCCTCTTATTCTTTCTTTATTCAACATAAGGAAACCAGCTGGAATGGGAATTGAATAGGCAGAGATGAAGCTGTCTGCATGTGTCCTCCACTGCATCTGAGGGCAGCAGGCTAGCTTAGGGGGGAGAGGGCAAGCCATGCATGGGGCACACAGCTCTATCCTCCAACACCTTGCCAGCTTTCCCTGCCCCTCCCCAAACATCTGCCTCACTGCCCTGTTCAAGAACACATGAAAGAGCTTTAAAATATGCATTTACCACCTATAGGATATAATATGTGTTGGAAGTGGGGCAAGAGCAACTCCCGTTTTGTTCTTTTGTTTATGCTCCAGAAGGAAGATAGAGCTAGGGTCCTCCAGATGGATTACCTTTTACCTGTGATGCTCTGACTGTCTTCCTTCTGTTGCTAGACTGTTACGTCTTTAGGGAAGCTTACCTGCCCCTCCTCCTTCCTCCTTTTCCATTCCTTTGTCCTCTGACTGTCCGGGAGAGAGGAGACATCCCTTTGTCTCTGCTCTCTCCTAGCATGGGGCTAACTCCCGCACCTAGGCATTACGCCTCCAACTTAACTAGGTTTGCTTTTCTATCTACTATGTATTTCTATAATAAAGTAGCTTTTCTTATTTTACTTAGTCTCCAGTCTCAGTGATGCTGATGCAGGGTAAAAGCTTGCTTTCTTAGGCAAACGCACGCACACGCTGGCACACTCACATTTCAACATCTGCTGTTACTCTGCTGCTGTTGTGTTGCTTTAAACGAAATTAAGCACACAAATTACACACAGCGCAACAATATGTACCTTATGGGTAAAATAAACGGGCTTCAGGGTGCATAACTCTGCACAGGCCTGTAATTATCAAAGGATATGAAGTGTTATAATGGAGTCAGGAGAGCAGCTTCGCATGTGCCATGCAATGAAATTACATGAACAAGGCTGTTCATGAAATGTCACTGTATGTGGTTATTGCAACACAGGCACATAGGACTGTGGTCAATGCCTTTCATGTTAGTGTCTGTCAAATTCTAGAATGCTAACATGTAAACAGTGTTAACACTAATACATTAGTGTTAACACACGTCACATATTGTAAAAGATCTTTCTGCACTTGGCAAAACTCCTACCAATTATTTATTAAATGTATATCCCGCTCTTCCTCCCAGTAGGAGCCCTGGGGGGCAATCTAATCTCCAGCTGCTAAGGAGATGAGACTATACAAGCCAGTAAGAAAAGGGAAGCCAAGTTTGTAGAACATTAAATACACAAGTTGATAGTTCCGCATGAAAAGTCTGGCACTATAAAAACAGCAGGAGATGTTGGGAATTAGTAGATCATCTTATCTTTACCCTCAAGGGAAGCCACTGGGCTGAGCTTTCTGCTGTACTGTAACTAAACACTTTGCTCTGGGCTGGCTGCTCTTAGGGTAGCTGCTAACAGTAAGGCACTAGGAAAACATGCATTCGCCACCATTTCCTGCTCTTTTCTGCTACAACCTCTCTCTCTCTCTTTCTGCTACTCAGCACACTCCCTCCTTCACGAAGTTCGAATGGGGTAATATGGTTCTCAGTTGTCCCCTCCCCATTTTATCCTCATAATAACCCTGGGAGGGCAGTTAGGCTGACCAGCCCATGGTCACTACTGAGCTTCACGGCTGTGAGGATTTGAACATGGGCTTCCTCACCCTTAGTTTGATACTCTGCCCCACATCAAACTTTGTCCATTTAAAACAAAATGCACCATCTTTGCCACTTAACGTAATGAAGCTTCTGGCAACTTACATTAGAGTTGTGATAACAGACTATGACATGGTTGGAGGCTGTGCTTCTGTCTTCCTCCTCAGCTCTGTTGGTAGATTTTCCTCAGCTTTGAACTGCGCTGAGGGTGCTCTGCTTCAATGGTTCCACTCCTACCTCCTGGACTGCTTCCAGAGAGTAGTTAAGGGAGGCTACTGTTCAATACCTTGGGAGTTGTCTTGTGATGTGCTACATGGTTCTGTCTTGTCCCCCATACTATTTATCTATATGAAGCTGCTGGTAGCTGTCATCAGGAGATTTGGAGCGAGGTATCGCCAATATGCAGATAACATCCAGCTCTGTAACTCTGTTCCATCTAAATCGGGAGAGGCGGTTGAGGTGTTAGAATGGTGCTTAGGAGTGGTGATGGGCTAGATGTGGGCCAGTACACTGAAGCAAAACCCTGAGAAGTGTCCCAAATACTTGAGTCCAGGAAGTGGGGAGATGGCCTGCTCTGGATGGGGTTGCACTCCCCTGGAAGGAGCAGGTCTGTAGCTTAGGGGTGCTACTGGAGACAATCGTGTCACTGAAGGGCCAGGTAGCCTCCGTGACTAGGAGTGCCCTTTTCTAGCTCTGGCTGGTTTGTCAGCTATGGGCCCTTTAAGGCAAAGATGACTTGGCTGTTGTGCTCCTTGCTCTGGTAACTTCCAGATTAGATTGTTGCAACACACTCTATGTGGGCTGCCCTTGAAGATGACTCAGAAACTTCAAAATGTAGCAGCCAGACTACTGGCTGGGGTTCCATTTAGATCCCATATAATTCCTGGTTGCCAGTTCATTTCTGGACATGATTTAAGGTGCTCATGCTAGTGTTCAAAACCCTAAACAACTTAGGTCCCAAATATCTGAGAGACCATCTCCACTCCCGGTTTTAAGATCAGCAAAGGGGGCCCTCTTTGTAGTTCCACCACCCTCAAAATTTGGGTGGTGGTGGTGGTGTGGGAGAGGGCATTGTCTGTGACAGCCTGTACATTGTGGGATTCCCTCTCCCCAGAGGTACATCTGTCATCTTCTCTGTACAGCTTTCATCATATGCTGAATATGCATCACTTTATCCTGGCCTTTGACACTTGACATATATTAGGACCCACTCTAGATGAGATTGTAATTTGTTCTAAACTGTTTTTAATGTTTTATTTTAAGTTGTTGTGAATGTAACACACTCTGAGAACTTGTGGTGAAGGTAGGGTAGTGATGATGATGATGACAATGACAACGACAACGACAAGCCAATGATCATCCTGGCCAATTATCGGAGATGCTGGGAGTTGTAATCCGAAACATCTGGGCACCTCCAGGTTGACTACCCCTTTTCTAATGCAATGGATTAGTAATCAGTTATTAACATATAAAACAATTTTCCCCTGTAAAGATTCAGTTGATTTTTAGGATCATTGGAGAAGGTCCCCGCTGATCAGATTGCCACTAGATGGAAATGTGGAAGCAGGCCTTTTCCACAGTGACACAAGCCTGTGGAACATCCTCTCCCATGCAGCCTGGGAGGTGTCAACTGTGGCATGCTTTAGATGCTTATTAAAAAGTTAATTATTTGTTCAGGCATTTCTTGTTTAATTGTTAGATTGCACTGCACATATATGCATATTGTGGTCTATGAAATTATTAAATAAATAGGTTCAGAGGGGAACAGGAATATCAATAGTAGCCTCTTAAGCTGCAATCCTTATGCACTTACTTGGAAGTAAGTTACACTGAGCTTGGTAGACTTACTTTTCAGTAGATGCATTGTTGGATACTGGAAGTGATCCTGTCAGCCCTATAAGGTTGGAACTCATATTGAAATTGCCTTAACAATATAAGCAGTAGTGGTGACCCAAGCAATTTAGCATCCTCACTCTGTTGGTAATGGCCAAGGGACATGACCCAGGGTGGTGCTCAAGCAGGGTGTCAGCACTTTCATCAGGAAGTCAGAAGGATACTCCTTTAAAAGGGGTAGTTGCACTTTGGCCAGTTATGGCTTCTAGCCTCTGATACATACGCCTCTGCAATACAATACAAAACTCCTTCTGCCATAATATGCAAGTTGCTGCTCAACTTTTTTTGGCAGGGAGAGCAAAAAAACAGGGTTCTGCTTAAAATCAAACAGAAATGAACAATTTTGGATTGTATTTTTGCTAATGGTTACACCCCTACTTTTTTTTTTTTAAAGCATGAAAGTTATTTATCTTGGGCATTTGTAGTTATGAAGACTAAAATTAAAACCTCGGTGCTTTAGCTTCCACCTGAGCAGGCCCAGTAAATGTGAAAAGTTAAAGGAAAGATAAAATGTGCAGTTACTTTCCACTAAGACGACTATCCTCTTCTTTGACTGGCAGCACCTTTCTAGACTTTCAGTCTTTAGCAGCCCTATTATGTGTTCTAATTTGGATTGCCAGGCTCAGGGCCTGAGAATGATTCTGTATCTTTAGGAGAAGAGAAAGTCAGCCAAGTGCAGGTGTTCTTGCAACCCTGTAATGGGAAAAACCACAAGGTGAAATGCTCCCTTCCCCCTGCACTACCTTTAAAGATACAGAAGACCTCTTGGTTGCCAGGACAGAATCATTCTCAGGCCCTGAGCCTGGCAACCCTAGTTCTAATGAACAAGGTTCCAGGGCATGATCTGAAGACACATGGTGAAACAACCTTCCTGAAACTAAGCAGGCTTAGGTCTGGTCAGTGCTGGGGTGGGAGACTGAGCATCAGTGGCTATTAGTCATGATGACTATATTGCCTCCAAGACCAAGGGGGTCCAATATGCCATTGAATGCTAGTTGCTCTTGCCTTTAAACCCTGCTTTGCCCTTCCAGGAGGCATCTAGCTAGCCACTGTGGGAGGTAAGGATGATGGACTAGATGGACCTTTTTGTTTGATCCAGAAGAGCTGCTCTCATGTTGTTGTTTCTGTATTTAACTACATTATTTATATCTCATTCTTTATCATACAAGATGATCCCAGAGAGGGTTACAATTGGTTACAATTGCCAATAAAGTACATAACCGACAATAAAACACATGTAACATAACAGCAAGCTGAAAAGTCATTGTTTTGGTTTTCGAGTTCTAGAAGTTATAAAATAGTAGCAAGATAAGAAAACTGCCTGGCAGCAGACCTAAAGACCATAAATCACCCACAGGCCTGAGTAAATAAAATAAGTTTTTAATTGGCACCAAAAATTAGAGGAGTGGGCACCAGTTGAATTAGTGAGGAGAGGCCATTTCAAAGCATGTACTGTGAGGCTTATGAGATTTGCCAATAAGCCCTATGAATGCCATTTTGAATTCCATCAAAAAGAAAGGCAGGACATTTAACAAAATTGATATGCCGCTTGAATGTAAAAAACTTCTAAGTGGTTTACAAGAAACATTAAAATAATCAATAAAACAGTTAAAAACAAGTAATTAAAACATATTTAAAACAATTAAAACAGCTACTAATTAAAAAGATTTAAACAGATCAACATCTATGTGTCTGGAAAGGGTTACCTTAACAGAAAAGTTTTAAGCAGGTGCCAAAAAGAATACAGGAAAGGCGCCTGCCTGATGTCAATAGGCAGGGAGTTCCAAAGAGTAGGTGCTGCCATGCTAAAATAAGTATCTCTTACAAGTTCAAGGTTCTGGTTTTGGTGTATAAAGTCGTACGCAGCTTGGGACCAGGATACCTAAAAGATCATCTGACCCCTTATATACCTAGTCAGTCACTGAGCTCTGCAGGTGAGGGCCTCCTGCAAACGCCATTCCGTATAACTTAGGAGGTCCATTCCCCATAACATAGGAAGCTGACTTTCAGCGTAGTGGCACCTACCCTGTGGAATTCCCTCCCCTTAAATATTAGACAGGCGCCATCTCTGTAGTCTTTTTTTGGTGCCTACTGAAGACCTTCCTCTTTCAACAAGCCTTTTAAGCAGAGACCTTATTGCAGTCTGTGCCTGTGTTAGAACTGCTTTTTAACTTCTTTTTTTAAAAAGATGTTTTTAATATGGTTTTAAAGATGTTTTATTTTAACGTGTTTTAAGATGTTTTAGAGTGCTTTTTGTTTGCCGCCCTAGGCTCTTTCTGGGAGGAAGGGCAGGATATAAATCAATAACTAACGTACAGACTAAGTATGATGAGGCACCTGTAAGAGTGCCTGCTCTGCAGAGCGAAGTGCTCAAGGGGGCAAATGGAGTAAGGGGGTCTTATATATAATACATCATTAGAGATGCTGGGGATTAAACCTGGGACCTTCTGAAAGCATATGCTCTACCACTGATCTACAGCCGCTGCCATAAAGTCATTCTCTTTCCCATTTACTGTGCAGACTGCTTACTGTGGAAGGTTTTTTTAGTGCCATAATCTTAGTTAGTTTCCACTATGCAGCCTGCTACCAGAAAAGATTGGCAGGCTTACAAGTGCTTGAGAAATGGGCTTTCCCATTCAAGTGGCTCAGAGTAACTTGGGCCATTGTTTGAAGCTATCATCCTGCACCACCTAGCCAAACTCAAAGCAGATAACTGTTTCTAGACCAGAGGAGATATAAAGATTCTCACAGCAGAAAGAGGAAAGAGAAGCATGTGTCAAAGGAGACATCAGCACACCGTTAACAATGAGGGGGTACATAGCCCCTGTAGCAGTCTGCCATGGGCCATCCAGAGGTTGACAAGTTCCTCAAATGTTTCACTACCCCTGTATTTTGTAAACTACTTAGAATCCTATTTTGTATACTTGTAGACAACTTCAGGTCCGCTTCGCACCTTCATTGACATATTTTCAGTGTCAGCTAAAAAATTTTTTCCCAGGCATGTGATTGACTAGGATGATGTTGTCTGTCTTGGTGTGCTGCCAAAGCTTTTTGTGGCTGCATGGGGCCAGGGGTTGTTTTATCATAAAATGCATTAATTTGGATTTTAATAATGCTGTAAGTTGCTTGGAGACCTTTGGGTAATAAGCAACTAATAAATCAAATAAATAATGATAATGATAGTGCAGTACACAAATCAATTATTTTGTTGAGTCAGATTTTGGGATCCCCTTATTCTACAATCTCACTGTATAATAAAACAGGACAGCTGTTTTGGAATAGCTCCTTCTGGGAGGAAAGGTGGGATATAAATTTAATAAACAAATAGCACAAGTGACTTACAACGCCAAAGAGTGAACACTGTGGACGTACTACACCCCTTTGGATTTTATCCAATGTTAGTTCTACTCAGAGGAGACCCACTGAAATTAATGGACATAGCAAACTTAGGTTCATTCATTTTATTGGATCTACTCTGAGTAGAACTTAGTTGATACAACCCTTTATTTTGAAACCCCAAGCTGAACATGTACATAGCTTCACATCTGCCCATAGCCCAAAATTTTAATGTAGAACTATGACTACACTGTTTAAGAAGGATACTGTGATCAACAGTGTCAAAAGCCACTGAGAGATTAAGGAGAACGAGCAGGGTTGCACTCCCCTTATCTGCTTCCTGACAAATGTAATCAAACAGGGAACCAGGACAGTTTCAGTGGCACAACTGGGGTTGTAGCCAGACTGGAATGGATCAGTAATCAGTTTTCTCCATGCATGTGTGAAGCTAGACTGCCCTTCCCTTCTCAAGCACCTTGCCCCAAAAGAGGATATTCACCATTGGGAGATAATTGTTTAACACTTTTGGGCCTAGGAAGGGATGCACCATTGCCTCCTTCAAGGAAGATGGTACTTCCCCTCCTCCAGTGAAGCACTGATCACTCCCTGGACCCTACAAATGTTTTGTAGTGCAAAACGTTTGTAGGGTACCACACTCGCTACCCTGTATTAGAAGCAGAGCTTGGAAAAGTTACTTTTTTGAACTACAACTCCCATCAGCCCCAGTTAGCGCCAGCTGGCTGGGGCTGATGGGTGTTGTAGTTCAAAAAAGTAACTTTTCCAAGCTCTGATTAGAAGACTACCTTGAAATGACAACCTGCATATTAACTGCAGTGATTATGGTAATACATCAGAACTGGCAATGCTCAACTCCACCGTCTATCGATTCTTGATTAATGAAAGTATGGGATATGTAAGACTAGCCAACCATATTATGGTAATAGTAGGGGGACAGACAGTTAGCAAGTTCATTGAACGATCAAGTCTGTTTGTCTTTTTTAGAATAACAACACACAGGATTCAAGAGATTTGTACTCTTTCCTTGGGAATACATTACAATACACATTTGGCAATACAAATTTAATATAAATATTCAAGCTAGTGTGTGTATGTATGTGTGTGCGCACATGTGAATGTGCATATATAATCTTATTGGCATTTTATTTATTATGTTTAAATATGTTTGCACTTTTATTGATTGAATGATTGATTGCACTTGTATACCGCCCCATAGCCGAAGCTCTCTGGGCGGTTTACAGCAACCAAAAACATTAAAACAAATACAGAATTTGAAACACATATTTTAAAAACAATTTAAAACACAATTTAGAAATATTAAATAACAGAAATTGTGTATCAATTGCTTATTAATACTTGCTTGCATATTAATATCTCAAACTTAAGCCAGTATTATATTTAGATATTTGTAAATTAATAATATTTTGCAAAATTAATAATATAAAACAAATTCTCAAAAAATAAAGTTTTCCTCAGGCCCAGATGAAGTGCGGCACAGGTGATTTCTTTCCTGACGAAAGAGTTAACCTTTCTCTCCCCATCTGTGATCTCCCAAAGTACCTCTGCCTCAGTCCAATTAGGCTTGAAAGAAGCCCACTATTATAGTCAATATAAGGCTTCTTTCAAACCTAATTGTACTATAGGGGAGCATTTTGGGTGGTGGTGCGTGTCACAGCTGGGGATAGAAAGTTTACTCTCCCCCTCCAGCAGTGATACCCCAAGTTACCCCTTCCCCATTGCAATTAGGCTTGGAGAAAAGCCTATAGACCCCAAATTGCAGTGAGGGAGGAGTGTTTTTGGCAGGAGGGGTCACAGTTGGGGAGGAGACCTTGCAAATGCCCTCAAGACTGCAAGTATCCTTGAAAGAAGCCTTTTATTGGCTACAAAATAAGGCTTCTTTCAAGCCTAATTGCAATGGGGGGGAGGGGATGTTGTGGGCATGAGAAAGAGTTTGGTGGGTGCATCTGTGCCGGCAGATGCCATGTTGGTGTCCTCAGCATTAAGTATTTGCAGGAAGAAACCCTGGAGTAAGTGTGGAATTACTACAGTTGAGATTGCATGCATCTTTTAAATGGCAGCATTTCTCCACATACATTGTACTATATGGCATTACCCATCTGTTAAGGCCTTTAAAAGACAAAACCCTTTGCTGTGATTATCCTACTTAGGCCAGAGGTGGAGGCACCTTAGCATTCTGGATTGCTGAAGATAAACTTTGTGCATTACACCAGATCAATTTCATTAATGACACAGTAAGATTATGGGAGCCATTATCGTGCATCACTAGAAAGCCATTCAATTTTTACTGAAACAGGCAAAAGCTAGCTGACTCCAAATCAGATTCCGCTTGTCCATTTACACCAAGAAATAGTTAAATGTAATAAATAGCTTCCTTAACAGGTCTCTCTCCCCTCCCCACAATGCCCTATACTCCCCCCCTCTGTGTGTGTGTGTGTGTGTGTGTGTTTACCCCCCCCATCCAATAAGTATCAGTGAGTAGGGAGATACATCTTTTGTATAGGCATACAAACATTAGGAGAAAAAGTAAGATGGTTTAGTTAGAAATATACCTGTCTATTGTATTTATATATCACTTTTCTGCCAAACTATTTATAATTCCCTGGACAGTGTGTGCGCGCACATGTAGAGAAAGATGGAAAAGCTGACACCAAGTTTTGAATATACATTAGAGCCAAACTTGTACATTGGTGATAAAATAACAGCAGTAACAGTGCAATTCTAAACTGGAATCTCTGTACTACAGTGATAGCCCAGCCTTTAGAAAACACAAAGTCTAGGAACAGAATATCCAAAATGCAATACAAGATAGTGCTGGAAGATGAGACCCCCAGGTCAGATGGCACTCAGCAAGCTACTGGGGAAGAACAATGGCAAGTACGAGTAGCGCTGTGACTAATGACACAGCTGGGTCAAAGCCAAAAGGAAGCCCAGAGGCTGATGCACACAGAGGCGAAAGGAGAGTCCCGATTGTACGAGGTCACTGATTCATAAGTCGTAATTGACTTGAAGGCATATAACAACAACAGTAACAGTGCAATCCTAGGCATATCTATTCAGATGTAAGCTCTACTGAGTTAAATGCAATGTAGTGTGTACAGGACTGCAGCGTAAGAATTTTATTCTTTCTTCATCAAGAGCCATACAGGGACAATGTGACATGGCCAAGTTAAAAGGTTCCTTCAGCTTTTGGAATGTTTAATCCAACTTCTTGCTATAAATCTCTTGCCAGGCCCAGCCTCCAAGAGGTTTTCTGTATCTTTAAAAGTTGTGCAGGGGGAAGGGAGAATTCCACCTTGTGGTTTTTCCCATTACAGTGTTGCAAGAACACCTGCACTTGGCTGACTTTCTCTCCTCTTAAAGATACAGGATCAGTCTCAGGCCCTGAACCTGGCAACCCTACATTATATATGGAAATCATTCAGCCAATATTTTTACAGTACAGTCCCTCATACTCTTTAACTAGTGTCTCAAGATATGTCAGTCTTTACATGGGTTTTTCAAATGACTGAGGTAATTTCACAGTGTGCCTTGTCCTCCATTGTCTCCCTTCATCCCATTACAGTTTGTCCTCACACACTTTTAAAAGTTTAGATGTTAGCAAACTTGGGGGTAGGGTAGCTCTGCAATTTTACATAGTGCTTTGGAGGGATTTTTTTAAAAAGTGTGTAGTAGAATGGAAAATATTACTTATCTCTCAGAGCAGAGCTGCAACCTAGATATTTTCCCTTTACCTTTAAATCTCCTGCTGAATAAGATGATGAGGTAGTCACAGCCCAGCCTCATGTCTCCCCCACCTGTTATAATAAGCAGAACTCCAAGTACCCCACACAGCAGATGAAGAGGGAGAGAGAGAGAGAAACAAGCTGGACAAGCCACAGCTGTCTCAATTCCTAACCGAGTAACACATTTAAAAAGATACAGGGTGTTCCTTCAAGCTGCAGCCAGGTAACTTCACTCTAAGATTACCTCAGAACAACAGTCACACAACCATGAGGTGATGAAAAGAATCAGCAATGCTGAAGAAAGCATTCCTTGACAAACAGTTCCTTTCATTGATGACGGAAATATTCTCTCTTCATATCTTGCAAAGATAATTCCTCTTAGGAAGCAGTATTTTAGAATATATTGCTATGCATGGCAATTATTGTCACAGATGTCCAAAGAGGTGGTCATCAGTCAACCTCCCTCTCCTCACACATTAGGGTCCAGTTGCCAACTATCTAGCAGTTCAACTGGTCTGTCCTGTGCTTGTGCGTTTGACAGAAATTTAATGTATATAAAAAAACCAGGTAAAGTTTTTTCCTGCAGTGAAGGAACCATTATGAGCCACTATTTGGTACGGGTTAAACAACCACAGGGTCCTATTCAAAATCTGGCAACCTTAATCCTACCCAGCTGTCCCAAGACTCAGCAGAATTACCTTTAAGGCAGTAGCCTTTGGGTTGTTATTTTTAAAGACACCAATGGAGTTAGGCTTCTCTCTAACGTAGTATCTCCCCACCCGGATGTAGAGCATGATTATGATTTGGAGTATGATTTTCACAAGTCATTTGCCCTTTTTTACCCCCCAAAAATTGAACAGCCCCCGTGAAAGGCCTGTGCCACCTTAATCAAACAGCTCTGAATAATCTCAGGCATATAATTGTGGTGGTGGTGGTGGTGGTGGTGGTGGGAGGAGATGGAGAATTAGAGAGGAGTTTAACTCTCCTCCTGGTGCTTTGAGAACTATTCCTCCTGATCAAGTGGTCCATGAACTAACATCACTTCCATGCTTGAGTGCAGGGGTGGGCAAACGTTTTCAGGGTGGGGTCAGAGGCAAAAGTGGGTAGGGCAATGAATGTAAATCAGTTGGAGGTGGTATGCTTCTGAATGTCAGTTGCTGGTAACGGCATCACTAGTCTTTGCTTCTGTACTTACAGGGGTGGAAAAAGGTGGATGTCATTCAATATAACAAGCGGTTGGAGGAAGGTGCCCAGAATGACAAAACAAAAAGATAAAAAGTCACAACCGCTTCTTCTGTACTTACAAACAGATCATAATCACTACATCACATGCACTAGAAAGATGTGAAGGGACAGAAATCTTAGGTAGACAGTGTATTAAGAGGTAATGAACATGCATTAAGCTATCTTAATTTAAAGTATAGACTCAGAAATCCATTTAAGACTCATAGATTCCTCTCAGCCAGAGTGCAGCTGTAGGCTACCTTGGTTGTTTAAGGCATTCCTCAACTAGCAGTAGTAAGATCATTTTCATACTTTGCTTGCTTGCTACAGTGTTTCTACTTATAGCACAATGCAGGTATGGATGGCGCTGGATGAACAGTGGTGGGGGGGGCGAGGGTGGGAAGGCAACTAAATTACCTCTTGATCTATTCCAACTCAGTTCCTCATGTAGCCTTTTCTTTGCCAATAAAAGCTGATACACCTGATGGCATGGCAAATAAACCTCTGTGACTCTCATGTCCTTTTGCTCACTCTTTTGCTCCTAAGGTGGGAGACTCATACATTTCATGGGTGACGGAGTTACTGCCTAAATTGCTTCCACATGGCAAGTGCACCAGCCAGCAGCTGGAAATATATAGATGGTTTCTGGTGGAGGATGTGCCATACTGGTGTAATGTTTCTGTGGCTACAGTGACACATGCCAGTGGTGGGTGCAAAAGAGAATGGGGCTGCTGCATTTTTGTAGTTTTGCAAAAAAGGGAGCATTAGGGGATGACAAGATGAACGTCTGTTTTCTATGGAATCCCTCCCTTCTTCTAATCCCTAGTGTGGAGACTTTCTACAGGATAGGAGCGATTCACATATAGCAGCCACATGGAGCTGCCCCATTATACAAAAGCAATGGCAACAGCTTCATCTATCCATTGTACAAAGTAGTATTCTATCTGCTCTGGTTATGGCAGAAAACTGGAGCAATTCTAACAGTAGCCTCTCCAAACCTCTGTCCTGGCAGCCAGAAATATTTTACAAAGCAGCTGTGGTCAAACACACAGAAGATGTAAATATTACAGTGGCCTCTGGTGGCCGCAGCAAGCAATTACAGACAGAGCTAAGAGAGAGTAAGCAGGCCCATATACCATATCGTAACAGATTATTCTTTTGTACTTAGTCCTTCTTTGGATATAGGATTGCCAACTAGCAGTGGGAGGAAACACTAGAATTCAGGGTCATCCAATGAAACAGAATGTTGGGAGGTTCAAGATAGTCACAAAGTAGTGTATCTTCACACATAACATAATTAAATTATGAAATAAACTGCTACAAGATGTAGGGATAATCACAAACTTGAACAGCTTTAAAATTGGATTAGACAAATACATAGAGAAGGCTATCAATGGTTACTAGTCACAATGGCTATATATTACCTCCAGTATTTGAGTGCAGCATGTCTCTGAATGCCAGTTGCTAGAGGCAAGCATAGAGTGCTATTGCTCAGTAGCCTCTGGACCTAGTGGGGGCATCTTGTGAATGAGGTCATGTAGGTGGGGCCAAGGTAATAATGGAGGAAGGGCCTAGGTGGTCACGTGGGTAGGGCCAAATTGTTCTTGCTTGCTTTCTGTCCTCCTCAGTTGTAAAGTTGTGGATGCTAAAACAATGTGGTTGTACAAATACTTTGCACCTAACTAAACTAAAAATGTGGGTTAATGTCACAGTTGCCATTCATTACTCAGAAGTGAGCCCCACACTGAATTCCACGGGGATTGTTCCCCAATAGGACTGGAGGCTGAATTGGTTAGTCTTAAAGCTGCCACACAGAACTGTTGACAAAGTTCTCCATAAACATTTAGCCATATGGGGAAAAAATATTCCCCCCCCCCAGCATATTTACTTCTATGTCATTTTTTCCAGAATGCGGAGTAAGGTGAAGGGATAATAAATGGACTACTAGGACCTGGGAGACCAGGATTAAAATCACCAATCAGCTATGAAGCTTCCTGGGTGATCTTGGGCTACTCAATGTCAATCTAACCCAGCCTTTTCCAACTAGTGGGCCATCAGATGTTGTTGGACCACAATTCCCATCTTTCCTGACCATTGGCAATGCTGGCTGAGGCTGATGGGAGTTGTGGTCCAACAACATCTGGTGGCCCACTAGTTGGGAAAGGCTGACCTAACTGATATCACAGGGTTGAGGGATAAAATGTGGAAGAGGAGATCCATGAATGCCACCATAAGTTCCAGGTAGGATAGAAATAAAATGTTTTAATTGGAGGAGATATGTCCTCAAAGAATCTAGAAGACATTACAAACTCACCACCACCACCACCACCACCACCACCAAAAAAAGTTGCCTCACCAGCAAAGAAGGGGCTTAGGACAGGGACCAAGTGCTCTACTGGAGTAAAATCATGTAACAGAAGGCCTCTCCAGACCACAGGTGCCAATAAAGATACAGCAGAATATCAGTATCATATGTTCTGAGTATGTCTGTGTATAAATACATTTGTCTTACACAACTTTAAATGTGTCAGAGGAAATTGGTTAACTTGTTTAAATTAGTTCTACACAGTATAGCTGTTCATGGGAAGGCAGCAAGATGCACAAGCCAATTCTATTGAGTCTAGGGGTTACCTTAGGTTGCAATCCTAACCATGTCTACTCTGAGGTAAGTCCTATTGAATTCAATGTGGCTTACTCTCAGGCAAGTGGGGTTAGGACTGCATCCTTAATTTATTAACTACATTTATATCTCTCCCCCAAAGCAGGAGTACCCTGGGTATTTCCCAAAGCAAAGCAAAACAGTTTAAACTGTACGTTAAATAATTAGAAGACTATTAAAATGCAATTCAAAATACACACACATACCCTTCATTCAGAATAGCAATAGGTAGGGAACAAATAGCAGAAAAGTATTGCCTTTATGTGGACTTCTGGTTAAGACACTGCATGGAAAAGTGGTTCTGGTGAAGGTATTTATTGTTATTTATTAAGAGATATCCACCTTTCAAGACTAATGCCCTCCAAATTGCAAGGCAGTGTACAAAAATCCACCATTTAACATTTAAAACAAAATCTACAAATTTAGCTGGCTCTGAATCCACAACTTTTCCTATGAGGCTCTTGTTAGGGAGGACAGTCTTACAAAAGCATGTTCAGAAATTTAAAAAAAGGTTCTTTGAGCATATGCGGACTCTTCTTCTTTTCCCACAGCTAGCTGAAGGTCAGGGCTTGGATTTCACCACCAGGAAGGTTTTGAGAAATAGAGGAGGGAGTAAAGCCACAGGGGTGTGGGGGACAGGACCAAATAAAGGAGGAAAACCTGAGCATGCCTAGGGGGGAAAAAGGCAGGAAGAAAAGATTAAAGACTCTTAAAGGATTGGAAGCAAATCCCTCAAAGTGCTAGCACCTTACCTCTCCTTTACTTTCTGACTGAGACAGAGAACATGCAAGGCCTTTCTATCCAGGCTCATATGTGCTGCTGTGCTGGAATAAGAAAATCATTTTTAAATGAAGGGCACCCAGACTACTCTGCAGCTGTGCTAAGTGCAATCTGCAAGACATAGCTCTGTCTGTGCATACTCAGAACACTTGAATTATTCTGATTGGTTTACTAGAGCATCATAGCAAATATCCAATTGACTTTGCTACTATAATTTTGTGCTGTATAGTAATTCCTAGGTCCCGATTGGCTGGATTGTGTATCAGGATGTAAATTGGGGGTGAAAGTGCAGCCAAAGTGCCTGGGGATGCCCTGGAGGTTGCTAACTGCATATGTTTTGCTGCCTGGAGATAGGTGGGAGGGTTGGTTCACCTGGCCAGAGCAATAGTTTTGGTTTGGGATTGGCTAAGAGAATGGGAGACTGAATTTACAGAGCTATTTCTGTCAAACGGAAGGCTAATAAGCATTCTCTCCCCCACCCTCAGAAATAGAGTGGTTCTGCAATTATTTTCATTTTTGCAAAAACTTAATTATTTTGCTTTAAATTCCAGTTGGTAGGGGAGTGGCCCAGTGTATGGGAAAATGACCACGAGACATCTCAATGTACAAGGAAGTGTAGGATGGCATGGTCAATTCCCATCCCATGCTCTTGCCCCACGCTCCTGCGTCCCAGCCAGATGGGCCTTGGGTATGCTTTCTCACCTGGCCTATGTAGAATATACAATAGTACATAAGTCTGAGAAGCTTTGTTTATTTAATGCAGATGAGGTAAGAGAGGCTCTTAATTGGCAAAAATAGATAGTGGATGCCAACAGATCATTAGGAAGGATGTTTTCACACACGCTGCCAAGAGCTGGGAACTTGGCCTTCAACTGTAGCTGCAATGAATCAGGCTGCTACAAAGTAAGAACACTGACCAACAAAATTGATAAACAAAGGCAGAAGCATGAGACACAAATTAAAAAACATCCCCACAGGTATAGCTTGTTAAAGTCACAGATGCAAACCTGCACCCAGGTCCAGGGGCTCTTTTGGGTATAAATAAGGATCCCTAACGCCTGCTCAGGGGGCTTCAACACAGAGCAGGATCGGTGTGGTGCTGTGTAAGTGGGTAGCCAACTGGGATCTCACCATTGTTCTTATCTGGGGCTCCTGGACAACAGAAAAGAGATGTAAGATAACAACTGTGCTCAAGAGCTGCTTTTATCTGTTTAAGTGCCTTGCCTGTAATAAAACATTAACTCTTTCAATTAAAGCATTATAATCCCCCCCCACTTGAGTGCTCATTGCCTCTGGAATCTTGAATTTTCTTGCCTGTTGGCAAAACACCCAGCTACCCTAATGGACCAGCCACCTCTGCTATTGCCTTTATGCCTTACTTCTGGACTTGCTATAGGCATCTGATTGATCACTGTGGGAACAGAATGATGGACTAGATGGGCTTTTGGTCTGATCCAGCAGGTCTGCTGTTTGTTTATTATTAAATTTATATCCCGCCCTTCCTCCTAGAAGGAGCTGTTATGCTCCTAATGAAGGATTTGGGGCAGATATAGTTTTTCTTCTTCTGGTCCCTATGACATATTGCCCGAATTCCATCTTCTGGACATTTGGTCACCCTACTTAGAGTGGTCCCCCCCTAGTTTTGGGTGTACATTAGGCCAGTCTTTTGAATACTTCATTACATCTTCAGATATTTATTTACCACTTTCCCTCATCACTGAAAATTCATAACCAGCAGCCACCCACTTAGTAATGACATCATTGGGGTGAAAGGAAAGAAGCCATGACTAACATCTGGTTAGACACATTGTAGAAATTAAGCACTAACATCTTGAAAAACTTTTAAAACGGGGTTTGAACCAAATTGTGCTGTGCTATGATCTGGCTAGGTTACCAAGTATTCACAGTTCAACATATCATGCTTTAACCAGATGCCTGCACCGAGCAGGGGATTGGACTCGATGGCCTTATAGTAGGGTTGCCAGGTCTCTGGTGGTTGCACGGAGACTCTGGATTTTTGGGCTCCTCTCTGGATCTCTGGGTGAGACACCCTAATCTCCAAACTCTCAGCTTTTGTTTTTTAAAAATTTAAGTATCTAGGTAGTCTGGTTCATGAGATATACACCAAACATCAGCCGCCTGCCCACGTTTGTTAAATGAGCTTGTAGCTGGCTGCTCTAACCCCGCCCTTTCAGGTTTGTAGCCAATAAGTCGGGGTTGTGATTTGTTGACCTCCAGGCAGTAGCTAGACTTTTGAGTGAACATAGCAAAGACTTGTGCTTGTATTGTAAATCTTTCTCTCCCCCTCCAAACCTATTTTTAAAGCAATTAGGCAGGGCTTACTTAGGTATCACTGCTTTTATTATGTAGGAAACTAATAACTGTTTTTTAAAAAAATGTTCTGCAATGACCAACTGGTTTTGACAAGAAACTATTATATGTGGTATATGTATTTTTACACCTCCAGTATGTGTGTATATAACAACCCTGTGAGATAGGGTTGCCAACTGGAAACCAAGGCAGCTCACAAGAAGAAATAAATCCCCTTAAAATCCAATAACCATAAAAACAAGTATAAACAGTTGCAAAACAGCTTAGAGTGGCATGATTCTGAATTTTGGGTTGGGTGAGTGAAGTTCCTTATCACTTGAGGTTGCAGTTCTGTGCATGCTTTCCTGTTTGAGTAAGCTCCATTGAATACATTGGGACTTGCTTCTGAGTAAGCAAACACAGGATTATACTATAAACATCTTTACAGGTTGTGTAAATAATAAACATCTTGGCAGTCATGTTTCTATAAATATTTCTTCATACTATGTCCTGATAGGTATCTGATTTCATGCTATGGTTGTACATGATTATTTCCTCTATACTTTAGGTGTGCCCTTCTTCCTTGGGGTAGTCATGGTTCCCCTCTGTTGTTTTCATCCTATGGGGCAGATTAGGCTGAGAGATGGTGAGTAGCCCATGGTCACCCAGTAAACTTTATAGCTCATTTTCATTTTTAAAAATTAATTAAAACAATTTACATGCAGGCAAAGTTTATTAAGTAGATCCACACAATACATTTAAAGCACATCTAACTTGCATTTAAACCACATGACCTCACCTAAAGAATCCTGGGAAGTATAGCTTTCCCCTCACAGTTATAGTTCCCACCACCCTTACTACAGTCTCCATGATTCTGTGGTGTGATTAATGTGCTTCAAATGGGTGTTGAGTGTGCTTTAAATGAATGGTGCGGAACTGCCCTAGGTGTGATGTACATTCATTAGTTAATTGAAAAGAACAATTTAAAAAGATACTTTTTTAAACAGGGGAAGCATTGTAGCTCAATGGTAGGGCACATGCTCTGCATGCAAAGGTCCAAAATTCAATTTCTAGAAAAGATTATTGCCTGGAATCCTGGAAATCCAATGCTAGTCCATGTCATCAGTACTGAGCTAGATGGCACCAAATGGCCTGACTCAGTATAAGGCAGATTCCTTTGTTCCTAAACATGGAAAGAGACCCAAGGGTCACAGTGACTCCAAAACTTATTTATATATTTTATTTACAACATTTATATACTGCTTTATTGTAAAAAAATCCCAAAGCGGTTTACAGAAGGAATCAAAACAATAAAATTATTGGCAAAAACAATTTGTTACTGTTATGTGCCTTCAAGCCGATTACGACTTATGGCGACCCTATGAATCAGTGACCTCCAAGAACATCTGTCATGAACCACCCTGTTCAGATCTTGTAAGTTCAGGTCTGTGGCTTCCTTTATGGAAATCAATTAAAGACAGGTATTTAAAAACATTCCAAATAAGAAAACCAACAATGAATTAAAAACAGATAAAACACACAATAGCTTCTACATGCCTGGGTAGGCTTGCCTAAACAAATATGTTTTTAGCAAGTGCCAACATGAGTACAATGAAGGCGTCTGCCTAATGTCAATAGGCAGGGAGTTCCAAAGTGCAGCTACTGCCACAATAAAGGACTGATTTCTTACAAGAGCAGAACAAGTACTATGTGGCACCCATAACTTGGAAAGCACACCTTGAGCTTAGCCTGGTAGCAAATCAGCAACCAGTGCAGAGGTATTATGTGCTGATAGGGCCTCACCCATGTCAGCAATTGTGCCACAGCATTCTGCAATAACTGCAGTCCCCGGGTCAGGTTGTGCTGCATGGGGATTTGTGACTTTGGCTGACCGGCTGCCAGAATTTTTTTAGTTTTGGTTTTTGGATAGGAACCCTGACTGGTTGTGGGATGCTGAGTTTTCTGCCTTACTCATAGGAATCTTGTTGGAGTTGATATGGTATTGCACTTAGGAAATCATCACTATCTTTTCTTTGTCTTTTTCTATTTATTTATTTATTAAATTTCTATACCGCCCCATAGCCGAAGCTCTCTGGGCGGTTCACAACAAGCAAGCAAAACATCAAAATACAATTAAAACCAATATTAAACAATGTAAACACATTAAAAATACCAATATACTAGCATACTAAATAGTAAAATGTAATAGGATGTTAAATGTTAAAATGCATTTAATTTACCTTTAACCTCACTCCCTTACATCAATAGAAGCAACAACAGTGGTTCCATGAGTTCAGCTCAACCCCATCAAACCCACTGATGATGCACCTTATTGTTGCATGATGGTTTGTTTCTTGCCCAATAGTGGTAGAAGGGAATTCACATACTGGAAAGAGTGGCTACAGTTGTTGTTCCCAAGCTACTGCCTGTGAAGGTAGATCAAACTATGTGTGTTTTCTGTCAATTATTATTCACTGGATTTGGGTTGGCTATCAAAATGAGTTTATAGCAGCCAACAGGATAGGCAGAAAAGGGCAGAGAATGTTCTTAACTCTTACTCATTTCTCAAACTTCTCTCTGCAGTGAAGGATCAAGTCTGTAAGGAATGTTAAAAGTTAGGGGCAGGGCATTCCAGGTAGGGGTTGCCAACTCTGCTTGGATATGGATCTTTGCAGAGGATCCCTAGTCAAGCTTTACTAACAGCACAATCCAAACTATATCTGCTCAGAAGTAAGTCTTATTGGTTCTATGGGGCTTAGGAAATGTGTATAGAATTGCAGCCTTCAGGGGCATCAAATTAACCCCGAGTGCTCCCTTCTAACATCTCTACAACAATAGGCTCCTTTCTTTCTACAATGGCCTTCTGGTTACTGGTCTGGCCTGAGGGCATAACCCCTTTTTGCCAGAAACAAGTAGGCTAGATTAAATGTTCCCTACCCAGGCCCTATCTTTTAGCTAAGATTTCTGTCTTAATTTCCAGAGAAATGTTTTTGTTTGAATTATATGCTCCAAGCAACTGTGGTTGATGCTTAACATATTCATGCTTAATGACATCACTCAGGCCTGCCCCTGTGCTGTCATTAGGGCCCACCCCTGAAATCTCAGGGTTTCGGATGCTTCTTACCTGGCAACCCTACCTTATAGGTCTCTTCCAACTCTACTATTCTATGATTCAAAATCCATCAAGGCCAACTAGAGTTTATTAATAATGCACAAACTGAATAGTTGTGTGAGTTGGTCTTTTCTATCAGACTCACAGGCATACACGCAGACTTTCCCCTCCACTTGTGCTACTTGAAAAAAGGGTGGGGGGCCTAGGGGCAGAACATTAGTTAGGAAGAATGAAAACAACAACATGGGGCTTTTAGGGAGTGTAGTGCAGATCCTTACTGCCAATAAGCACAACACAGTTTACAAAGACCAGTGCAGAAGAGGAAAGGGCTGAGGGTTGAGGGAAAGGGAAGACGGATATACATTAAAAGCAGGAGAGAGACTAACAGAGCAGTCCAACTCAGGGGAAGCCAGTGGGAGGAGTGCCAGTAGAAGAGGAGCCATTGGGAAGGTCTGCAGCATCCAACTGCTGTTCAGAAGCATCCAGGCCAGATGAACACCGGCTCAGCCAGGAGGTGTGTGCAGGGACTATAAAGTAAAAGCTGGTTCTCATTAATACCTCTAATGGGGAATAAGCACTCTCCATTGACTTCCACCGCGATTATTTTCTCATACCTACCTTTTCCCCAGGGCAACTTTTGCCCAGATTGGGACCTGCAGGAGTGCTCTGAAAAAGAGCTGGATATGACCGACGTTTGCCCCCTCAGCCCCTCTTCTGACATGCCCCCCCAAATGCCCCCTTTTCAGGCCTTATGCCAGCTTGCACAGACTCCCCTTCTATGGGCTAGGCTTCCCCAGTAGACCTCTGGCTGAGCTGGGATGAGGGACTTCTGTCGGCATAGCCCAGCACAGCCTCGGTATGCTGGGACCCAGCCGGCTCAGCTGGGTGTCCGCCATATCCAACTCCAGCCAGGCATAAATAGCAGTTGGACTGCACCCTAAGGCTGCAATTCAAACCATGTCTACTCAGAAATAAGTACTACTGAATTCAGTGAGGCTTACTCCAAGGTAAGTGGGGCTAGGGTTGCAGCCTAATTTATAGCAGTATTATGCACTTGCATCCTCACCACCTTTTGCCTGTAGCCATCACTCTCTTATACAAGATAAAAGTTTTAGAATTAAGGAGGGAAACACCTTCAAACATACCCCTCCTGTTTTTGTATCACTCTTGAATAAAAATTCCTTCAAACCTATGTAAAAAGAAAAGTGGGCCCAAGAGGGCAAAACAGACAAAAAAAGTAGACCCATAAAGAAAAAGAACAAAGGAAACAAAAGAGAAATATATGATTAGTATTAAAAATAATCTGCAATGCAACATATAGTTACAGGAGCCCAACTAACACCATGAAACAAATAAATGAAACAAATAAATAAATAAATATGAGGTAATAAGAGAGCTGAACACAAATACTAAATCTACATTGTAAAAATAGAACAGAAAACTATGAAATTTTGGCATGGCTTCCATAATTTAACTCTCATATGCAATCAGGGTGTCCTGTGACAGGCACTGCAATAATCAATAAGTAGAACCAGAATTTCAAAGGGCTGCTTTGTACTGGGAGTCTGAATTAAAGGTAGCTTGTTTTTTGGCTGAAAACTCCTCCCTTACATTTGGGGAAGGTCCTGCACAGTTCCTTTTCTTCTGACCTACTGCTTCAGCTTGGAATAGGGTCTACTTGACCGCCTCAACCTACCTAGGTTCTCCTATCATCAGTTCCTAGTATCTGTAGAGTGCCCTGTGACACTGTTACATCACCCAGAATCACCTGACACACATCCAGCATGTAAAAATGTATCTCCTACACCTGTTGGGGGAGATGACCTGCTGCCAACGTACCTTATACTAGCAGCTTCATACTTCTATTTATGCCCCTTGCCTACCATTCCAAATGTAACAATAGACATAATATAATATAAAAATAGGGCTCATAGCAAGTTCTACAACTAAAATATGAGACAGCTTCCTCCTGACTTTGTAATTTGCATGATAGATGTACATGCCAGCAAATCAAATGCTGGTCCAGCTGCAATCTTGTCCTTTCCCCTTGTTGCAGGTGGATTACCCGCCCTTAAAAATGAATAAATAATGTAAAGCAGCACATGGATGCTTATCTGTTTATGCTGCTATTCCCCCCCCCTTTAAAGGAAACATTTTCAATACATAGCAAAACTGCTCTGAGGATGGAGGTGGGGAAAAAGAAGAGTTAATGATATTGCAGGAACCAGACAATCAACACTATTTACAGCTGGCCTCTTGGTGCAAATTGCAATACTGTTTTTATTGGTTTCTCCCCCAGAGTTTGACCCTGGAGTTGTAAGGGTACATTTGAAGTGAATAGGGTGAGGCCAGTATTCTACAAATGTCACCTGTCCAGATCTATACTAGTAGCAGGATCTTGAGTAGCAAAGGTTGCCAAACAGTGGAATACCTGTCATGATTGCTGGACAAGATAGTTTGACTGAGACTTGTGCCACTATAAGGTCTCCCTACGCTGTTAAACGGAGTTCATGATTGACCTTAGTAAGGCCTCAGTGTTGTACTTACCGGAGTTGTATCTTGACTGAAGATGTTCTGCCAGCCAGTCACAGACATAAACAAGACACAGTGACAGCCAGTATCTTTACTGAATGAATTTATTGTTTTTTGAAGTGAAGTTGCTCACAGTTATTTAACAAGGGATACATCAGAAGATTCTTCTTTGTCCATTTTGACTGTTAAATAATGCCAGTTTGTGTCAGCATGTGTGAGTGTGTGTGCGTGTGTATTCAAAGTACAAAATAGGAAGGATAACAAGAGGTATTGCTTTCATTTATTCTTATGTCTTGTGTAAGTAATCCCCTTCCTGCTTGTACCATATGGGTTTTGCTGTATTACTATTATTATAAGTAGTAGCATTATTATTCTGTATTGAAATCCCAGCCTTTTGTAGAGGTACAATGTAACAGAAGCATCAAAATCTATACACAAGGGAAGATAAAAGAGGGGAAAGGGGTGAGGGTGGTGGAAGGGGAGCTTGGGGAGAGAGAAGGAGAAGGTGGAGGCAGAAAAGACAAAAAAGGCAAAAGAGACTAATTTACAGCAATATCATGCAATTAAAACTGCCCCAAACCTCTTGCATCTTCACCTCCCTCTGTCTCCAACCATCACCCTCCCAGTGTCCAACATGCACACAGCAATACAAGATAGGAGTTCCAGATTAGAAACAAAACAAAACAAAACGCCCTCCCACTTTGTGTCTCTTCTATTCTTTTAAAAAAAAGGTTTTCCCCCTTCAAACCTATATACAAGAAAAATGGGTCTAAGAAGGGGTGTGTGTGGATCTATAAACAACAAAAGTAAAGTAGAAAACAACAGGAAGGGAAATAAGAGTGAGGGGGAAATCTAGTATTATCTTTAAAAAACCTTGCAGTACAATATACACTCATAAGAATCCAACAAACAACAATTGAAGGTAATAAGAGAATCGAACACGAATACTAAATCTACATTTAAACGATATTGGTAAAGGAGAATTTCTCCTGTTTTTTAAAATCTTTGACACATATGATCATGGCTTCTAAAATCTTTGAATGTGGGTCAGATTCAATTACACTTTGTTACAGTTGGAGAGAGAGAAAAAAAGACAGACACCAAACAAAAACTGGAATATTGGTGAGAGGATCAAGTTAAGTGGCCTTGTCATCATTCTGCTTCCCCCTCCCCAAAAGAAATAGGAATCAGTGTTACCTCTACATAGTAATGAAAGCAGAAAATTTATCTAACAGCTTATTTTTTAAATATATATTTATATATATATGCATTATAAATAATAACCAAGACCTAATAATAACTTAAACACACACAAGGAAGTTCTGGACCACCCACCCCCTTTTGAAAAAAAAAGTTTATAAAAATATCTTGCAATACTTTGAAAAGTTTACAGTAGCTTTGTGTTTAAGTCGCCCATAGTGCTATCTCCTCCGTATCTTGCTCCAATGAACTATGTACCAGTGGTTGTACACGCGCGAGCACGCACACACACAGAGGAAGGAGGAAAAAAATTACTCTCATTTCATGTTCTTCTTTTGTGTAAAAAACCAACAACAAATGCACACAACCCAAAGAATACATAAATAAAAACAATAAATAAATAAATAAAACCAGCAAATAATACTGATATATCAATGCAGCACTAACAACACAACAGTTGCATCCAAATGCACGATGCAGCAGAGAATTCAGCTGGCGGAAGTAAGTCCCAGTGCAGAAGGAAAGAAGGAACTGAAGAAAGGTACGGGTTGAGGAGAGAAGGAACAGCAGCAACAGCGATGGTAGTGGCAAGAGTGCTTGGCAGCAGAAGAGATTGTCCTGCGACAGGTGGATTCTGTCCCTCCTCCTTACTGCCAAAAATTGCCTTTTCCCTAAGTTACAATGTCCATATGTGTTTGACTTTCATCTTGTAGTTTTCCCTAAGTTTATGTTCTGTCCTTCCAGCCGGTTGGGGAAAAAAGTTTGGAGATAAACAAAAACACAACTTAAAAAAAGTTTGAGGAGGGGTGGGAGGGAAAAGGAACTGGGGTGGTGACATTTGAGAACAAATTTCCTCTGGTAAAACTCCTTAATGTTGGCTGAAAATACAGCTTGAATAATATCCTCCCCCCACCCCTGCAGTCTGGATTTGCTAGTGGGGAAATGTGTTGTCAAGGGCAACAATGTCATTCCAGTACTTCCAACTGTGCAATTTTGTAACTGAGCAGTTCTCCAGCATACAGCACCAAAAGAAAAATGTGTGTTGAGGGCGAGTGAAAAGGAGGAGAGCCATTTCCTGCAGTGGGAGAGGGGAGGCTGGAAGTCCCCAAACAGTACCAGTCCGTGGACAGTCTTACATCAGTGGCCTTCCGTGAACAAGTGTTCGCAGAGCACAGAAGGTGAAGCTGTTGGCTGACATGTTAACTTTTCGGGATAATTCCTGGTAGCAGAGTGGAAACAAGTGGTGGTATCAGAAACACAGAGAAAACAGAACAAGAACAAAATGGGGCAGGGAATAAATCAGAAGGTGGGAAGCAGGGAAGTAAAAGAAAAGGACTCAGAGAAGCAGGGAAAAACCCCAACAACCCAAGATTTGCCAAACTGGGTTTGTCATCTGTGCTACCTTTCCTTTTTCTCATTGCTTTCATGTTTTGTTTCAGAGAGATATATTATCATATAAATATATATATGTGTGTTTCTGTGTGTTTTATATATATATATAATATATATATACAGTCATTCCTTCATACAAAAGTTGTCTATAGACAGTTTTGTATTGTTGCAGCAATATATATACATCCATCTATTTTAGAGGCTAGCTTGCTAAAGAATACTCATTCACTTTGTGTGTTTTTTGTGTGTGTTTAGTTACTTAATCTGTTTCTTTTTTTCCTTTTTTTTTTAAGAGTTGCATTTATTTAAGGTTGGTCTTGTAGGCCGAGTGATGAGACCATCTTTGCCTTCTCTTTGCCAGCGGGATACTTAGTGTCTCCTCTAGACCCATAGTCATTAGCATCGGAATCGCTCCGCTTGCTGTTTGCGCTATGCTTGGTTGGCGTGCCGGGGAGATGGCTCACCTGCCCGTTCTTCTCGTCTGAAAAAAGTTGTTTAATTACGTCAAAGAAGTTACTCAATGGACTGCCTGGGTATACAAAACAGAGGAGACAAAAAGAAAACAAAGAAAGCAAGAGAAAGAGAGAGAAAAAGAGAACAAACAAACAAATGAACAATGGGGTTTTAAACGAGAAGAACGTGATGAGCGGTCCAGAGCCACGTGCATGGGTGTGTGTGGAGGATGAAGACAATGAGCAGAAGAGGAAGAGCATCAGGATGGGAGCACTGCACTGCCTATGCATATGAAAAGCCTGGGGTCAAGAATGCCACATTTGGTGGTTGGAATCTTGCACTGTATAGCTAAAGCAGAACTTTTGTCTAGAAGGGCAATTGGCATCCTTGCAGACATGCTGGAGAATGCCATGATGCTGGATAATACTGGGCCTACATGAAATTCCCCTGAAAAATATTCTGTGTGAACGAAGTCAAGAGTAATGCGAAGTCATTGAAACTCTGTTCTTAAGCACACTCACTGGGAGGTCAGTATTAATTTCAATGGAGCTTCTCAGTATATATGCTTAAGTAAGTAATCTAAATCATCTCATGCTTCAATGCTTGGGTAATATCTCTTTTGCCTGATCTGTAGCCACACATGTACTCTGATGTACACACAGAGCTCTTGACTACACAAGCTTAACTTCAAGAAGAGGATATTTTGTGCATAAAGGAACTAATTTGCAAATCTACATCCTCTACTGAAATGAATGGGGAAACCCTTGTGGGCAGCACAATTCTGTAAAATATATCTCAGGATCTTCTTTATCATTCATTCTCATTTGGCGTTTTTTATTCCAAACTTGAAAAATGCTAATTGAATTGTTTATGCTGATCTCTGTCATCTGTTGTACACCAGTTATGTTATTTAGATATAAGTTCTTGAGCTTGTATGCATTTTAGCAGCAGAGGAGGATGTGAAAACAATGTACGAGGAACATACACAAAGCAAATCGCCATCAATGTGTGAAATGTGCACAAGTGCTTCCTGGCATCCCAGTATACAAAGTGTCCATTTACTGCTGTGCTATGTCTGCTGTTTCCCTATGTAGGATCCCGTGCTGTAGCAGCAGTGGCTGAATCCAGTAATTATGTGATAGGCAATTCGTGTTTGATATTTCCATAGCAACTCCATTTGCCCCTGTGAGCTGAGGGCGCTGGCTTGGTAACACCCACCCTGTACACTCTTCCCAATTTATTACTGGATTTAGGGAGCAATCCAAACCCATCTGCCTACCTGCAGTGCTTCACAGAGCAGAGAAGGGGACTACCACCATTTGAAGCCCTGCCATGTAGCAGTGGACAGGGCAGAATGTGACAAGGGGTGCAGGACAATTGCTGTGCCAGCCTGGAACTGGTGTAGCAATAAGGCCTAAACTAGGCCTGATGCCATTATGCAACAGTAGGGGGACGGGTTCAGGATCCAATGGATTCCGAGCCAGCTCATCCCTTCCCATCTCCTGAACACTCCATTTCAATGCCTTCTGCTGACTACTGCCACCAGGAATACTGCCTGCAGCACTTCCACCCAACCACACAATTGGCCTAGTGGAAGGGGAAGATCTGCTGCAGCGGTGTGACAGGCATCTCAGAGTTATTGCCTTTCTTGAAAATAAGATGAATTCTAGGAAATTACTTAGGACATATAAGGCCATGATCCAGCACAGACTGAAGTGCATTTAAGCCCACTAATTTACCTGGGTTTAAGGATGCTTAACTCTGTGCTGGATTGTGACCAGAATATATATACATATTTGCTAGTTATTAAAATCTACTGATGACTCCATATGGAATGTAGATGCTGCAAGCCTGACGATTCAGAGAACTTTTATTTCATTTTAGTGAACCAAGTGAAGCACTGGATTTTGACCAAGAGAAAACTGGATGCAGCTGGACAAGGTTTCTGGGATCGATTATTTATTTATTTCTAAAAAGTATGTCAGTACCCTGCAGAAAACAGAAATGTTTTACCAAGACTTGGAATTAATTTGAACAAAGGACCATTTGAGCTCAGTCAATTTTTTCTCCCAGGATATGTCTTGGAAAAGTTACACAGTTTACACTGCAACCTGGATAAAGTTACTGATTAGTGCTCTACTTCTGGGTTTGGTTTCAGGAAATCCACAGTGAAATGCTTGTTAAACTCATGCTTCTAGCAACTGTTGTATGATGTCTGAAGAGACATCCCAAGGATCATGGAGTCTACTCATGAGTAACAGCATAAGTGTAAACTTTGGGTTGAGGCTTTCCGGGCAGTTGCCCCAGCAGACAGTGCCAGGCAGTATTGACTAGGGATGGGATCTACATTTTGGTGTTGGTTCGATTTTCGCTCCATTGAACTTTCTTCTGGTACCACTTCATACGGAATCAATTTTTGCTATTTGTGATAAATACTAAGTTGGGTTTTTCCCCACAAAAATATTGATATTAATATTGATGTTTTTAAAAACATTGTTTTTCATACCTTTAAAAAATATATTGCTATTTTCCTCAAAATATCATTATTAATATTGATATTTTGAGGGAAATATCAATATTAATATCAATATTTTGAGGCAATTTTTTTTAAAAAAAATGTGTTTCAGCTGCGGAAAACCTCTAGAAAAAAAACTGATCCGCAAGGACAAAAAAAGCAAATAAAGAGGAAATCCGGTGTCAGATTCAAATTTTGCAAACTTTGAGCACATCCCTAGTATTAACAGGCTCACATAATGGACTGCCCCATCTCTCTGTTTTGTCATACTAGTTTCCATGATTTTTTGGGCTTTGTTCATTTGCCGGGTTTTTTTGTTTTGTATGTATGTGTGTTTGTTTATTACAAAATTATACCCTGCCTTATAGGGCCTATGGCCCTCACAAAATGGCCTAGGCTGCAATCCAATTCATGTCTAATCAGAAGTAAGATCCATTGGGTTCAATGGGACTTATTCCCAGGTAAGTGTGTATTGGATTGCAGCCTTAGTCCTTAGCCCGGGCTCCACCCACTTTCTTTGAAGTAACATACTGCAAGGCCTCAGCTGGACCCAGCAGACTGCAAAGCTATAAAGAAGCCTGAACTAGGTAAGTCAAGAGCTTCCATAATATTAAATATAAATAAAATCTTCAGCGTATTTTACAGGGACAATAACCATTTTGTCACAGGTGAGGTGTGTGTCTCTCAGTCACCATGAAAAACAACAAGAAAGAGTCTGTGGGACTTTAATGACTGTTTTTATTATGGCATAACCTTTCGTAGGCCAGAGCCTGCCCTCGCATCTATCTTTTATTGAGTTTTAAATAATAACAGATTTCAAATACAGGAACAAACATAAACATTTTTGTTATTCTTTTTACTCTAACTGGAGTCATGTGGCATCTTGTTTTGAAGTTTAGCTCTTGTGTTCCTGAGGTTGACTTTAATATCTGTAACTGAAAAGCCAGAAAGTTGACTACACCCCCAACTTGTCTGATTGTTCAATCATGCACCTGAGGAACTAGGTGCTGGCCTACGAAAGCTGATGTCTTGTTTAATAAACACAGTTGGTCTTTAAAGTGCCACAGACTCGATTTTTCTGATACTACAGGCTAGCATGACTACCCTTCTCCAATTTATTTATATGCAATTCAGACAAAAAGAAAATGTCAAGCTACTTAAAAGATTGGCTATGAGAGGGTTTTTGTCAGCTAACACGAGTTTGTTCAGCTGGCCAGCTTGAGCCAACATGAGATAGCCTTAACCATGGTCTTAAACTAGCAGGTTTTTTTAACCAATTAATATACTGGGGTGTAGAATGGTTGAAGGTCCTGTTCCATGGCATTGAAACACAACAGCATCTACTGAAGTAGCGAGAGACAGCCACTTTAACTTCAGAAATAAATATGAAAGTAGTAACAACAATGGTAAGGTGGTTGTACTTCTGCTATGAATGAAATTATCATTCTGGAGTAGTTTGTGATATAAACTGACATTTCCTTAAAATTTTCATCTAAAACAAGTATAACACCTGACATACTGCAGTGCATGGAACTTTAATTTCTCAGGAATGTTTACAATTCAAATTGTTTTAGAGATTTTAACAATGGCTTTTGTAGTTGTCTTACATACATCTTGTGTAAAGAAAGAAAAATGTGTCTAGACTCTAGGGTAATCGCCTCCATTTTTGGCTTTGCTCAGCTTCTAAACCACTGATATATGACGGCACACCAGGACTAGAAACTATCTGAAGTCCAGAAACTGAGGCTCTGTCTTTTAGCCACCCTAGCACAAATCCAAGGCTGTAGAACCTTCCCACCTTTCAAAGAGAACTTACTGAGGCCTTCACTGGCTTTCAGACAATCCAGAAAATACTGATTGTAATCTGGTTGCCTTTGCCATTGGACTTTGCTCTCAGGTGGCAATCCCTCATGTTGCTTCTTTTGCTTTCTTCTGTCTACACAACTCCTTCTCCTGATTTCCACTACAGCAGGGTCAAGGAACCTGTGATTCTTCAGATGATGTTGGACTACACTTCCCATCATCCCTTTTCTTTTTATTTTGTAAACTGCCTAGATAATTTAACTGATAGATGGCCATATATATTAAATAATAATAAGCAGCCATGTTGGCTGGGGCTGATGGGAGTTGGGAGTTCACCAATGGCTAGAGAACCAAGGGCAATCAAATCCTCTTCTATAGACTTCATTGATTAATCTCTTCTCAGCCTACTTTACAAAGGTAACTGTTTATATCAAATGACAACAGAATTGGCCATGCTAACCCAGCTGTCTGCCAGAGGCCCATATCTTGTTAGCAAGTCCTTTGGTACCTGTACATGTCTAGGAAGAAGACCGTGCTAATGGAGTCCTCCTAATTCCCCTCCCTCCCAGACATGTGGAGGCATTGATTACACTTGGCTGCATTTTGGTGATGTCATAGTTCCATCTCCAAATAGGTGGCAGCTTCTAGAATTACAATCTAATCTGGCAATCTTATCTATAGAATGAGACTCAAAGAAAATTACCTTGGTCTCTGAACTCTGAACTCTGAATGTAGTAGAATTATAAATCACCACCACATATTTATGGTGGTGAAGGGGAAAGATGATACACATCTATATAGAAATTTTGGATTACATCGTTGTGAGTCAAGAGGCAGAAAACAGAAGTATAAAAAGGAGACTTTTGAGTCTGCTTCTTTTCAGGATTCAATAATTTTACCTTGCTATATGAGTGAATGGGATATGGTTTGCTCAATATCTAAGGTATTTTCATTGTTGTTCTACGCCTTCAAGTCGATTACGACTTATGGCGACCCTATAAATCAGCGACCTCCAATAGCATCTGTTATAAACCACCCTGTTCAGATCTTGTAAGTTCAGGTCTGTGGCTTCCTTTATGGAATCAATCCATCTCTTGTCTGGCCTTCCTCTTTTTCCCAGCATTATTGTCTTTTCTAGTGAATCATGTCTTCTCATTATGTGTCCAAAGTATGATAACCTCAGTTTCATCATTTTAGCTTCTAGTGAGGCCTGAATACTCATTCACATGACAAACACCTCTCTTCTCCCAGAGTCTTCTGCCTTACCAGTAATCAGACATTAGCATAATCAACTCAAGAGAAAGTCTCGTGAAACAGCATGAGAGAAATGTAAGGATCGTGTACAAATGCAATCTTAGAAGTGAAAGAAGAGGAATGCAAGATTCACCCTTATCTCACTGTGGTTAATTTCTCACGTCGCTTTGGACCCTGTCTTCATACACCAAATGGAATCTGTAAACAAAAAGTGTCAAATAAAGCACACCAAAAAAAGCTACCGGTGCTGCTAGGAAGGGCAAAAGAATATGCATATGTTTTTGAATTATGCGGCTAAGCAATTTATTTCACAAGATCAGAGGAAAAAGGAAGTGCAGAGTAAGCAGGAGGAGACGCAGCACGTGCACTGAGCTCTTTTCACAGAGAAATGTACACGACCATCATGAACCAAAAGCATTATAACTATTTATATCAAAATGCAAAGTGCTTGGCAAAATTCTTAAGAAAGATTAATAATTTTAATATTAAGTATTTTAATCTTAATATAAGGTGTATACTTCCCCAATTCCCCTCTGCATTCTTCTCAAGCACTCTGAATAATCTGGGCTTTCTTTAAAAAATAAAACAAAAAAAGGCTGACCTTTGTTGTTACTATGTTACTAAGCATTTTTAGGTGGAATTTCACTGGGGTCTATGAAAAATCGTTGTGAAAGAATTCCAAGGGAGCTGAAAGGTGAGGAATCGGGGATGGTGCACATAGCACTTTCATTTGTTTTCACTATGATACCTGAACTGGGAATGAAATAAACGTCCTATTGGAATTTGTTTTAAACCACCAGGCAAAATTGTCCAGGGGCCAGGCAGTTTGAAAAAAAAAATCACAAAAGCTAAGGCTGCCACATATCCCTGCCTTTTAAGGTACTGGTAGATAGGCTTAAACAAATAGCGCACTGTGTAAAGAAGGTCATCACATAGATCCTTGAAATTCTGTGGCAAAAGATAACCCATTTAAGGGCCAACCACTGTGGAATTGTCATGCTGATCACCACTACTAGGTTTTGCAATGCTGTTCAGTGAAGTGAAAAAAAACCCCTTTCTAAGTACTTAGAACAAGAGACAAATTAGTTGTGTGTCAGTAGGGTATGCATGTGTTTTTCTTCTACATTAAAATATCTTTGTAATAGTTGTTTTTCCCCTGTTGTGTGCACAAACCCCTCGCCTGCAGGATTACAGCTATGCTGGAGCCAAAAAACACTACCAGAATATCTTAAAATCCTTTTGCTTGAAGCAAACAATGCTGCAAAAGTTGTAGTCTATAAATCTAGTATGGTTTATAGAAAAGTCATTGAAATATCAGGATATATTCAAAAATGAACTGTACCCTGTTGAATTTGCTGGTCTGTAAACACTAATTGTAACCTTATTTCTTCAAAACAGAAGTACATAAAGGATATGCAGTTCCAAAGAGCTGCCAACTTAAATTGCAAATGGTAAAAAGGATTACAGCTAGAAGGATCAGTTTCTGAGAAAACAGAAGTGATGGATGTTGCCGGAATATTAGATAAAGAGGCTACAAGACAAAGAGATGCTACTAAAGGCCACAAGAAAATCACTAGAACTGAATGTGGATCCAAGCAGGAATGGAAGACAGAATCTAGATGGGCTGCATAATAGGCATCACTAGTTCCAAATATCTTCATCATTGCTTAGGAAACCATTGTGACACAGCAGCATCAATGATACAGGCAAAATTCTCTGTTGTCTTGGTCAAGTCAGAGAAATTATGCATGCGCCTCATTTTGATGCCATTTATATGAAAATATTACGAGAAAAGATGGCGATGGTATTCAAGTTGTTTGAAACTGTTGCTCAGTGGCAGAACATGTTTTGCATTAAGAAAGTCCCAGATTCAATCTCTGTCATCTCCAGGTAGGTTGGGAGATACTCCTGCCTGAAACCATGGAGAGATGCTGCCAGTCAGTGTAGACAATACTGAGCTAGAGAGACCAATGGTTTGACTTTGTATAAGGCAGCTTCCTATGTTCTCTTTTAAATACTCCATCTTATTCCCAAAAATGCAACTGGCAAAAACTCTCATTGACTTCAGCTAAACCTTTTGGGGAAGGGTTTTAGCTCAGTGGGAGAGCACCTGCCGTGCATGCAGAAGGTCCCAAGTTTACTCCCCAGGATCTCCAGATTGGGCAGGAAGAAATTCTTCTGAAACCCTGGAGAGCTACTGTCAGTCAGTATAGACAATACTGACCTAGATAAACCAATGGTCTGACTCAGTATAAGGCAGCTTCATGTGTTCCTATGTACCATTAAGGTCCTTCTTTTCCCTCCCTGTCACAGATCAATGTATTTTTAATTCACTCTGCCTTGAGGTATTTGGATATAGATAAAACCACACAAAGCAAACAGCACATGCTTTTCTCAAGTGAAAAGCTTTGCTCTGCCTCTAAATTCATTCAACTTTGGAGACACCTGCTGTTGAGAGAGATCTCATCTTTCACTGAAAGGGTGTGTGAGAGGATTCCCCCCCCCTGATAATCCAGAATTTCCTTCTGGTTTTATTCCTGCATCCATACTTTTTCAGAAATCTCTGTGTGCCTCTGTGGACACTCTTTCTGCCCCATTCAGCTCTTTTCTTAAGGCTCCTTGTCTCTCTATATCAATATTCATTTGTGAGTCATTACCAGCACAAAGAAATGATGGAACATTCTGACACAGAATTTGAGAGCTCAACTCTGGACCAGGACCTTCTTTATTCATGGGAAGTCTTGTGCTGGCCACAACCTCCATTCCTGATTTCTCCTCCTCAGCAATTGATGACATAAAGTAGGAAAAGGTATTGAAAAGGGCACATGAAATAACTGAGGTAGGAACATCATCCCGAAGAGGAAAGGCTAAATTTAAGTTTAGATTCACTAATAGGCAAAAAACTGTGTGGTTTAACAACGTACCTATAGCCAACAGATATTTCTATCCAACTTTAAAAAGCAGGGAAATTGGGCAGCTAGTGAATGCACCAGGGGAGCAGGAGACCTGACCTCCCCACCTCCCCTCTGAGATATTGGACTGCCCTACAAAGTTGTCAAAATGCAAACACCACTGGGGTTGGTCTTTCACAGTCCAATCCACTTCCTGTGTAGCTTGGAATAATTTGATAACATGTGCCTATGAGCATATGGTGAGTGGTGGCAACGCCTGCCATCTCCAAAGATGGAGAATTACATTTTTGCTGGTGTTCTTCTTACTTTGCTTCTTTCCTGTGTTACTAATGTTTCTACAGAGATCTAATCTAGAAAATTTATGTCTCTCATTATTCATCTTAGAAATCTGTGTCAAATTTATTTTCATTAATTTCAAAGCCTTTTTATTGGTCAATGTCATATGATGGTGAAAACACCCTTTTGTGTTTCAAATTGGAGGTTGTTCTATTTCTATTTTGGGTGTATTAACAGTTGAATCTGAAATGGCAGTTTGATGTAAAATCAGACTGATTACAATATGTTGCTACTTCAGCAATGGCTCTTAGCTGTTGGAAAAAAGAGCGTGCATGTTTTCAGCCTGCTATGTTTAAACCACTTCATTTAAGGCAAGGTGGGCACAGTCAATTAAAAACATAGAGCACACCTAGAATTTTGCTAGAATATATTTCACCTCCCACTGTTTTATCTTGCGCAAATTGAGACACTCCTAATGTCCACTGGAGACTGGGGAGGGGAGGGAGGGCAGAGGGGAGGAGGGGGATGGGAGCAGGCAGGAGGGGGAGAGGACAGGTTTGATCATTTGCATGTTTATTGAGTTCAGTGGGATTTACCCCCGTTCAATCATGCTTAGGATAGGTAAAACTGACCGAGGGGGAGGGAGGGAGGGCTGGAGGGGGCAGGGGAGGAGGAAAAGTTAGCAGGGAGGGGAGGAGGAAGGGGGAGGGGAGGAGGAAGGGAGAGGAGACGAGAAGAAAGGCAGGTCATCATGTGCATGTTTATTGAGTTCAATGGGATTTACTCTTACGCAATCATGGTTAGGACAGGTAAAACTGACCATGGAGGAGGGGGCGGGGGAAGGAGCGGATTGGAGGGGGGCAAAGGAAGGGGGAGCTGAGGGCAGGTTCGATCAGTTGCATGCTTAGACAGTTCAATGGTATATACTCCTGTGCAATCATGCTTAAGATAGGTAAAACTGACCATGGGGAAGGGGAGGAGGGGATTCGAAGGGTATGGGGATGGGGAGGAATGGGCAAAGGAAGGGGCAAGGGGCAAGAGGGATGGGATAGGAGGGAGGAGAAGGGAGGGTGGGTTTGATCGTTTGTATACTTTTTGAATTCTTTGGGATTTATTTCTGTGCAATCATATTTGAAAATGGAAATAGACTGCCTTCAAATCTATCCCGACTTACGGCAACCATATGAATAGGGTTTTCATGGTAAGCGGTATTCAGAGGTGGTTTACCAATGCCTTCCTCTGAGGCTGAGAGGCAGTGACAGGCCCAAGGTCACCCAGTGAGCTTCATGGCTGTGTGGGGATTTGAACCCTGGCCTCCCAGGTCATAGTACAACATTGACCCGGGGGAGGGGCAGGGAGGGGAGGGGGAGAAGATTGGGTGGGTGGGCACTGGGCAGAGGGGAAGCCCCTTTTCTTTTTAAAAGGAAAACATTGTGAAAAGTATAATTGCTTTTCAGCGTTTCCCTCCACCGTTTTATTCTACAGCAGGCACATGTAGCCTCCCACCCAAATTTAAACCAAAGCTGTCCCTGGCCACATCCACATCAGGCCTTTATTTCACTTTGGACAGTCATGGCTTCTCTCAAAGAATCCTGGGAAGTGTAGTTAGTGGAGGGTGCTGACAGTTTCTTGGAGACACCCTATTCCCCTCTCAGAGCTTCAGTCAGAGTGGCTGACTGTTAAACCAGTCTGACCACTGGAGCTCTGTCAGTGGAATAGGAGTCTCCTCTCAGCATCCTTTACAAACTATGCTTCCCCCAAACTAGAATTCTTTGGGGGAAGCCATGACTGTCTCATGTGAAATCAAAGGCTGGTGTGGGTGTGGCCCCCTGATTAGCCAAGTTAAGCAGCTGTGAGTCTGGCTTTTAGAACACTGACGGTTCCTACTGAGCATGCCTGATATTTTCATTCAGTTCAATGCAAGATTTATAAAATTAGTTATAAATCAGTCAGGCATTTTTTAAACTTTTGAACAGCAGAAAATGAAGGTCAGGGTTTGGGGCAAGGTCAGTAATAGGATTCCAGGTACTCTGTGAACATGGCTGATTTTTAATTAATTTCAAAAGATTATGAGAACTCTGAAAGAAAAAAATCCAAAAGGGCTCTGGGGTTTCTCTCTGTCTTTTTAGACTTTGAACTCTCAATTCTCTCTGACTGTTTTGTGTATCACCATGAAAATTTAGAGGGTTGTTAAGCAAGCATTTCTGAGTTCAGGACTGTATGTTTTGTAAGGTTTTGTGTTAAAATGAGCTTATGGGAAGCATCAGAATGGCATGGGGGGTATTTTCAATTTAACATTGCGGAATGTCCACACTGGCTATGGTATACAGCCACTGTCGTGGCTGTATGATAAAAGATGTCTAGGGGGATACATAGTGGAAATTATGAAATTATGAACAGCGAGACAAGAGTAGAAAGTGAGAATTTCCTCACCCCCCCCTTAACAGCAGATCTCAGTGGTCCCCCAGTGAAGCTGGCCAGCAGCAGGTTCAAGACTAACAAAAGGAAAAAGTCCTTCTTCATTTGTGCTCTATTAGTTTTGGGATTAGCTACCACAAGATGTGGTGATGGCCACTATATCGTTTAAAAAGTACTGGACGTATTCATGAAGAAGAGATGCCTCAATGGCTACAAGCCATGACAACTACATGGACTCTCTCTCTATAGGGAGGCATTCAATGAACTTTTTGCACAATTAGTGCTAGTGTGAGGATTTCCCCCCCTTTCCATCCCATGTACCCCTCCACCATCCCCACACCTGCTTGGGAGGGTTGGGGGAACCCCCAAAGCAGATTTAGGGGGCACATGGGGTATAGAGAATGTTCCATTGCACAGGGAAAAATCCTTGCACTAGCAGAATGTTTATCTGAGTGCTATGTTGAATGCAACCCACATTCTCTCTATGTACAAAGCCACTATGCACTTAACTGGAGCAGAGGAGTAGAGTGGGTCTACTAAGGGAGTGGCAGGGAGAAGCTGGACTCGGAAAATGCATGTCCACAGGTTGTGCATTCTCCAAGGCCTCTTCTTTCCCATGTGAGATTATTTCATATGTGACAGAGGAGCATACTGGGCACAGTTTCCCTGCCCTGTAATTGCTTAAGCTGCAGGGGAGCAATTCCCTTTCATAGCTTTAAAAGATCCTATGACTGGGGCAGGGACGTTGTACTCAGACAACTCATGACATCCTCTAAGGCTGAAGCATGGGAAGGTTGCTTTCTTTCTTTTAGCGTAACTCCCATCTCTAGTAGCCAAGGTTCACTAGCAGCATAGGAGCAGAGTGTAGGTCCAAGCCTTAGACCCCAGCAATTTTGTGGGTTTAGGCAGGAGTCTCTCCCTCAAAGCCAAGATTTGCCTGCATATTATGAACCTCTTTCTTGGCTTCACATGCCCCCTCCTCTCCTTGCTTTGGCATCCAGTATGCCTGTACACTAGCTACCACTATACCAATGGGTATGTCTGACTATCTTATCAGATAATTTTAAACACAGAAAATACTTGGTGGTATCCCCTAACCTCCCAAATTATATGTGTTGTCACAGGCTATCTAAGCCTCTTCCTTTTTGTTACAGTCCTAGAGGCTGTATATTGAGGAAGCTGTTTGTTTTTAATGCTGACCAAAAGATGCAAGTTTCTTCTCCAAAAACAGCTGTAGTACTGCATTTCATTGAAATTTGGTTTCCATTTGACATTCCATTATTGGCTGTTTTGGTAAGCAACAATAAAGGAAATTGGTTTTATTACTTGGGCACTTCTCTTCTGGAATGACAATGCAATGTCTTGAGCAACTGGCCCAAATGACATTAGGTAATGGTAATGGTTATTACTACCAATGGCTGAACTGGAAACAGCAGTCTACAAGTGAATGGTACAATTTTCTAATTTCAGACAAGCCTTCCTAATATGCTGTAGCCTCAACAGTATAAGAACTGTAGAAATGCTGCCCTAAGGACATGTGTCAGGAAGCCATAGCTAAACACATACTCTTGGGTATCTTTCTGGGAGTATTAGATCTCCTTCACACTTTGTTTACCACAACCAACATGGGTGAACAACAGTGTACCCAGACTGCTGTGCAAAGGGTGAAATCAGTAAATTTGCAAGTCATTACTGAGAAAGTTATTTTGAGTTCTATAACTGTTTCCTTTTTGTAAGTTGGATCCAGCTGCCAAGCACCTGTAAATCTGACCCAGAGATTCCACTGTGAAATTAAAACCAGAAATAGGAACAGTATGGAAAATGTGAGGATTTTTTTTTTAAAAAAAACCCTCAATGCTGTCGATTCTACACAGCAGTACAATTGTGACACCTCTTCCCTCTCAATACAATGATGGTGCTTAACACATAGTAAATATAAGAACCTTATTAGCTACAGACCATTTAGGCTAGCACCATATTTCCAATAGTGATCAATTCTAATGCATTGTAGAAAGCATTAATAAATCCTCTGTTGTTTACTCCAGTAATTTAAGGTCAAGGAATACATTAAGGACGCCTTGTCCTGAAAGTCTTAGGTAATAGCCATTGACAGTCCTGTCAAATGTTAATTGAACTTTTTTAAAAAAAATAAGGCTTCCAACTCTTGTCTTGTTTATATGGTCACCTTGAAGTAATATTGACTTAACAGACATTATTGTCACATTTGCGTACAGAATCAAACGATAATTCAAAGCATACATAAAACTGAAGGAAAGGCCATCCAGAATCTAGATACCAAGATATACTCTCAAGATATATGCCAATATAAAGAATACTGTGGCTTGTAGTGCCTTCAGGTAGCTGAATTGGTTACAGCCACAGGTAGCACAAGGTGACCAAGATAACTCAGAAGCAGTAGGCAAGGAGGTGCAGTTCATTGATCTGTAAGATTTTCTTTGTAAACTACCTTGAAGTGGTGATATTGATTTGGGATAACAGCTTCAATTAAACAAACTCTGAAACCATTTTGGAATCATCAGTTCATGTAAAAAGACCTGGTTATACTAACTATTCTTCCATTATATTTAACAGACGTACATTCACAGCACAAAACTCGCAAAATGATGCATTAGAAAAAAAGATAACAGCACACCTCTCTGCCATGGAGTGTTCCTGGCCTCACAACTAAAATAACAGATGTGCATTACAGCCAACTAGCTCAGCTATCTCTTGCTTCAACTCCTATGCTTCTGGTGGCTTCTTCTTTTGAAAAGTGATGCATATAATATTAAAGCGTTTGCTCACTCATTTATCAAAAAAAGAGAAAAGTGCAAAACTACTCCAGCAACAGGAAGAACCTTTGATGACATCATAGGAGGCATCCAATCAGCACAGGGCACAGGTCTCAACCCTGGAGAAGAACGGGTACGATTAAAGTGAAGACAGGGAGCCCACTTGCAATCTAGCCCCACCACTCTATGCCTGCTATGTCTGCCTTCTTCCCAAGTCTCCCCCCTCCCACTATTGTCTTCTGTCTTTTCTTCTTTTCTTTTAGAGTATCTTCAGGAGTACTTTCTCTCAGATGCTTTGGGATTTCCTGAGTATACTGCATGTTTGTTATTCACAGTTATCTGTGTCTGTTCATTAACATAAAATCTTTTTTTTAGAAAACAAAAGTTGGATCTCACGTGTCAGTGCTAATATTACATAGATACCTATGTTCCATGGTAAACTGACAAAGGCAGCCGCCCACAACACATTGGCTAACTGGTCCATGTCCATTTTACTCTTGGCACTTTTAAGTATAACAAAATGGATCTTAGGCTTATATGTAGCTAGAGCTAACAGGAAGAATTTTTCAGCAAACATGATATGCTATTTCACATCAAGAACACTCTGTTGCTGAAGCCCATGGGTGGGAAACCTTTGGCCTGCAGGTCTAATTAGACCTGCTAGGCCACATCATTTTGCTCACAAGGCCATTTCCCCATAGCCATGCCCACCTGTTACTCACTGATATCACAAGACAGCAGGTGTGGGACAGATAAAGCTGTGTCTGCTAAGAAACAATTGGGAGCCTTAGTGTGTGGTCTGACTGTCCCTTTGCAAGCATGGCTTGCATTCAATGCTGTTTAAATTTAGTACCAAATGAAAACTGCACTGCTGGGGTCAAATCCACTCAACAACTCATGATGAGAGCTCCTGAGTGGGCTGAAAGTGGAGTAGCTTGCATTTCATGCCAAATTTAAACAGCACTGAATACAAGCTGTGTTTGTCAAAGAACAGTCAGGAGCACATTCAAAGGGTCCCAATAGTTATTTTGCAAGTGTGGATCATATTTGGCACAGTTTAAATTTGGCACTGATGTCATATGATGTCAGGTAACTGACAGCTGTGTAGCTCTGGCCACATGACAAATGTGGCCTGTGAAGGACTGGCCACAACTGGATTCAGTCTGCCATTTGAAAATAGTTCCTCACCCCTGCTGAAGCCAACTGGCAATCACTCTGGGTTGGTGCACCATGTGAACATCTTGCTTGTGTTTGCTATGATTTCTTCAACAAATGGTTTGTGCACTTCAAGAACTTACAGTTTTGTACATTAGCCTTGCTCTTGTGCCTTTAACAGTGACATGCAGAAATGTAGCAAATGAAATATTTGCTGGCATGGGGATAAGTGGTTGAAAAGCACTGCTTTCTTTATTTCTGCTGTAAAAGAAACAGGAGCAGTGAGAGAGAGGGAGGTGTGTGTGTGTTTGTGTAAGAGTGGCAGCCCAATAGCCATTAGGCAGGGTTGTGCAAAACAGCAGGTTCTGTTGTGAAGAGTGAACCAGGCAGCCTTTTCCATATAAGCAGGGAGCCACACGCTCTTGCCTTTATTCTGACTGTTCGATCATCTTGAATTAGTAACGGTTTTTAGTGTCGCAATTCTGCAGGATAGTGCAGAGTTTCACTTGGTGGTTACTTTCACAAATTAGAAATGCTAGGATCGTTACCCTATGGTAAACAGAGGACTGCTCTGGCCTAATCAGGTGACTCTGAAAGAAAGCCTCCTTAGTGCATTTCTTTACAGACAGGGAACAGTTCTTCAGTTTGTCCTGGGCAAGTTGCTTTACATTTTTCTGTGATGAAATGCCAGGACAGATTGAGAAGCTGTTTCCATATTGATCAAAGAGCAAATACTTTCCATTGGCACAAAACCAATCTTCAGCCGCCCTGCAGCTATGTTGCGATGCTTCTATGACAACTGGATGTTCCTTAGGCCATTGTTAGGTGTGATCATAGATTTCCCCATACCTATTATATATTTTGTTCTGTCTTGCACTGGCAGAATACTCTTTCCTCTAGTAATACTGATGAAGCTGACACTGTCAGGCTTCAAATATCTCGATGTAAGAGTGCAGACAGGGCAGCAAATGGCTTATCTTCTGTGAAGTTTAATTAACTTGTGTGAAAGTGATATGGTTTATGGTCTTGCTGCTAGTAACTCAGGCTTAAGGGAGAGGGGAGATTTGCTGTTTGATGTTTATATGAAGAGGCTGAAGGTCTGTCTAAGATTTAGATGAGTCTCCAGGAGGAGACCCCGGGGGGCAACACATCCTGGCAGCAGAAATAACAAATCAAAGTGAATGGAAAGATCTCCCTTTAGTTGAGCTATGTGACTTTAATGGAAAGCAGCTATCTGCATAGGTCTAATTCAGCTCTTGTTTACACCTGTGGAAATTGACATAAGTTCCAAAGCAGCTTCAGAGACTTCAGAGAAATGACCCACTCAACCAAGTAGTCAGCTGTGGAAAAGCAGCAGTTTTGTAGCCAGGTGCTGCTAAGTGGTAAAATTATTTAGCCACTAAATAGAATGGGTTATAAGAAGTGCTGTTGGGTGCACTGTCTTTCAACTATACTGAGGGTCAAACTACTTGTTAGTCACATGTTTAAACAAGGATGCTTAATGTGTCTGCTTTTCTTTTGGAGAAATATAGAACGTTCAGCTCCCCATCTGGATTGGGCTCCCACATGATTTTTGTTGAATATCTCTCACTTGGCTGCTCCCCTCCCCCCCCCAAAAAAAGGCTGTTTAGAACATTTTGGGGCAAATTGCATTCAGCAGATAATGTACAGCAAAAAAAATGATATGCAATTCAGATTGGGAGCATGTTCTAGATTGGGGCTCCACACCCAGCTGCTTTCTTGCCAGAACAAAAGGGGTCAAGTTAAGCATACTTGTGTTTAAACACATGATTAACGTCATGAGTGTTTTGGTCCTTGGTCTTGGTTCTGAGCTTCCATATTCTGCTTTGGGGGAAAACCCCCTAGAAAGAATAAATATATCTTTGGCAATGGAGTACTAGGGGGAACATGGGTTAAGTATGTGATCTTTCAAGCCAAGTGGGACAAGCTGTTTAGTGGAAGCTTGTTCACTCTATATTTGCAGATCTCACCATTTGTTTTCATCAAAAGCAAAGCAGCGAGTTGGGGTGGAATTAAGCTTATTTACAGCAGCTAAGGATGCAACTACCGGATGAGATATTTCATTTGTTGTGGAGCAAGAGAGGAATTTTGCTAGGAACAGTGGGGTGAGACTGATGGAATTAAGGCGAAACCTTTTTGTCCTCTTCTCAGCATGAGGTAGGGAGGAGCCAGGCAACAGCACAGAAGAAAGGAAAGCGGTATAAGGTTGCAGAACAGAAAAAGGGTGATTTGAAAGGGAAGTCAAAGGCGTAAAGCATCTATACGTCTCTAGACAACCGGGTGGGGGTGGGGGTGGAGGAGGTGGAGTGCGGACAGGAATTTGCAAGACTGTGGAACCACATATGCTGTGGTTGAGCAATGTGGCAGGTTTCTGCCTGTTTGTCTGGTGGAGGAAAAATTGGGTAATGTGTATTCAAAAGGAAAGCAAGAGGCAAAGAAAGTGGTCATAAAAAGTGTTCAGAAGAGGAGAAAGGAAGGGATAGTTGGGTCATCATGTTGTTCAGTAAGGGCTGCGGAGAGAAGAGAAGGTGGAAGGGAAGTTCTTACCACATTTGGAAAGTCTGCCAGTCATCAACTCCATACAGTTAGTGGTGTCTAGATCATAAGAGTGGAAAGAGGAGGGAGGGAAAACAATATATAAAAAATGGTTTCCAGAGTTCTTGGCATAAGGCAGTAATGTAGCAAAATTATCTCCTGGAGCAGAAGTATATATGGGATTCGCATTTCGACACTCTGCCAAGATTCTGGTCTTTCTCCCCCAACTTGTGCTAGAAAATTATTTTGAAATCAGTTGTATGACACAGAGCAAACACTTTATTTCCCCATCCCTGTTTTATATGCAACATTTACTTAATATCATCCCAATATCTGTTGGGAGACAAATTCTGCCAAACACGACCCCTCCAAGAAATTTCTGACATGTGTTGGAGATAACTTTCTCCTACAGAAAGTGGAGGAAGGAACCAGAGGATCAGCTATCCTGGACTTGATTCTAACCAATAGAGACGAATTGGTGGATGAAGTGCCAGTTGAATACTTGAATACTTGGATACTTGAATTCTTTATTTTAACAGAAGCAGAAGCTGAGAGTAGCCATACGTGCACCCTGGACTTCAGGAAAGCTGATTTTAATAAACTCACAACAATTGTAAGTACGGTTCCATGGGAAGCGACTGTAATGAGAAAAGGAGTCCAAGATGGGTGGGTTTCTAAAAAAGGAAATTCTAAAAGCGCAATGGCAAGCAATTCCAAAACGGAAAAAAGGGGGAAAACAGCAGGAGAAGCCAATGTGGCTTCACAAAAAGCTTAAGAGATGACCTGAAAACAAAAAAGGACACATAAAGGAAGTGGAAAGAAGGCCAGGCCACAAAGGAAGAGTACAGACAGGTATCACGGAATTGCAGGGATGGCGTCAGGAAGGCTAAATCTGAGAATGAGCTGAGGCTAGCGAGGGATGCTAAAAGCAACAAAAAAGCTTTCTTCAGGTACACCCATAGTAAAAGACAGAGAAAAGAAATGGTAGCACAGCGACTCAATGAGAATGGCAAAATGATAACAGATGACAAAGAAAAGGCAGAAGTGCTCAATTCCTACTTTGGCTCAGTCTCCTCCCAAAAAAGGGTCTATGACCCGGGAAACATGAAATGGAAGAGGCAGGATTGGAGCTTGAGATTGATAGACAAACAGTCAAGGAATACCTAATCTCTTTCAAATTGGCAAGGCCTGATAAACTGCATCCTAAAGTTTTGAAGGAACTGGCTGAAGAACTCTCAGAACTGCTGTCTATTATCTTTGCAAATTGTGGAGGACTGGTGAAGTGCTGGATGACTGGAGGGGAGATAATGTTGTCCCTATCTTCAGAAAGGAGGAACCGGGGAACTACAGACCAGTTAGTCTAACATCAACCCCTGGAAAAACTCTGGAGCAGGTTATGAAGCAGTCAGTCTGTAAGCACCTTGAAAACAATGCAGTGGTTACTAGAAGCCAACATGGATTTATGAAGAACAAATCCTGCCAAACTAATCTTATATTGTTTTTTGATTGAGTAACCTCCCTTGCAGACTGTGGGAATGCTGTGGACATAATATATCTCAGCTTCAGCAAAGCTTTTGACAAAGTGCCCCATGATATTCTGATTAGCAAGCTAGCTAAATGTGGGCTGGATGGAACAACTATCAGGTGGATCCACAGTTGGCTCCAGAATTGTACTCAGAGAGTGCTTATCAATGGTTCCTTCTCAAACTGGGCAGAAGTAACAAGTGGGATACTGTAGTGCTTGGTCCTGGGCCCAGTGCTCTTCAACATTTTTATTAATGACTTGGATGAGGAGGTACAGAGCATGCTTATCAAATTTGCAAATGATACAAAATTGGGGGGGCACAGCTAATACTGTGGAAAACAGAAACAAGATTCAAAATTGATAGGCTGGAGCATTGGGCTGAAAACAACAGAATGAAATTCAACAGGGATAAATGCAATGTTCTACACTTAGGAAAAAGAAACCAAATGCACGGTTATAAGATGGGGGATACTTGGCTCCGCAATACAACATGTGAGAAGGATCTTGGAATTGTTGCTGATCACAAGCTGAATATGAGTCAACAGTGTGATGGTGCTGAGGGGAGATATGATAGCACTCTTCAAGTACATGAAAGGTTGTCACATAGAGGACGGCCGGGATCTCTTCTCGATCGTCCCAGAGTGCAGGACACGGAGTAATGGGCTCAAGTTCCTTATAGGCCCCTTCCAACTCTACTATTCTATGATTCTATGAATATCCAAAATTTGGAGACTGGCAGTGTTTATACTGTCTGGTTATCTCAAACAAATTTTCTGAAAATGTCAAAAAAATCTAGAGGTCTAGAGGTGAATGATGAGAGCTGCCCAAATGTGATTGTCAGCATTCACTTGGGTATGTCTGAAAGATAAGGGAATTCAATATATTTTCAGACATTCACAAATGGGCTGTCTACATTCACATGCGACATTCACCACATTTCAGACATTCACTGTAAAACATAGATACATTAAAAAATAAAGTATTTTGCAACTCTTATCTAAACATAGAAATCCTTGGAAAGACCTTTTCAGTTAGGTCAAATGCATGAGTCCAGTAGGATGACTCATACCATTATGAACATCATACCATGAAAATCAAAGCAATGTATTAGTCTACTTGCAGTCAAGGTGCCAATCTATCTTCTCTCACTAATACCTCCTCCACCTAGGGGGCTAGAAATTCTAAGACATCTTAGGCTTTTCCAGGCAACATGTTTTATCCCTTAAAACATTTATAGCCTGCTTTTCCTAAAAGTGTGAGGTGTCTAATAAAATGGAAAGAAATACAGAAAGAGTGGAAAATAAGTATTTGTAAGAGACTACCTCCACAAAGTATTTCCTATTACTAGCATTAAAGTAATACTGTGTCCACAGAGTACTAGTGGTGCTATAAACCCTCCAGCCCCACCCCATGAAAAGGTTTAGGGTGGCCTTCCTTCAAAGGAGGGAGCAGCTGTCTCTGATAGAAAAAGACTGAAAATGAAGCACTTTCAGAATGGCTTGAACATTTAGGTTGCTTCCATATACTAGCCATTTTTAAAATGTCTATCACTTCTTTACTTCCTTCCCTTTTAGAACTGTCTCTGTGCCTTTGGTAGCCAATGGAGATCTAAAGGCTCTTGAGAGTGTTTTCTAGGAGGGCCATAGCTCAGTGACAGAGCAACTGCTTAGCATGCAAAAGACCCCAGATTCATTCCCCAGACCTCAAAATAGGGCTGGGAGAGACCCCCATCTGAAACCCTGAAGAGCTGCTGCCAGTCAGTATTGACAGGACTGAGCTGGATGGACCAAAGGTGCGATTTAGTATAAGGCAGCTTCATATGTTCCGAAACTGCCCTGCTTATGCCTCTTCAAAAAGTGAAAGCAACGGTTCTTTTTCTAAGACATTTAAATAATGAGGCTGGTATCTGTAATGTTTTAGCACTTCAGATGGTTGTTTAGTTTGCATTGACGGCTGGTTTGGTCCTGCTTGCTCAAGTAATGTCATTGGACTGGTTCAGAGTTGGCCCAATAGTATTGTTGCATCTGTAAAGGTTATAAATTCTCCAATTAACTAAAGCATTTTTGAATCCTGTTGCTACAGATTATAGTCATAGAACAGTAGAGTTGAAATGGGCCTATAAGGCCATCATGTCCAACCCCCTGCTCAATGCAGGAATCCAAATTCAAGCATGGCTGTCCAGCTGCCTCTTAAATGCCTACATTGTTGGAGAGTCCACCACCTCCCTAGGTAATTGGTTCCATTGTCGTATCGCTCAAACCGCTAGGAAGTTTTTCCTGATGTTCAGTTGAAATCTGGCTTCCTGCAACTTGAGCCCATTATTCCGTGTCCTACACTCTGGGACAAATGAGAAGAGATCCCAGCCCTCCTCTGTGTGACAACTTTTCAAGGAAGAGTGCTATCGTATCTCCCCCCAGTCTTCTCTTCTCCAGGCTAAACATGCCCAGTTCTTTCAGTCTCTTCTCACTGGGTTTTGATCATCCTTGTTGCCTTCCTCTGAACCTGTTCCAGTTTGTCTGCATCCTTCTTAAAGTGCAGTGTCCAGAAGTGGACACAGTACTGAAGATAGGCCTCACCAGTGCTGAATGGAGGGGAACTAGTACTTCACGTGATTTGGAAACTATACTTATGTTAATGCAGCCTAAAACAGCATTTGCCTTTTTTGCAGCACCATCACACTGTTGACTCATATTCAGCTTGTGATCAACAACAATTCCAAGATCCTTCTCGCATATAGTATTGCAGAACCAAGTATCCCTCATAACTGTGTATTCGGTTTCTTTTTCCTAGGTGGATAACTTTGCACTTATCCATGTTAAATTTCATTTTGTTGTTTTCAGCCCAATGCTCCAGCCTATCAAGATCACTTTGAATTTTGTTTCTGTCCTCCAGCGTATTAGCTATCCCATTCGGTGGTACAGCCGCCATGGTAAGACGTGTTCCAGTTTTCTCCTGTCTTTTTTCTTTTTGACCTAGTTTTATTACCACCGACCTTTTGTTTTATTTTCTGCATTTTATCACTCTTCGGCTGTCTTGCCAGAATATATTACAGCCTCCTACACTTCTTGGAGGCTTAACATTCATTATTAAGATAAGACACCGGAGTTTCTGCCAACTGTCTGTGTCCAAACTGCCCTGAGGAACGGCAGTAGCAGCGTTTGTTTGCACTTGTCTTCGAACTGTACCTTACCAGAATAGCAGCGTGCAAGCACGTTAATAGTGCTTTATCTACCCGTTTTGGCTGGGCTGTTTGTTTCTTTTCTACACCCTGCTCCACCTCCCTGCTCGGCAACTGAGTTTCGGGGGCTCAAAATGGTTTTCACGAGGCAGAAATGCAGAGAACTGGGCTTGCGTGTGGGGGAGAAGAATCTTCCAAGCTGTCAACAATGTATGATTACACAGTACTTTCCCCCCAAGCCAAACTCTTTGGGAGGAGAGACGCTCGAATGGCCCTTAGACTGCCAACTCCCAAAACAGTTGGTGAGTGAACTCTCATATTCTAAAAACCTGGCAGAGGAACTTTTGGATGCTGGTTTCAATTGCTCTTCTATCCCGCCAGGGGGTGACATCCCCACTGAACTGTTAACTCTAGACTCTCTGCATGAGTCGCAGGAACTTTCAGCTCCATCTTTGATAACACAACCCATGTGTGGGACGCCGTCTCCTCAGAATGCTTCAGACCTACGCCCCCCCCCTGCTGGCTAGAGATGACTTAATGCAGGAGGAATTGACCCTGATTAAAGCGTACATTGTTGAAACCAACAGCTTATTGACCACATTGGTCCAGGCTACGGGTCTGCTTTTACGTAATAAGCCCAGCGAGTCAGGTCTGCCAGCCAGTTCAATCATTTGCTCACGCTCCACCAAGCCGGCTCCCAGGAGGATCCCCAGAGCTTCCAGACCTCACAAGCAGGCCTCCACAGGAGTCAAAAAATCTGAGAATATCAAGAATGTCAAATTTAACCCAGGCAGGAAAATGAATTTCAAGCCTTTATTTAACTTTTTGGACTCCCTTTCTAACTCCTCTTCGACAACCTTGCATCATCATGGTACAGCTCGTAAGAAAACCTCTTCTCAGAAGGACTCTTCCATGGAAAACAGCAGGTCTGACTACCAATCTATAAGCCCCCGGGCTGCTTGTGTGGAGAAGGACTCCGTTACGGCATCTACCTCCACAAGACATCCCTCCAAGTCTGAACCGACTAGGACGAGCTCCTCCCAGCCTACCAAGAATCCCCCATTCTTACATCACAGCTATGCCAGGCAGGCGGAAACTCTTTCCATTCTCCCGCCAAGGCTAAAACCCATCCCCTCCACATCCTCTCCAGTAACTCTCCAGGGTGCTTCTCCCTGGAATTTAGTACTGCAACCTCGAAAACTCGTCGTCATATGCCAACAGAGGGATTCTGGCAATCGGTCCTCCTACCTGAGTATTCCCTTCTTGGACTCCTGTTTCAGCCGGGCCCTTTCCGCCAAACAACGTAGGAGTTATATTAATCATCTGGTTAAACTGACCTCTTATTCACGCACTTGGAGATTAATCGCTACTTTCCATTCAGCGACTATTGCCAATCGGATTTACAATGCGAGGGAGAAGTTACAAAAGTTCGGCATTTCGCTGCACCGCTATTGTTTAAACATATCTCCCCCCAAGTCGTTAATAGTCACTCTGGCTGACACTCCGAGAGCAATCAGAACCACGCCCCCCAGTCCAAAGCCATCCTGCCCCCGTTACGATCGATTTCTTTCCGGCATGTGGCAGGACAGGAGGGCCTATAATCAGTCAATCGCAAATGATCGAGTATTGACAGGGCCCTCGTCTGCATCTGGCCCTTCCTCCTCACCTCCTCTACAGGTGAGTCCCGCGGACAGGACCTTAGATGTCAACCGCTCTACTAGTACTCTCGAGAGCTCCCTCAATGGTGATGAGATTGTGGTGTCCCGCTCCTTTGCCACATTACCCCCCCAGGACCAATTAGATATCTTGCTGAGACTTGAACGCCTTAAGGACCACTTATTAAGCATTTTCAGAGAGGGAAAACCAATGGTGGATCCGTGTACATCTGAGACTGACTCTAACTCTAATTCCTTCCCTGAGGTTGGAGTGGCAGATCGGGCTCCGAACCTCCAGCCACCTCTCCAAACCCTCCCTGGTCTCTTGAACACTTTATGGACTTCAGGGGTGCCTTTTGCCATGCCCGCCTTACCTTTTCCCGATAATTTGGGCAATTTGAATTCCCTTCCCCCACATGGTCCCCATGCTATTCCTGCCTCACTCCCCGCCCCCCCCACCCCTGAGGTGATCCACTGACAACCTATAGCTTGCTCTCCCGACCTACCTCCTCTCCGCCCTCCTCCCCAGCTCCCCCTGCCCAACCTTGAAAGTTTTAATGCTCCGCTTAACCTTCTATCATGGAATATTGCTGGCTGGGCCTCCAAGCACAACTTGCCAGATGTGATATCCTTCCTGGCTAATTTTGATGTGATTTTTTTACAGGAAACCTGGGCAATCGATACAATTATCCTTGATGGCTTCTCTTCTATTGATCTCCCAGAAGCCTCCCCCAGGGGCAAAGGCAGACCTAGGGCTGGCCTTGCTATCCTTTTCGCAATTTTCCTGGCCGTTTCACTATCCAAGCTTCCCTCTTGCGGCAATATGGCTATGGCCGCCTTGCTAGAATCCAGTGCCCTATCCCTCCTTTTGATTAATGTTTATATCCCCCCCTTCTCGGCCAGGGGGGATGTCTCTTCGGCCTGGGAGACCTTGGAGAGCTATATTCTTGATATTGAGTCCCGCCATCCCCACATACCTCTTATCATTATGGGCAATTTCAACGCTAGGATAGGTCCCAACAACTCCAGCCTTTTTTCTTCCAATCTCTGGGAAGCCATAGATCTTACTAACATAATGTTCCCCCATGATTGGTCATCTAAAGACCAAAAGGTGAATTATGGTGGCACTCGTCTGCTGCTCTTGGTGGGCTGTTTTAACTTGACGATTTTGAATGGATACCACAGGTTTGACAGCCGTGCTGAATTCACCTTCATCTCGGGGCGGGGCAGTAGTGTGGTCGATTATGTTTTGGTTTCTTCCTTTTTACTCAACTTTATTGCCTATTTTGCAGTGGGTAACAGATTGGACAGCGACCATCTCCCATTAATGTTGTCACTCTCACCTCCAGAGTCTGTCCATCTAAAATCCAACATCATCTATACCCATAATTCCTTCTCCCCTAGATATAGGAGGATTAAATGGTCTTCGGACATTTCAGCTAGGATAGCTGCCTTCTTAGAATCCCCTTCGGCCCTTGCTCATAAAGAACGTATTATGAATGCGACTGATTCCCAATCCAAATTAGTTGCCTATTCCAACTTGGCCCTTGCCCTGGACCCCTTCCTAAAATTTAACTCTCGCCATTCAAAGCGTCACGGCTCCTTCCGCCCCACCCGCTGGTTTGATAATGAGTGCGTCGCTTCCAAGAAAAATTTGAGGAGGATCTATCTCACCTACAGAAGCAATAATTCCAACTATCTGCCGACGGAATATTACGCTGCCAAGCGCTTTTACAAATCCCTTTTGGTCTCTAAAAAGAGACAAGCTACTCTCGCCGGGTGGAAGGTGCTAATTAACGCCTCTAAACTCAATGATTCTAAGCTCTTCTGGGCTCTGGTCACGGACGCCCTGTCCTCTTCAAATCCGGTTGCTTGCCATATTCCTTCCCACGTTTGGGAAAAACACTTTTCTGATTTGTTTAAGGAGCCCACATCCTTTTCTTTCAATAGGTTAGACAGCTTTGACTTCCCGGACCTTCCTCTTTGGCCCCCTGTCTCGCAGAATGAGCTTATTTTTCTTATTAAAGGCCTGAAGGCTGGTAAAGCCCCCGGCCCTGATGCCATCCCTCCTGACCTTTTGAAGTCACAATCAGCATGGTGGGCCCCCCTCCTCTCCAACCTTTTTACGTGGATAAACAATTCTGGTTTTATCCCCGCTTCCTGGCTCGATGCTATTGTGATTCCCATCTATAAAAAGGGACCTCAGGATAACCCTCAGAATTTTAGACCTATTAGTCTTCTCTCTACCGTTGGGAAACTATATGCTAGGTACCTTAACGGTAGACTTACCACCTGGATTGAGGAGGAGAATATCTTAGGCCCCGAACAGGCTGGTTTTAGAAAGTCCAGATCCACTCTCGACCATTGTGCCCTGTTAAACCACCTTGCGGAAAAGTATACCGGCCCCCTAGGGAATGGTCTTTATGTGGCCTTTATCGATCTTAAATCGGCCTTCGACTCAATTCCTAGAGACAGGCTCTGGGCAAAGCTTCTGCAAACCACCATTGACAAAACACTCCTTTTCCTTATTTTTCAACTTTATCAACCTTTCACTCTACGGGTTGGGTGTGGAACAGATGGCTCCCTTACCAACCCTATTCCAGTTACCAGAGGGGTGAGGCAGGGCTGCATATTGGCCCCTACCCTCTTTAATCTTTATCTAAATGACCTTAGTTCATTCTGTCACTCTGCCATTTTTCATCCTCCCAAAATAGCAGACCATGCCTGTCCTCTGCTACTTTACGCCGACAACACGGCTCTTCTGTCCCTATCTAGAATAGGCCTTAGACGGCTCTTTCACGCTTACATGGCCTATTGTGATGAAAATTTCTTGACCATTAATTTTTCAAAAACTAAAATTTTGGTTTTTTCTTCTCGGCCTTCTATTTCAGATTGGCGAATTAATGGTCAGAGGATTTCCCAAGTCAGGGAGTATAAGTATTTGGGGATAATGTTCCACTCTTCACTCTCCTGGAGTGAAGAGGACCTACGCTCCTCTGTACCCATGGCCAAGTTCTTGGCTAAAGCGCTACTCCGCTATTTCTTTTCTAAAGGCGGGCAATTCATACCTGCTGCCACCAGAGTCTTCTCCGCTAAAATTGCCCCCCAGCTCCTCTAAGGTAGCCCAATTTGGATCGCGAATTTCTGCCCCAAAATTGAGGCTGTTCTTTCCAATTTCCTCCGCTCCATTTTTGGAGTGCCCCATTGTGTCCCTAATGCAGTCTTAAGACTCGAGGCCGGGCTCTCCTCTTTAGAATGCCTTTCTTGGTCACGAACATTGTGTTTCTGGTCCAAGATAGCATTCGCCGATCCTGCGCTGGGATATCTCAATCCCATGCAGATTGACCGCTTCAGCAGTTCCTGGGCCAAAGTGGTTCAGCACAAACTTTCTTCTCTTGGCCTCTCTATGGAGTTTTTAGCCACACTCGATTTTGGCACTGCCAAAATGACCATTAACAGGCGCCTAAAGGACATAGATCTTCAGTGTGACATAGCCAATGCCGCTAAAACCTGTTCCCCCCTCCACTCTGGATTGAGGTTCTTTTCCCCCCTTCCTGCCCTGTATCTTGAATTTTTAGATCTGCCGTGCTATAGATTAGTTTTTACCAGGGCTAGATTTAACTGTTTAGCATCAGCCCTTCTTGAAGGTCGCTTTCGGGGCATCCCACATGCTAATCGCCTTTGCCCCTGCTGACTTAATGAAATTGAATCTCTGTTTCATGTTCTTTTTATTTGTCCTCTTTACTCCACTGAACGCATCAAGTTCCTAAATCCCTTGATCGTGAATTCGCTTGGAGGTACAACCTTGGACAAACTGAAATTCCTTTTATCCGGCACAGATAAATCAATATTGCTTGGGGTTGCCAAATTTCTCCATGCGGCCCAATTTTTACACAGTAAATACATTTCTAGTATTTCATGTTGATTTTCTTGTGCTAGATGTACCTACTTGTTTATCCTTTTTTATCTTGCCTGTTTTAATTTTCTTATTTGTATAACGGGTCTATGACCGTACAATAAACTGTACTGTACTGTAATTGGTTCCGTTGTCGTATAGCTCAAACCGCTAGGAAGTTTTTCCTGATGTTCAGTTGAAATCTGGCTTCCTGCAACTTGAGCCCATTATTCCGTGTCCTACACTCTGGGACAAATGAGAAGAGATCCCGGCCCTCCTCTGTGTGACAACTTTTCAAGGAAGAGTGCTATCGTATCTCCCCCCAGTCTTCTCTTCTCCAGGCTAAACATGCCCAGTTCTTTCAGTCTCTTCTTACCGGGTTTTAATTATCCTTGTTGCCTTCCTCTGAACCTGTTCCAGTTTGTCTGCATCCTTCTTAAAGTGCAGTGTCCAGAACTGGACACAGTACTGAAGATAGGCCTCACCAGTGCTGAATGGAGGGGAACTAGTACTTCACGTGATTTGGAAACTATACTTATGTTAATGCAGCCTAAAACAGCATTTGCCTTTTTTGCAGCACCATCACACTGTTGACTCATATTCAGCTTGTGATCAACAACAATTCCAAGATCCTTCTCGCATATAGTATTGCAGAACCAAGTATCCCTCATCTTATAACTGTGCATTCGGTTTCTTTTTCCTAGGTGGATAACTTTGCACTTATCCATGTTAAATTTCATTTTGTTGTTTTCAGCCCAATGCTCCAGCCTATCAAGATCACTTTGAATTTTGTTTCTGTCCTCCAGCGTATTAGCTATCCCATTCTGTATCATCTGCAAATTTGATAAGTATTCCCTGCACCTCCTCATCCAAGTCATTAATAAAAACATTGAAGAGCACTGAGCCCAGGACCGATCTCTGCAGTACCCCACTCGTTATCTCCCCCCAATCTGAGAAGGAACCATTGATAATCACTCTCTGAGTACAATTCTGTAGCCAACTGTGGATCCACCTGATAGCTGTTCCTTCCAGCCTACATTTAGCTAGCTTGCTAATCAGAATATCATGGGGCTCTTTGTCAAAGGCTTTGCTGAAGTCGAGATATATTATATCCAGAGAATTCCCACAGTCTACCAGGAAGGCTACCCGATTAAAATTAAAATAGATTAGTCTGGCTGGATTTGGTCTTGATAAATCCATGTTGCCTTCTAGTAATCACTGTTTTCAAGGTTCTTACAGACTGATAGCTTTATAATCTGCTCTAGAATGTTCCCATGGATCAATGTCAGGCTGACTGGTCTGCAGTTCCCTGGTTCCTCCTTTTTGTAGATAGGGACAACAATAGCCCTCCTCCATTCATCCGGCACTTCAACCAGCCTCCACGATTTCGCAAAGGTAATACACAGTGGTTCTGAGAGTTCTTCAGCCAGTTCCTTCAATACTCTAGGAACCAGTTCATTGGGTCCTGTAGATTTGAACTTCTTCAATGTGATTAGATATTCCTTGATCATTTGTCTATCAGTCTCAAGCTGCCATCCTGCCCCTTCAACTTCATGTTTGCCAGGAGGGTTATACACCCTCTTTTGGGAGAAGACTGAGCCAAAGTAGGAACTGAGCACTTCTGCCTTTTCATTGTCAGCTGTTATCATTTTGCCATCCTCACTGAGTAGCTGTACCACCATTTCCTTCTCTGTCTTTTACTATGGATGTACCTGAAGAAAGCTTTTTTTTTTTGCTTTTATTTATTTATTTATTTCATTTGGATCCTGCCCTTCCTCCTAGTAATAGCCCTCTCATCTCTAACCTTGCTAACCTCAGTTCATTCTGAGCTTCAGCTTTCCTGACGCCATCCCTGCAATTCCGTGCTATCTGTCTGTACTCTTCCTTTGTGGCTTTCCTTCCACTTCCAGTAGGTGTCCTTTTTTGTTTTCAGGTCATCTCTAAGCTTTTTGTGAAGCCAAAATGGCTTCTTCTGCTGTCTTCAATGTTTTCCTTGTTGAAAGTGTTTGCTATTGTGCCTTTAGAATTTTCTGTTTTAGAAACTCCCACCCACCTTGGACTCCTTTTCTCATTAGGGTCACTTGTCATGGAATCTTTCGTACCATTGTTCTGAGTTTATTAAAGTTGGCTTTCCTGAAGTCTAGGGTATGTGTATGGCTACTCTCAGCTTTTGCTTCCTTTAAAATCAAGTCCTCAAGTGTAACATGGTCACTTTCCCCTAGAGTTCCTGTAACTGCTGCTTCATTCACTAAATCATGTCTATTGGTTAGAATTAAGTCAAGGATAGCTGATCCTCCAGTTCCTTCCTCCACTTTCTATAGGAGAAAGTTATCTCCAAAACAAGTCAGGAATTTCTTAGAGAGGCTGTGTTTGGCAAAATTTGTCTCCCAACAGGTATTGGGTAATTGAAGTTCCCCATAGTACTACATCATTCCTCCTCAAAAAATTGGCAATTTGTTTTTCAAAAGTTTCATCCTTGTCTTCTCTTTGATTGGGTAGTCGGTAGTAGATTCCAACCACCATATTCCTTTTATTCCTTGCCCCATTAATTTTAATCCAGATATACTCAATGGAACTACCAAGCTCATTCTCCTGTATTTCTGTGCAAGGATATATATTCAATATTAAGCAGAAAACCCTTGCGGTTTAAGAACGTACCTATAGCCCACAGATATTTCTATCCAATTTTAAAAAACAGGGAAATTGGGCAGCTATAGTGAATGTACCAGGGGAGCAGGAGACCTGACCTCCTCTCTGAGATATTGTACTGCCCTACACATTTGTCAAAATGCAAACACAATTTGGGTTGGTCTTTCACAGTCCAATCCATTTCCTGTGTAGCTTGGAAGAATTTGGTAACATGTGCCTCTGAGCATATGGTGAGTGGTGCCAACACCTGCAATCAGCCCAAATAACAAAAACAAGACATGTGCTGTGCTGATCTTGTTTTAGCAGGGAGGAAGCAACAATATTAAAACAGTTGATATCGTTCAGATAGTCACTTTAAATATATTTGCTTTACTTTGCAATTTTAGTGAAGTTTCCTATAGTAAATCATTCTCTTTTGTTTCTATTTCTGTGAAGATGTGAAGTACAGCAACAGGAAAAAGGAAGACTGGAGGGGAGGAAGAAGGGAGGAGGAAGGGGGAGGAGAGTGGAAGAAGGGGAAAGGCAGGTCTGATCATTTGCATGCTTATTGAGTTCAGTGGGATTTACTCCTATATAATCATGGCTACGATATGTAAAACGGACCATGGGGTGGAGGAGGGGAGGGGAGAGTAGAGGGGAGGAGGAAGGGGGGAGGAAGGAGGGGGAAGGAGGGAATTGGAAGGGGAGGAGTGAAGGAAGGGGAGGGAAAGGCAAAAGGTGATGGGAGGGAGGAGGGCAGGTTTGATCATTTGCATGCTTACTGAGTTCAATGGGATTTACTCCTGTGCTTAGGATAGGTAAAGCTGACCAAGGGGGAGGGGAAGGAGGAGGAGGGAGAAGAAGGGGATTGGAAGGGGATGGGGGAGGGGAAGGGAGGGGAGGGATGAAGGAAGGGGGAGGGGAGGGGAGGGGCAAGGGGGAAGGGAGGGCAGGTTTGATCATTTGAATGCTTTTTGACTTCAGTGGGATTTACTCCTGTGCAATCATGCTTAGGATAGGTGAAACTGACCTGAGGGAGGGGCAGGGAGGGGAGGAGGAGGGAGGAAGGGGGAGGGGAGGAAATTGGATGGGCAGAGGGGAAGCCCCTTTCCTTTCAAAAAGGAAAACATTGTGAACAGTATCATTCTTTTTCAGGCTTTCCCCCACCTTTTTATTCTATAGCCAGGCACATGTAGCCTCCCACCCAAATTTAAACCAAAGCTGTCCCTGGCCACAACCACACCAGACCTTCATTTCACTTTAGATAGTCATGGCTTCACCCAAAGAATCCTGGGAAGTGTAGTTAGTGAAGGGCGCTGAGAGTTGCTAGGAGACACCTTGTTCCCCTCACACAGCTTCAGTCTTGGCGGCTGACTGTTGAACTACTCTGGCCACTGGAGCTCTGTCAGGGGAATAAGAGTCTCTTCTCAGCACCCTTCACAAACTACACTTCCTAGGATTCTTTGGGGGAAGCCATGACTATCTGAAGTGAAATAAAGGTCTAGTGTGGGTATGGCCCCAATTAGGCAAGCCCAGCAGCTGTGAGTCTGGCTTTTAGAACACTGACAGTTGGTTCTTACTGAGCATGCCCAACATTAGCATTGAGTTCAATGCTAAATTTCTTAAATTAATTAAAAATCAGCCAGGCATTTGTTTTAACTTTTAAACTGCAGAAGATGAAGGTCAGAGTATGGGGCAAGGTCAGTAATAGGGTTACAGGTACTCTGTGAACATGGATGATGTTTAATTAATTTCAACAAATTATGAAAACTTTAACAGAAAAGAGTCCCCAAGTGGTCAGTTTTTTTCTCTCTCTTTTTACACTTTGAATTCTCAATTCTCTCTGACTGTTTTGTGTATCACCATGAAAATTTAGAGGGTTGTTAAGCAAGAGTTTCTGAGTTCAGGACTGTAAGTTTTGTAAGGTTTTGTTTTGAAATGAGCTTGTTGAAAGCATCAGAATGGCATGGGGGTTATTTTCAATTTAACATTGCAGAATGAGAAAAATCCATGCTGACTATAGTATACAGCCACTCTTGTGGCTGTATAATTTTTTAACATATAGTGTGACCCTTTCTATTCCTTCTGTTCTTTTTGAACAAGTTAGATCCTTCAATTACTGTATTCTAGTCATGGGAGTCATCCCAGCTAGTTTCAGTTATACCTATCAAGTTGTACTTACTCTCCTGTATTAAGAGTTCAAGTTAATCCTGGGTATTACAGACATCGAAGACCATGTGATTTACGGTCTGGCTTCCTTCCTTCCTACATTTTTATGAAGCCCATTACTGGGCCCCATTCAAGCCGTTCTCTCAGTTTCTCTTACTGTGCATAAGTCGTTACCGCCAAATGTACATTTCCATCCCCCTTAGGATTCAGTTTAAAGCTCTCCTGATGAAGTTCTCCATGTTATGGTCAAAAGAATGTAGTCATTCTTTTGGAACATAACCCGGGTAATTTGCTATCCCAACATTAAGATCAAAGAGTTAAACATGGTGTAGTTTGATTCTTGGGAAATGCTGTTCTGGAGAATTCTTCAAAGTACAGAATGATCCAGCCCAGATGAATGCTTTCAGCATACATTTCCCTCCCTCCCTGCGTTCCCCAAATGTACCAATTTGGGGTAAGGGTGTTAGTGGTGGGATCCAGTGCTACAAAATCTCCTGAACGTATTCCTGGGCTCGCATATATTATTTCTAATGTTCTTAATTTTTTCTACCCACTCTATTTGCCATCTTTCCTATTAAAACAACGTCAGAGCAACAAGCATTGCTTTCACTACTAATGTAGTTGCACTGGAATGAATGCTATTCCACTAGAGTAAACAGATGTTCATCGCCTCAATAGAAAAATATATGGATTCCCTTGAATGGCAGAAATATCTTAATTCCAGAAAGCAGCAAAAGCACAACAATTGCTCCAGACAGCCAGGAATAATTAATATTATAAATTAGTAATGAATACTAATAAAAACAAATAGATCTCTGTGGCTGTAATTCTATACTCGTTTACCTGAGGATATCTGAATTTTACTCAGCTTACTTCTGAGTACAGGCATGTATAGGATTGTTCCATAAATCTGTAACTCATAAGTAACTCATAGTTACTGGCTTTGGTAGCAAGCACTCAAGCTGAGAAAGTGTTTTGGGCTGGTGATTATTGTGCAATCTTATGCATGCCTACTCAGAGGTAAGCTACATTGAATTCAGTTGGGATTACCCACAAGCAAGTGTGTATAGAACTGCAGCCCTCAGATACATTTCTGTACTTCCCACTTTATGAATTATAAGCATTACTAGCAAAGATCGCCAAATATACATCTCTGAAAAGGGTGAGGTTGTGTAAATGTTAGGGTAGAGGAGCAAAGCAAAAGGAAAGGTATGCACCAAACAATCAAGGAGGAAGGGATCTCAGAAAAGAGAGATGGGATTAGTATGACTATATATGAGTGAACAGGATAAGAGTGTGAGGAAGGGTCTAGCAGGGTGTTTAGAATCAGACTGAGAAAGGGCAGGCATCTATGCCTATATAAGATTCCCACAAGTTCAGAATGTAATAGGAAATAATGAAAACCAGTTATTTAAAAAGCTAAAGGAGAATCTGTAGAGTGCTAATGTAGTATTTTGCATCCATGGAAGAGACACATTTACGAAAGACAAGGCTATCAGTGGCTACCAGTCATGATGGCTACATATACTACTTCCAGGATCAAAGGCAGTATGCCTCCGAATACCACTTGCTGGGGAACAAGTGCAGGAGAGGGCTACCGAATGCACATCTTACTTCTGAGCTTCCCAGGGGCATCTGGTTGGTCACTGTGGGAAACAGAATGCTGGAACAGCTAGGCCTTTGGTCTGATCTGGCAGGGTTCTTCTTACGTAGCTTTTGAATTCATTCTAATGCATGGATACATATATGCAAAATTGGGGATTCATGCAGTTTGTTGTTGGAGAGTCCCATCAACTGGAGCTCTCCAGTAACCCAGTCATAGGTCAGGCCTGGTCTACATATGCAACAGAATGAGGGGGTAGAATATATGGCATCACTTTGGACTGCAGATTTGAGATACCATGTCTGAGTGCTCCTCTGTGTGAGTGTTTTTTAAAAGTATTTAAAAACAATGTAGTCCCCTACCAGTGGCCAGTAGTAAGTCCATTCTGCAATCTCAGCACTCTAACACCTCCTCCTCACTTTCTCAACTGATGGTAGTTTTATTTCATGAGCACAGATACAGGAAACTGCTGTCCTATTCAGGGATTGTTGCATTTTGAAAATAAACAAACATTTCTACTAATGCTTCTGTGTAAAAAGTTCAGCAAGCTGTGAAGACCTACAAATGAATAAAGCACTGCCAATTATGCAGGCCTCCCCTTCATCCTACAGAACAGCCTATCAAACAATAAGCATTTAAGTTTGCATAAATAAAGATGACATAAAGGAACCGTGTGGGACCTGTTTTAAATATGCCAGTGTCTGACTTACAGATGCGTAACTAATCCTGAAAGTAAGGTTAGCAGCCAGTAACCCAGAGATCCCAACTTTTCCTTAATATTAACGATGCAGCAGGAGCAGTTGATCTGCTCAGCCTGCTACCCACTTCTCATTCTTTCGTCTTCCTCACCCACCATCTATAACAAGCTCCAAAGCAGGTGGAAAAGAATGTAACCAAGAGGAACAGGCAGGCGGTGTAGTGAGCGTACAATCCGCCCACTGCATTGTTAACATTACAAGCAGTCTCTGGATTGCAATCTGATAATCTGATTGCTGGAGGCTGGAACTTGCAACTATGGCTGAAAGGTTTAGAAACCATCGCAGACATAAAACAAGGTAGAAGAAAAGCAGAGAATTCACTGCTCAGATGGAATGACAGATTATATTAATATTGCCATTTACTGAAAGGGATACACAGAAAATTAATTCCTTCCCATGGGAGAAGCCTACCAGAGGAAAGGAATGTCTTGATAACAGAAATGACATCAGTGGAAATACTCACTATTTGTTCTTGCAAACATTGCTTCTTACTAAGTGGTATAGAATGTACTTGATTGAGATGTGGGCAAAACTGTGGTCATTTTTTCTATCTAACCAAGCAGGATTCTCCTTTCATTTCAAGATGAGTTGATGCATGGTTTCAAGAATTTCTAGGCAGACTGAATATCCATGGAGATGACATTCTCTCTTTCTACTCTGGAGAGCATAGTCCCTCCAGAATTCAGATGTATGAAGGAATGTGTGTATCTAAGGTTGCCTGGTCAGTGATCATTTCAAGGAATGGATCCCCTGCATCTCAGGGTGCACTGTTCTAGAAGTGCTTTGATGCTGAATGGCATTTTAGTAGCACACTTAGTTTCTACGACTTCATTTACCTGTGCATATGAGCTTGTTCCAGTTTGCTTTAGATCAAAAGTAATAAGCAGAGTGAATCTCAAGAAGCAGAAATGAGAATGAAAATGGAAGATACTAACTGGGATGTGCAGCTGTAACACAGGAACACACCACTGAAATGAGATACGCACAAGGAAATGATGCAATGTCTATCAATACTGGTATAAGCTTGCAAAGAATGAGAGACAACAGAAAACAGTCCTGTTCTGAAACCCAGGCAAGCCAGTTTAATGGGCTGGCCCATAGCTTGGCAGACCAAGCAAGGGCAGGAGAGGTAGCAAGCATCATCTCCACAAAGTCACAAGTCCTTGGTGGCAGTGATGGAGCTGGAGACACGTTCATAGATGGGGTCACCCAGCTGTAGGGTACATCTGTTGCAATATATTGTATCATCCCTCTCCCTCTCACAGTATATAAAGTTTGTTCACACAGAGGCCTCCATTCACTCACCTGTAATGGCACCTGACCTGACAGATGGGAGATACTGCTTTGTTAGCAGGTAAACTCTCTGGACTTCCCCAGAGGCTAGAATCAGTACAAATGTGCTTTGCACTTTAATCTGTGAGTTACAGATTAAATGAACATCGATTTCAATTGAGGCTGCTTTTGAAGTCAGCAACTGTTCCTCATAGAATACAGCTTGATTCTGAGTTACCCAGGCTGAAAAGACATTATGCTAAGCCAAATGGCTAATCATTTCCTGGGTACCAGGGGACTGAAGTTTGGAACAACAATAGCATTCTTTGCCATGCCCACTCAACACTCATCTGGCAGTGATCCTGGGAACAACTCTCCATTACTCTTATTCCATTTCAAAGTGTCATTTGGTGCCAACTCCCCATTATTCCTAGCCCATTCCAAACTAAGGTAATTTTGGTGAGATTTTTGCTTCCCTGTTTTCTCCTCAACCACAGCCTGGACTTCCATATAATTTTTAAATCACAGCCACATACGAAATAAATGGTTCTTGTCAAGAATTCCATGCACTCACAGGTTTTAGTCTGAGTTCACACCAAGTGGTTGTTGTTTAATATCTCACTATGAGTAAGCTCTACATACATAGGAAGCTCTCTGTTGTGACTAGCCACAATGTGAAGCTAACTTTACTGCACTTTTCCAATAGCATGAAGATCTGGAGCTAATAAGGACATGGTCAGATCAACTTCACCATGTGGGCAATCATGACAGGCAACTAGCCTCCCATGTGACTGCAGCCACTGCATGGTGAATCTATAAAAGTAGCAGTCCCACAGTGCTGAGTCTTTGAATCTATCCTGATTCTCCCTCCTTTTGTTTGAAACGTCTTCCTCCTTAGACCAACCACACATCTGCAAATGCAAAATGAGTGACAACAGTCTGTTTGACCAAATTTGACTCAGGCCATAATGAACAGTCTCAGAAATGTAGAATGTCTTTTCCTATCCTTGCTCTCAGTTTTGGAAGGGTGCTCATTTCCTTTCATTTATACATTATGTTTTCCTCACATGCCTGTTATCATAAGGGTGGCTTTAGTGGACAAGGTAAGCTCTCACTGATCAAGAGAGAAATACTCCAGAGGAACATCTTGCAGAGGAAAGAGAACATAAACATTTTACATAAGACATCCTCATTCTAGATGGATGACAAAACTGGACTTTGAATCTATGTACCTTTATTTTATTTTTCTCATACACTTTCCCACAGACAAAAGTTTCCTTTAGTGTTATGGAGGTTTTTTTGGCTTGGAAGCAGCAAAATCCACTTATCCTAGGAACCTTCACAAGGTGAAGCACTAAGTACAGAGCTTGTGGAAGGTTGGAAAAGTTGTAGGGGAATTGCTGAACCTGACAGTAGAGAAAAGTTAACCCCATTGATTAAAGAGGCTGAGGGTAATAAAACATTTCCTCACGGAGTGTGGCATAAATCTGAAACTGGCAAGATATTTCTGCTGTTGCTCAACCATTTTAACTTCACTAGAATGAGCAGATAAAATGGCATGTGGGTTCTTAAGAGCTAGTTACCTTCAAAAACTAGTGTTGCTCTAAACTTCCAGTAATTCCCATCTGCTAACAAAAATCCTCCTCTCCCCAGGAGTTAGATCAGGTAACTGTTTAATTAAAAAAAAAAAATTGTAGAGAACTGTTTCATCAGATACAGTTTCAGGCATGCCTATGTATTGGGGAAATTTTGGAATTACACAAACTGCTGATGACACTTCCTGTGAAAGGGGAACAAATGGCTCTTAGGGCAGGGCAGGGCAGGGCTGTTCACGCACGGGGGGATGCATTTAGGAAATGGGGATTGGTGCAAGGTAGGCGGGAGTGGAGCAAATGGCAGGGGAGGGATGTGCAGAGGAGTCTTACTGTTTGGTCTGAATGAAACTAGTTTTCTAGGTGCAACTTGAAGACTACGCTAAGAGGTGCTTCCAATTCATGTCCTTGCCTGAAGCAGAGCACTGAACTTTGGAAGCTACTTACCTGATAACTGCTGCACTGAAGGCTGGTCATGTGTGCTTAACAACTGAGCCTGAATGGTTTCTACTACCCTCTTAAAGCGACGGCTTGGACCTGTGAAAAGACACATGGGACTGTGAGATGAGGAAGAACTGAAGACCACTGCACAATGAAGAGTGTAGGTAGGCAAGAAGACAGGAAGGAGGGAGCACCTTTCCATTTTTTATGCCCAGTATTAGTCTTTACATTCAAGCTTCTAGTCCTTTCTTTCTAAATCTTTCCAATTCCCTGCTGTTAATTATTTCTTCTCCCTTACACACACACACCCATACCACCATTTTACTGCTGCAGAAGCATACTTAGACTGTCAGCCTCTTTGGCTTCTTTCTCTCATTCCCACCTCTGAGCCTCGTGCTGCTCCCTATGCTTGGAAGAGAATCCATCTCTCTGTTCAGCAAATCATTCCATTAATCCCTTTCGTCCTCTCCCTCAAGACTCACTTCTGGAACCAAAGCCCTTTCAGGAACAGCTACTGGAGGCATACCTTATTTGCTCCTCCATCACTAATTTATTCTCCCTTCCTTGATCCTCATGACTTTCTATCAATCCTTCAGTTTTCTTCTTTCTTGCCTAGCTAATGAAAATGGCAAATCCTCCGGAAAGGAATAGTGTCACTTTTATGTTCTGTACAGCATGCACCTAAGGACCTCATTGCTACTCTATAAAAGTTAAACATCAGTAGCAATAGATTATAATTATCACATTGTTAATAAAGCTTCACACACACACACACACACACACACACACACACACACACACACAGAGAGAGAGAGAGAGAGAGAGAGAGAGAGAGAGAGAGAGAGAGAGAGAGATTAGTTTATCTGGAATCTAAATAATAATAAACTATTTCCAGAGCATTTGCCTTGTTTTAAAGCACTTCAGCACAACTATGAAGCTAAAGACAGTCTTTCAGGAAGGAAAAAGGGAAGTGGGAAGATTTTAAAGGAATGGTTTCAAAGTTGTTAGGCCAGACTCAATTATGTCCACCTGAAAAGAAGTGGGATGGTTAAATGTTCCCTGAAATGAAGTGGGATGGTAAACCCACCCCATGAAATGTAACTTGCCAAGTGCATGACAACCCCACCAATATTCAGTCCCAGAGAGACAACAAAAGCAGATTTATGGTGTCTCTGTTGGGCTACCATATCTGGATAGTAGTGAGCTATGTTCAACTTGGTGGGTCACATGCTGTACAGACCTGTTATAAAGAATACTAGACTAAACACCCTGAATAACATTTTGTTTTAAGGACTGATGAAGGACATCAGTTTTGAAAGCACTCTTCCAACATTTTGAAGGCTAGTCTGTCTGCTAAAATGGTTTCTTTTGGGGTTGCCTCAAACACAAACACATTCCTATATGAATTCCAGAGAAGTAGCCATGTTAATCTATTGCAAGAAAAACAACAAAAAGTCTTGTGGTACCTTTAAAGACTAACAAATGTTATATTTGATTGTCACTCCCATGCAGAAAAAATATATACAAACTATGTAAATCTTTATGTGTGATATATGTATTCCACAGCATGTATATTTGACATACATACACTGGATATGTGGACCTGCTACTATCTGTTGAAAAAATTAACTGCAATTGAGACAGCCCTCGCTATTTTGTCTATGCTTTTCCTGAACATAAGCAGCACACTTGTGGCAATTACCTGATAAAAGTGTGAAAGTGACTGAGTAGATCCCGTTCTCTTTCTGGGCCTCCCCACCTTCTGTGTATGTTATGTCCACTTGGAACTTCACTGGCTTCTGAAAGACAGCAGGACCTCCTGTGGACTTGTACTCTGCACGGAAGCTTGTTTGTGAGATGACACTGTGACTGAGACTGGGAATCTAGGTTTCAAAAAAAAATGCATGATACTGTGAAAGAAAACAAATGGTACCACTAACTGTAGGACCAGTGGCGACACATCCATTTCAAAGGCAACTTTATTTTCCTTAGAATATGAAAGGGTAAATATGCATAGTATGTGGGACTGAATTTTCTTTAAGAACTAAAAAGTATTTCAGTCAAATCTGCAGTAATCAAGAATAAACTGAACCTCACTCATATAGTCATTTTTTTTAAAAAAAGGTGCGTAGTAACAAGTCTATGCTCTCACCCACAGCAATGTCTGTCATTTTGGGAATCCTTTCTTTTAGATTCTTTTTTTTTTAGTATAGCTGTCTCCACACACCAAGGTGATCTTCCTTGTCTATTTTGCATAGGTATCATATTGTGCTAACTGGCATTGAAAAATGGTTATTCATTTATTTACGAACATTTATAGCCCGCTTACAGAAAATTCTCTAAGTGGTGTACGAAACTTGAGATATTTAAACCAAAAACAGAGAACCATTAACCCCCACATCATTATAACAACAGATAAACTACAAATCAAATTTGCTAAATACAAGCTCCAGCTTCAACAATTCAGTGGTCACAGAGAGCCTGGGCAAATAAATAGGTCTTTAAAAGACATCTAAAACAGATAATAGAGGAAGCATCCCATATGGCAGAAGGAAGAGAATTCCAAAGTGCAGGGGTGGTGACAGAAAAGGTCCGTTTCCAAGTCACTGCCAAATGATATCCCATAGGGCCTGATGCTGCCAATAAGGTCTTCTCAGATGATCATACAGAGCAATCCAAACTATATGCAACCAGCATAACATACACCAGCATATATTAGGCCAGAGTGAATTACCCTGCTCCAACCTGCTTTCAGGAGAGGGACTGCTGGTGGCTGAGCTGGCCCCCACGCTTTTTTTTTTTTTACTTTCACCACCCTTTCTATCAGTGTCATTTCTGCTGGGTTGCTAGGTCATGTGACTGAGCTGAAAGGAGTTTGGAACAGAGGTAAGTCTTCCCCTCCCCACCCCTGAAACATCCCAGGGGTTGAGCCATGGCTGATGGAGGACTTTGTACCAGTGTATGCCCAGCTGTGGCGGGATGGGGGACTTCAGCCAGCATAGCACCAGCCGAGTCCAGGCTCAGTCACCACTAGGGTTGCCAGGTCCATGGCCTGAGACTGATCCTGTATCTTTAGGAGAAGAGAAAGTCAGCCAAGTGCAGGTGTTTTTGCAACACTGTAATGGGAGAAACCACAAGGTGGAATTCTCCCTTCCCCCTGCACAACTTTTAAAGATACAGAAGACCTCTTGAAGGCTGGGCCTGGCAACCAATAGAAGCTGGTAGTAGGTCCTCCTTGCTACAGGTATTTCATGAGCATCCAGGGACAAAGATAGATCTAGGGTACCCCCAAACTATACGTCTGTTCCTTCAGAGGGAGTGCAATCCCATCCAGACCAGGCAAATGTCCCAACTCCTGGACTTGGGAGCCACTCACACACAGAATCCCTGTCTTACCAGGATTCAGTTTCAGTTTACTGGGCTTCATCCAGCCTACCACTGTGTCCAGGCACTGGTTCAGAATATGCACAGCCTCTCCTGATTCAGATGTTACACAGAAACACAGCTGGGTGTCATTCACAAACAGATGACTCCACACTCCAAATCTCTTAATGGCTGGCCCCTGGAGCTTCATATAGATGTTAAGCAGCACTGGGGGCAAGATAGTGCCTTGAGGCATCCAAGAACAAAGTTTCCAGAAGGCAGGTACATAGTCACTCTCTGGACCAGCCCTGCAAATTGGAGCGGAACCAATGTAAAACAGTACTGCATGCTAAATTGCACATGGAGCACAATTCGACTGACAATGTGGAAAAAGGACAAGAAGATAACCATTTTAAAGTTATTAGTATAGTGTTGAAAGCACTTTGCATATATCTCCATACACCTTACAACAAGTCTTTAAATATTATTACTTCCATAATATAGATGGGGGGTGGGTTGAGGGCTGAGGCTGAAAGATAGTAGTTTGGTCCCCAGTGAGCTGAGACTTGAATCAGTGAATTCCGTATCACACCAGCTCCAATAATTATTTGAGGCTGCAATCTTATACACAGTTATCTGGGAGTAGATCCCATTGAACTCAATGGGTGATATCCAACTTAAATCATAGATCCTCTGAAATCAATGGGCAAGTTACTGATGTCCATTATTTCCATGGGCCTACTCTGAATGCGACTAACATTGGATTTTATTCAATGTCTACTTCTGAGCAGACAAATATAGGACTGCATTCTCTGAGGCACTTAAAATTGCAAAGAGCACTTGGAAATGATTTCTGCTTTTACATGTATTTCTCAATCACCAATTAGCCCCCAAAGTTAGTTGTTTCAATGAGAGTTCCAGAACTTATCTTGAGGTGGGGTTCTCCCAAGGACAGAGTCTGTTTTGGCTCCCAGAAAAGAATAAGAAATAAGCTACTAAATGGGAGGATAAAGAAATGACCCCATGACGCATAGCCACAGTGATTTCATGTGCAATTCTGCTTGGAGTATGGCTGGATTTATGAACTATGGTCTAGAGAACCTGAAAAACTTTTATTTATTTATTTACTTATTTATAAATAAATAAATAAATACATGCCTAAGTAGTCCATCTCTTTTTAATCTTATTTCTTTGTGATGTTTCATCAAGAAAGCAGCTCTTGGTAAGAAATGAATACATAAAAAACAAAAGAACATTAATAAAGGTGGAGGTGACATAGAGCAATCTAAGAACAAGGAAACAAAGGTAACTTCTACACTAGCCTTTTAATATGGAGCAGATGTAATGTGCTCACTCAATTTTTACAGAGAATTTAGGTGATGGCATTCCCAGCCCAACATGCTCCAGAGTTCACTATATTGTCCTCCCATCTTTTTTAGATCTGATTTTAACATAGTTTTAATTGTTTTTGAAGATTAAATTTAGTCAGTACATGCTATGTAGCCATAGTAATAATAACAATAACACTTTAACAATGGAAACTGATTTCCTCCTACTGTATCTTGTCTTGCATTCTAGTACTACAAAGCAACCACACTCACTTTCAAAGAGATTTTCATTACATAATGTTATTATTTTTAGTTAAAATGCAATTCAGAATACACTGGCAAGTGTGGACTGGCAAATTGGCATTGAGGCTTCCCAGGGCTACTGTCCCTTTTATTTTCCTCCTTAATCCTTTGTTTTAAAGGGGCTTCTGTTTCTCTGCTTCTGGCCTTTAATTAGTTGGTTCCTGTTTCTTGTGATGGTGATGATAATTACTGGTTTTGTCTTTGCAATCAGAACAAATGTTCATTAATTTTATTATCACAATTGTATGATTATTATAATAAAATTAATTAAAAATTAAGAAGCAATTGCTCTGATTGAAAAGAAGAAAAAAATAAAATAAAACCTCTCCTACAGAGAATAGGAACTGATCAATTAAGACCCAGTAAGGAAATGATGTGGCTACATAAGGGAACAGGAAGAAATTAATTAAAAGGGCAGAAGCTAAGAAGCAGAAGTTACTTTAAGCAAAAGGCGCAATGAGGAAACTGCTAAATTAATGGGAGAGTTGCAGAGAAAAATTGGTTTTTTGCTGAATGGGGTTTACTTTATACAGTACTATTTTGCATGTGGGATGGGCACTGCTGAATTTTTGTGGTGAACATGAGCATTATATGAAACGCCACTTGGAACCACCCATTTCAATTTCACTTCTAGCAGATCATGCACAGGCTGTAACTCACTAGTTTTAAAGGGTATTAGTGGAAAAGCAGCCCAAATGTTTCTGGAACTGTAGGCTAAGAGATCATTATTTTTTGCAAGTTTCACTTGCTTATGTATGTTTGTTTATGTACTTACCGAGAGGAATGCATGAACTATGTCAGCCTTGATAGAACTTAGTGGCTTGTCCTTAATTACCACGAAGATCTGTTCTTCTTTCTCTAGGTTAATAAAATTACCAAACCAGGATTTTTTGGCAAGCCTGACCAAGCCAGAGGGAAAGAGAGAAGAAAAAAACAGAAAGCAGAGAGAATGTTTAGAAAAGTACAGGCAATTATTGTACACAGCCAACTAGACCTTGGCTATGCAGTATGTTAAGATATAATCCACTGTGTCAAGAAAGTCATATTTGTTCAGATATAAACCACCCCAGTGTTACATATGGCTTTATTACAACAGTATGGATAGTCAGAAACAAAAGACTAGGTAGTGCTCAAGTAAATCTAGATGAGCAGAGGCAGTAATGGATACAGCTGTGAAACAGCTTTACAAGATATAGCAGGGAGCTGAATAAGGAGGATGTTGCTAGGTCTCTTTGTTTTCCAATGAAATACATACATGTAGCCCACACACATTCTGCTTTCTGTAAATTCTCTGCACATGAATGGAATTTGCTCTCTGGCATCCTAAAAAATCCAGCTTGCACTATGTTCACTGATAGCCCCATGGACAGATAATTCCAATTTCTAGTTGTAAGGTTATTAATAGGAATACCACCCATACAACTGACAAAAAGAGTTGTGTCTTTTTAAAAAGGCAAGCTGCCTTTTTTAAAAATAGCATCCACCTCTGTCAATCTCCCTGATTAATAAATGAAAACAAAACAATAACAATTTGCAAATCTCTCCCTGTTCCTCCGTTAAACTGGGTTGAGAAAGCACAACTCTGTAAAATATTAATAAGCAGCTATATTTGTCCACAAGCCAAAGATTAGCATGGGGAAAAGTAAAGGGAAAGAGGCACTCATTTATGTAAGTTATTAAGAAGCCTGGGGTACAGCATGCACAGACATTACATATTGATTTGCTTGTGTCTTCCTCAAACACGCCAGAATGACTCTTTTGGCCACAGAACAATTACAGTGTCTAGACCTTGCATATTAAAAGCCTTTGCTGATTATATATATATATATATAATTATCCATCCCATCTGCCCCAGTCCTTTCAGGCTTGCATCAGTCTTAAGGCCACTTCATACATCCACCGCTACCACCACCCGCTATAGAAAAGTACAAAGGATGGAGTGAGTGCTTTTCCCATTGCAGGCACATGGGCCACAGAACAGATGTGAGTTGCTGTGGGATATGTCCGTGTTTCAAGAAACCCATGCCATCTTTCCATACACTCTAACAGCCTTTCCCAACCAGTGTGCCTCCAGATGTTGTTGGACCACAATTCCCATCTTTCCTGACCATTGGCAATGCTGGCTGAGGCTGATGGGAGTTGTGGTCCAACAACATCTGGAGGCACACTGGTTGGGAAAGGCTGCACTACAATATATACATTTTAATATCTGGGGTTTATTTCCTCCTGCAGTTTTATCAAGGGGGAAGAGACAATTCTGGTGAAGTTCTCATATCTGGGTTACAAGGCTTTTGATGTGCTTATTTTACTTTTGTGGTGGCTGTTTCTTTCATTCTACAAATCATTTTACCAGTGCCCTGCACTCTGCAGTCTCCCTGGCTTTCCATGATTCAATTAAAGCCCAAGGGAAGACATCATGACATCACGGGGCTTTTTAAGATTAGGAAACACAGGGAGCCTGCAGAGTGCTGAAGAAATGTTTCCTGGAAAACATGCATGGCACCCTTGGCATCTTTGCAAGGTAAGGTAAGCGTAAAAATCTTGACTCAAGGAAATTCTCAAATGTCCTGAGAATGAGGTGGAAAAATGGAAACAACAAATTTTGGCATAGCATTGGTGTGTATAGTTTAAGTGCTGCTGCTGCCACCAGGGAGAACAGCGCTATCAGAAAAATTCTTAATGCAACTCCAGTACAACAACAACAATGGGGGGACTGACTGGAGACAGTCTCAGTTATACAAGATTAATAGTGCAATTCCAAGCATGTTAACACAGGAGTAAGGACCTTACAACCTAACTAGTGTCCTAAGTAAATATGTTTTAAATGAAACACTACTTTCTTTCTAAAGTGCTGCCACCTAAACAAAACATTGCATTAGATCAGGGACCAGCTAAAGTTACCTTTCCAATAAGGTCTTAAAAATATGAAATTGGTTTTAAAAACCTTGAAGACCATTTTGTTAAATTAAAAACTAGGATATTTCTATTGCCTCTGAGCCATAAAGGATACGTCATACGTCAGTTTAGACTCTTTATATAATTTTAAGGGTAGAATCTCTTCTGTAATGAATGATTTAATTCTTACCCAAATGTACGCAGTTTAAGAAAAAACCATTCTTTAAGAAAAAGGGATGAAAAGGTGCATACTGCTGGCAAAATTGTATCTCATCAATGATCACCAGGAATAAGGGGATTTGCTTAAGTTTCTATTGATGCCCTGGAGCCTGTAACTGCTTGCAATACAGAATTCTTCTGTTGAGTTACACAACAGAGTAGATTCTTGTGAGTTCTCCCGGATCTTCAAGGCAAGGAGGCATAGACAGTGGCACTGATGTTTTGTAACAAAGGGAAAAAATTCAGCAGATCTGAGCACAGTACCTATATTGAATAGATACTGGTTTAGCAATTGGGGCCCAGTGGGAGGAAGGGTGTGGATATTTATATACACTAGTGGCCCAATTAGTTTTGTGTGCTCTCAGAGACTCGTGGGGTCAAATTAATCCCAGAACTCTTTGGGGGATATTCCTATTGACTGTAATAGTGACTCCATGGATAGCTTTGTGGACCTACAGAACAGACTGTTGTCTAAAACGGGTGGAGAACATTTTTGGCTCTAGGTGTCAGGTCTTTATCCAATAGATCCTTTTGAGTTCTCCTGATGTAACTGTGCTGGATCTGTTATTATGACATCACATGATTGACAGGTGGGTTGTCACACCCACCTGTCAAAATCCCTTGTGCGGGGTTCCCAACCTTGGGGACTACAGCGCAGAGGCATTGCCAGTCCTATGCTTTGCTTGCAAGCCTACCCACATTTCTCCTTTCTACCCCTGATGTCAGAGATGCAAAGGAGATGTGCAGGGAATCTCAAAGAGCTTTGAAGCTCACAAAGGAGGGGAGAGTCAGTTTCAATTGAAGCAGTTTCCCTCCTTTGAGCAAGGCACACTCAGTTGATTCTTCCTCCTTCAGCAAGGCACACTGAGTTGATGGGTGGTTGGGAGCACACCTTGCTCCAGTAAAGGAACAATCAGGAGCCCACTTTTAAGCTTCCAATTGTTCCTTTGAAGCCCCTCCATGCATGATGTCAGGAGTAGGGAGGGTGGGTGTGGTCCCTCCATAATAGCCTGGTTGGCCAAATGGGGAGGCCTGGCAGGCCAAGTTTGACCTGCAGGCCAGAGGTTCCCCATCCCTGGTCTAAAGCCATCCAACCCAAATCCTGCAGTCTTAATGCTTACCTGGTGTCTGATCATGGTTGGATTATAGATGCAGGTGAGTCAACTGAAGGCTAAAATAATGATTTTTTTAAACAAGTGGTGTGTATGGGGATCTTGAATTCTGACTGGGTTCAATATCCTGGTCACTCAGGCTTGAATCCTGGGGTTTTCCTGGATTTAGTACTGCAACTGGACCAGCCTGCAGCCAGAACCAGAATCAGACAAGACCTTCTTGATGGAGGACCCCACAACACTCCCCCTAGCATGTATTAGGACCCAGGAACTCAGTGCACCCTAAGGGGAACCTCAAGACCGTAACCCAGGAAGAAGCCCCAACCTGGGTACCTTGAGAATTGGGGGATCCCCAGTAGAACTAACCCCCCACTCCAGACTCTCCTTGAGTGTCACTGGGATCCCAAAAGAAGACACAGCAACAAGCTCAAGCCTCAACCAGAAGGCACAGGGCTTACCTGGAAACAAAAGGCAGCCCATCTCAGAGTCCTACTTAGCAGGAAGATCATTACCCTAAATTTGGCCAGTGTGCCCTAAAAGGCAAGGCAAAACCCTCAGTTGCTGCCTGGAATCCACTGATGCAACAATCAGCCTCTGGCTTATATCCATAGTGACTGTCTGAACAGTGTCCTGGTTGTTCAGCAGTCTGGCCTCCTGGTCCTCAAACCTCAATGAACCCTGCTGATGTACAGTTCCTTTATCCATCAGTGCTCTGGCCTCAAGATTTCTCTTGATGAAACTTACTGGCTTAGTGGCACTGCCCCTACTCTGCTGCCTAGCTGGAAAACTATGAATGGGACAGAAGTATCCATTTCATCTGAGAAATGGCTGCCATCCTTGATTTTGCTCTGTGCTCCGGGAGAACCAACATGATGCCCTACAGATGTTGTTGGAATACAACTCCCACCAGCCCCAGCTCATTTTTATTTATTTATTATTACGTTTTTATCCTGCCTTCACTCCAAGGAGCTCAAGGTGGCATACAAGCATGGCTCTTCCTATTTTAGCCTTAAAAAAACACAAACTATAAGGTAGGTTAGGCTGAGAGACAGTGACTGACCCAAGGTCACCCAGTGAGCTTGATGGCCTAGTAGGGGTTTGAATCCTGGTGCCCCATGTCCCGGTCTGACACACTAACCACTACACCACACTGGATCATTGATAGGAGCTGTAATCCAAAAACATCTGGAGGGTGCCATATTGACTATTCTGATATAGACCTTGGGATTATAATTCATATGATTGCCACAAGTCTAAGGCTGCAATGCAATACATGTCTACTCAGAAGTAAGCTCCATTTGATTCAATGGGACTTACTCCCAGGTAAGTGTGTATTGGATTGCAGCCTCAGTGAATGTAATGAGCTCTATTTCAAAGGAGGGTTGACGTTTTGGATAGAAAGCAGACTGTCATGTTCAGCACAAACAGGATGGGGCATACATTAGTGCTCCCTGTTCCTGCACTATTCCCTTTGGGACACAATTCAGGTGTTAACTTTGACCTATAAAACCGAACATCATCTCTTTCCAGCATTCCCCAAAGGCCACCTCCTCCTCTATGCCTCATAATGACTCCCAAGATTGACTGAGAGCATCCCCTTAACAATACCAGTTATGGACCACCAGATTCAAATAGCAAGGGGGGGCAGGGAGATATTCTCAATGGCTGCACCGTGATTGTAGAACTCCCTTCCCCTGGAAACTCTCAGAAGTCCAGGTCAAGACATTTTTTGGAAGAACTGTCCTATGTGTCTGGGCTTTCTTTTTCTTTTTTTCCTCTTTTTTGAAGGAATGTCATTATTGAGCTAGTATCTCAGTTTTTATGGGGGGTTTGTTTATTTTAAATTTACTGAATTTTAATCTGCTTTACTATTTTTTATATGTTTTTAATTTTAAAAAATTAAGTCATGGTGGTCTCTCCATGTAACCCGCATGTAAAAAATGATAATAAAAATTATTCTAAAGGTAGGAGAGTGAAACATAAAAAAGAAATAAAAAGGAGAAGGTACCCTGAGCTCAAGCGGTTGTTGTATTCAACTAAGTCTTATTCAGAGTAGACCAACAGAAATTAATTAACCTAAGTTAATAATGTCCATTAACATCTGAGTAGGATAGCACCGAATACCACCCAAGCTAAGGATTCAAAGGAAGAGCTTGCATGGTATCCCGAAAGGGTAAGAGGTGAGTAGAAAAAATGGCCTTGAAAAACACTGCAGAAGTAACTGACATCTCTCTTATGAAAGTTTTTTTCTCTAAGAAATAGGTAGATATCACAAGATGTACTAGAGAGAATACAAAATCTTATACAATATTATAGACAGACAATGACAATCATTCCAAATTTTATTTTATATAATCCTATGGATTTAAACAGAATTATCTCTCTGTTGCTTAAGGCTGCAATCCTATACCCACTTAACTGGGAGTAAGCCCCAATGAACTCAGTGGGTCTTACTTCTAAGTACACATCTACAGGATTGCACTGTAAACATGCTTTCAGAAAGGCTTATATTCCATCTCAATCCTCTAGGATGCACACCTCAACATGGTAAGGGGGTTTGAGAGTGTCAAAGAAGCTGAGAGTAATGTCGTCGGGAGTCTAGACCAAGAGGTTAGATTCCTAGCAGGGTCACCCAAGGAAGGCAATAGTAAACCACCTCTGAATACCTCTTACCATGAAAACCCTATGAACAGAGTATCCAAAATGCAATACGAGATAGTGCTGGAAGATGAGACCCCCAGGTCAGATGGCACTCAGTGAGCTACTGGGGAAGAACAACGGACAAGTACGAGTAGCACTGTGACTAATGACACCACTAAGTCAAAGCTGAAAGGGAGCCCAGAGGCTGATGCGCACAGATGTGAAAGCAGAGTCCGGAGTTGTATGATGTACACAATAGGAACATGGAATGTGAGAAGCATGAGACAGGGAAAGTTAGAAATTGTCAAGCAAGAAATGGAACACATCAACATTACAATATTTGGCGTGAGTGAATTAAAATGTACGGGAATGGGACATTTTCAGTCAGGCAACTACAAAATATTTTATGCAGGAAATGAGAAACTAAGAAGAAACGGGATTGTTTTAATAGTGAGAAGTGATGTAGCAAAAAGCGAAGAAGGCCCACTTCTCTGCCTCCACTGCATCCTCAAGTGGCCATCCAGTGGAGCTTTTCCTTACTGTCAGGGGTCTGTTGACATCAACTCCAGGAAATGGAGTTTTAGAGCCTTTGGAGGCCCACTGTGAATTGTTTGCAAGGCACTTTGAGAGTAAAGTTGCTCGCCTCCGTAGCACTCTTGATGCTACAGTAGTCTCCAATGAGGTGTCCACCAGTGCAACATCTGCTGAACTTCTTGGGAACGATTTCAGTTGATGTGGCCTGATGACGTAGACAAGGTGCTTGCGATGATGCGGCCAGCAAAATGTCCTCTCGATCCTTGCCCTTCTTGGCTTATTAAACCTTGCTGAGGGGGTTTGACCGAGTGAATCCAGGGTGTGGTCAACGCATCATTGTGGGAGGGAGGTTCCAGCCACCCTGAAAGAGGCAGTAATTCAACCACTCCTGAAAAAGCCCACCCTGGACCCATTGGTCTGCAACAATTACCAACCGGTTGCAAATACCCCCTTCTTAGGGAAGGTGATTGAAAGGGTTGTGGTATGGCAATTGCAAGTACTCTTGGATGAAACAGATTATCTTGACCTATTCCAGTCTGGGTTCAGGCCTGGTTATGGGGATGAATCGGCCTTGGTCACCCTGATGGATGACCTTTATTGGGAGAAGGACAAGGGGAGTGTGATACTTGGCTCTACCAGCAAGGAGGGACAAGTTCTCCCAAATTCATGGCTGGGGAGTCACAGTCAGCGGTGATTGACTGTGGTGAACTGGTGGACTGTGGTGGACTGGAGGGAATTCTCCCTACCAGCTAAGTTTAGCCTCACCTGCCCAAAGTAGTTCCAATCTGGTTAATTGGATGAAATTGGCTGAAGTTTAATATTTGTTATATTTAATTAAATATAACATTATTCCATGTCTGTGTCATGAGTCGTCTTTGGTGTGGTGGCAAAAGGAGACAGAAACACAGTGAGAACCCTAAATGCAATAATACAGCGACTAGTACATAGGGACAAAGAGAACTATTACAATAGTTATTGTATAGAAATAGAAGAGGACAACAAAAAAGGTAAAACAAGAGCCCTGTTCCAAAAGATTAGAGAGATTAAAGGGAAATTGAAACCAAGAGTAGGGATGTTGAATAATCAACAGGGGAACACACTGACTGACCGAGATGAAATAAAAGGAAGATGGAAGCAATACACTGAAGAACTCTGTCAAAGAGATGCAAGAATGAAAGATTCATTCACAGAGGAATGGTATGATGAAGAACCAGAAATTTTAGAATGTGAGATGAAAGCTGCTCTTAAAATACTTGGAAGAAACAAATCATCAGGAACAGATGGCATACCAATCAAGTTGCTACAAGTTACTGAGACTGAATCTGTCCAAAGTTTGACCAAAAATTGTCAACAAATATGGAAAACTAAACAATGGCCCACAGACTGGAAGTGTTCAATATATATCCCAATTCCAAAGAATGCCGTTCCTGTAAGGGGCGTGATTTGCCTCCACCCTAATTATGGAAGACGCGGGAAGGTTCTCGAAATTACGCTAGGGTGCCACGTGAGATCGCTTATCCAATCTAAAGGGGCGTTGGAGCAGCAGATATAAAGCTGCTCCTTCCCCCATGCGCTTGCCTTTTTGCCTCGCGGCACTTACTGCTGGTTCGCGCTTGCAGGGGCTCTTTCAGCGTTCCGTTGGTGATCGTTTCCTTGCTAAATACCTCGTTTACCTTTCTCTGCTCTTTCCTCCCTTTCCCGTTGCTCTTTATCATTCTCTGTTGTTGTTTTGAGCCCCGACGATCAGCTGGGCTGCGGGCCTCCGCCCACGTGCCTGCCGGCTTCTCGCCGGCTCGCCGGCCGTTTTCCCTTGTATTGCCTGCGCTTTACAGCGTTTGTTGCTCATGAAAAGCACAGCTTGTTTTTTACTTACGGTGTTTGTGGGTGGTGACGTTCCTGGTTGTTATATTCCCTTGGTTATATATATAAAATTTGATTCCGTTTGTTCTGCCCCCCCCCTTCTTCCGGTTTGTTTTTAAATTGTTAAAGTTGCTTGTGTTTGGGTGCTTTGTTAGTTAGTTTCAGTGATCTTTGGTTCTTAGATAAATATATATTTCAATTGCTTATATATATATATTTATTTATTTGCTATTGTATTATATTCAGTTATAATTTGAAGGCAGTTTTGGTATATTAATACCCTTTAATTCATAGCTCCAACCACCCTTTTTGTTTCCCTTCCCTTATTTTTCCTTTAATCCCCCCCTTTTTCATTTTCTGGGCTTTTAAAGTGGTGTGTTGATCCTCTGGATTTCTTGTGCAGTTACTTAATTATATTTATAGCATAATATTGCATAAATTCATAATTATAGCTTAGGTAATTTATTCTTAAGGTATATTGTTAGTTAAAACTCATTTGAAAGTTGTTGTTTGTTCATTTTATTGAGTTTAATAAATACCCTTTATCAAACACCCCCCCATTTCCCTTCCCCTTAAATCCTCCACCCCCCCTTAATTCCAGTTTATAATACTTACCTGAAAATAAAAATAAATAAATAATAATTAATACGTGTAATAATAATAGTAGGTTAAGTTAATTGGTGGATTGTAGTTATATTGCACTGTACGTGCACTGTTTAAAAAAATAAGAGTTGGTAAATTCATAATTAGGTCACACTTGCATTTGGTAAGTTGTATAATTGTTGTTATTTGGTCTTTACAAATATGCCACCCAAGAAAGCTCAGCAGAAAAAAGGGGTGCATGTTGTGAAGCAGACTACAAAGCGCCCGCCAATTCAGCAGGACACGTCTTCTGATGATGATGAGGATTTGGGGACCATCCGTGCGTTGGTAGCTAGAGTTGAGGCACTGGAAAAGGAACGCAGGCAGCCGCTGGACGCTGATGCGGGTACAAGTACCGCTCCAGCAAGATTGGTGTTCTTGAAGCTGCAGTAACCATTGAAGAGCCCTTAGCTGCTGGGTCGCCGGCTGCTTTGCCTGCGGTTCCAGATACCATCTCTTCTCCTGCGGTTCTAGTCATACCTGCTGTTGGGCCTCTTCAAGCGCCACTGCCGTTTTCGCCACCGGCGGCCACGGCTCTGCCTGCGGGAGCTTCGGGGTTTGTCGCACCCCCAGTGGTTGCCTCTCCGGCTGCTTATGCACTTGAGCAAATCGCACAGTCACAAGCTCTTCACACACAGGTTCAGGATTCTATTGCTCCTCCTCGTGACACTCCAATGGCGGCTTCTCAGTTCTCTAGTAATACTACTCACCCGTTAGTGTTTATGGGTGGTGTGTTGGTTCCGCAGCAACCCCAATTACCTTGGCCGACGGCTGCCGTGACTCCTTGGCAGCCGCCTGTGGCTTCTTCTGCGCAATCTCCTGTGTATTTGCCTCTCCCACAGGGAGTTTATCCACATGGTGATAACTCCCTTCCCCTGGGTGACCATTTACTGTTAGCTACAAAAGAAAAAATTTGGCGTGGGGAATATATTGACCTGTTCACTCTTTTGTTTCGTGAAAATGAGATGAAGCCCAAGGAAGGTCAGGAACTTAAGGAGCGTGAGGCGGCCGTGAAAAGGAAGGTCGATTGCGTGTGGCCTAATTGGTTGAGAGCCTATACTATCTATATGGGCGTTATGACTCAGGCTTACCCATCTAGAGCTTTGTCCATGATTAAATATCAGGACATTGTTCATCGGGCCTTCCGTGAGTTTTCTGGAACCGCTTGGTTGCGTTATGATGCAAATTTTAGGCAGAGAGCGGCGTTGGACCCCACCCTCCGTTGGGATATCGAGCACACGGGCCTGTGGCTCCGCTCTATGACTCCCGCCAGGCCCACTTTAGGAGACAGAGCTGATAGTGGACATAAATTAGCGCGTGCGCAAACTTCCGCCTTTGGCTCAGGCCAAGGCGGGCGGTGGGTTCAATCCCAGCATGTCTGCTGGACATTTAACAGTACAGGCCGTTGCCTCCGACGGCCATGTAAGTTCAGACACGTCTGTGGTTCATGTGGGGGCAACCACCCCAGCTCATCGTGCCAGCGAGCGCGTACAGTTCAACAGGGTACAGGGGAACAGCAACAGCCCAAACGAGGGTCTGGCAACAGCGGCAGTACATCGCAAGGCCAGTAGCCCGATCAAGTTAATTCCTTTGGAAGGGTGGTTGAAGTTTTACCCCAATAGGCAAGCTGCTAGTTTTTTGCTTCATGGTTTCAAGGAAGGCTTCCGTATTCCATTTGAGGGTCCCAGGATAGCTACCTCCTCATCAAATCAGCCCTCTATTAGCAACATGGCTTTGGTGGTGTTAGCAAAAATTAATAAGGAAATAATTGCTGACCGGATATCTGGCCCTTTCTCTTTTCCACCCTTAAAAAATTTGAGGATATCTCCTATAGGTATTATTCCCAAGAAGCAGCCTGGGGAATATCGTTTAATCCATAATTTGTCATTCCCAAAAGGCGCCTCTGTTTATGATGGGATTTCTCAATCCTACACATCAGTTAGATATACGTCTTTTGATGAGGCAGTGAGAGTAGTTCGCAAAGCCGGTAGGGGCGCTTTAATGGCTAAGTGCGACATAAAATCCGCTTTTCGCCTCCTACCTGTTCACCCCGAGGATGTGGATTTGCTTGGTTTTAAATTTCGGGGTCAGTTTTATGTAGATAGGGCTATGCAATGGGTTGTTCCGTGTCATGTGCTGCTTTTGAAGCATTCAGCACATTTCTTGAATGGGCATTGAGGAGGAAAGCCTCTTCATCCTTCTCTGCTCATTATCTGGATGATTTTTTGTTTATTGGGCCAGCTGGGTCTTCACATTGCCTCCATCTGATGCAATCCTTTGCAGCTTTAACGAAAGAATTGGGGGTTCCTTTAGCTCCAGAAAAGTCTGAGGGTCCTACTACTTCTTTAACTTTTTTAGGGATCCAGTTGGATACTGTGGCTCAGTCTTCGAGTTTGCCACAAGAAATGTTGATTGCCCTTCGGCAACGGCTTTGCGTGGTTCTAGGATTAAAAAAGATTACATTGGCTCAGTTGCAGGAAATTATGGGTCATTTAGTATTTGCATCAAATGTTATTTCACCTGGTCGTGCATTCCTCAGGCGTCTTTGTGACGCCATGAAGGGTGTTCGATCTCGCTGCCACTTTGTCAGAATTACTGCTGGGATGAGAGCTGATTTAAATATGTGGCTTCAGTTTTTGATGGAATTTAACGGCCTCTCTTTCTGGCGGGAGGAATTATTATTGGAAGCTGAATTACAGGTGCATTCAGATGCTGTGGGAGGCCTCAGCTTCGGGGTAATTTTTAGATCCCAGTGGTGCGTTGCAAGATGGCCTGCCACGTGGCAGGTATCCCGGATCACTTCTGATTTGACATTTTTGGAATTTTTTCCAATACTTGTAGCGGTTTATATCTGGCCGCTAGTATTTCAAAATCATACAGTGCGTTTCTGGTGTGACAATTTGTCCACAGTTAGCGTTATCAATGCTCAGACTTCCAAGTCGCCTCGCGTTATGCGCTTGGTGCGAGCCTTTGTCTTGCAATGCTTGCGTTTCAATATTTTATTCGTAGCCAGGCATGTTCCAGGTTTACAGAATTGCGTTGCTGATGCTCTTTCCCGCTTACAGATGGCGCGCTTTCGGGAGCTTGCACCTGGAGCGGAACTGGATCCAGTCCCAGTCCCACCGTTCCTGTGGAACCTTGGCAATTAGAAGTCGGGGCCGCTATTGCAGCCGCCCTTGCTCCCAGTACTCAAAAAGCATATGAGCGTTCTTTTGCGAAGTTCCAGCATTTTTGCACCATTTCTGCATTGCCTATGGCGTGGCCTATTCCTGTTTCGCACTTATTGCAGTTTATGATATATTTAAAAGGGCACAACAATTCTGTTTCCACTATCGCTGGGCACCTTTCAGCGCTGGCCTTTATTTCTAAGGCGCGGGGACTGCCGGATCATTCTGTAGATTTTAGGGTCAGAAAGGTCCTTGAGGGTTGGTCGCGTTCCGCTCCCAGGCCCGCTGACCGGAGGAGGCCAATCATGCCCGATGTCCTCCTCCAGATCCTGGCATTGTTTCATTGTTTATGCTCATCTCAGTATGAGTCGCACCTGTTCGCCACAGTAACTCTGACGATGTTCTATGGTGCTTTTCGCCCTAGCGAAGTATTGGTCCCCTCTAAGCGCGATGTTGCCTACAGAGCCTTATGCTTTAGCGATTGCACGCTAGGTGCCGATATAGTAAGGTTTTCCCTACGAGTCTCTAAGACTGATCTGAAGGGCCGTGGCAGTATTGTGTCTTTGAGCACTTGCCGGGTCCCTGAATTATGCCCTGTGTCTGCAATGCGGCAATTCTTGTCTATACGGCCAGTGGGCCAGCGTTATCTGTTCATACATGCGGATGGTTCTGCCCTGACTCAATTTCAATTCTGGGCCGTTGTTCGGCAGGCCTTGTTGGCCAGTGGTCGCGTTGCGTGAGTCTATGGGCTGCATTCATTTCGGATTGATGCGGCTACGGCCGCGGCCCTCGGGGGCATGAGCGTTAGCGATATCCAAGCGATTGGAAGGTGGCGTTCGGATGCATTTAAGTCTTATGTCAGGTTTTAATTATGATGCATTGTGTTTTTGTTTCCATTAGGTTTGTTGAGCCTCCCAGTTCCTGTGAAGATCGTTCTGTGTGGCCATTCAATCTTGTTTTGGGCGCACCGGCGTGCCTCTTCGTCAATACCTGGAACACAGCTGCAGCTCTCGGCCATAGCTACAGTTCGATGGGAAGCCCGTAGGGGCATGCTATGGGATGCGCTGTTGCCATCAGTTTGCCGACTTATGTCTTCAGCGGATCGGCCTCATGTATTGTTGATTCATTTGGGGGAAAATGACTTGGTGCAGCGTCCAGGGATGGACCTGCTTCGTAAGGTCACTCATGATCTCATGTGGCTTATTTGTTCATTTCCCACCCTCCTATTGGTGTGGTCGGATATGCTAGCTAGGAGGGTGTGGAGGGGTGCTTTTCATCCTAACAGGATTGATAGATCCCGGAAATGGGTGAATAGGAAAGTCAGGGCTCTGGTCTTATCTCTTGGTGGGGCATATATTCCTCATGATAGGATCAGGTTCTATGCCCCACATTTGTTTCGTGATGATGGGGTTCATCTTTCAGAACAAGGGTGTGATTTCTTTTTAGAGGATCTGATGTTGGGATTAAGGGGTTTGTTAATTTCTTTGGGCTGAGGGGACCAAGCTTCAGCTGATCCCCTCTTGTGGCATAGAATTCGGGCAGGTGAGGTATTAGAGGGTTGAATTGAGGTGATTAAGGCATTCTGAAAAAGGGGCACTTCCTAGGGAACCATCACGGCTTCATGTCGGGTGGGGATCTGGGTAGTGTCTTGGTGGGACCAGCTTGCGCATCATGGTGAACGCCTGTACGGCGGGGCCATGGTGTGGAGGTTGGAACCACATAACTGGCTCTAAGAGCAAGGAGGGAGGAATTCACCCATGTCCTTGTCTCTGGAGTTACAGACTCAGAAGAATTGATGTGTTTTGAAGGTGAGGGTGTAATCCCTCATAGGTTTAGCCTCACCTGCCCGAAGTATTTTGATATGAATAATTGGCTGTATTTTAATTGAGTTAGGATGTTATATTTAATAAATATAACATTATTCCAGTCTGGTGTCATGTGTCTTCCTTGGTGTGGGGGCAAAGGGAATCCCAGGGAATGCAGTAATTATTGAACTATTGCCTTAGTATCCCATGCAAGTAAAATAATGCTCAAGATTCTACAACAAAGGCTCTTACCGTATATGGAGTGAGAAATGCCAGATTTCTGAGCTGGATTTAGAACAGGAAGAGGTACCAGAAATCATATTGCAAACATACATTGGATAATGGAACGGACCAAGGAATTTCAGAAGGAAATCAACCCGTGCTTTATAGATTATAGCAAAGCCTTTGATTGTGTAGATCATGAAAAACTATGGAATGCTTTAAAAGAAATGGGGGTGCCACAGCATCTGATTGTCCTGATGCGTAACATATACTCTTGACAAGAGGCTACTGTAAGGACAGAATATGGAGAAACCGATTGGTTCCCAGTCGGAAAGGGTATGAGATGTATTTTATCACCCTGTTTGTTTAATCTATATACAGAACATATCATATGGCAAGTGAGACGACCAAAATGAAGGAGGTGTGAAAATTAGAGGGAGAAATATCAATAATTTAAGATATGCAGACAATATCATACTACTAGCAGAAACCAGTAACGATTTGAAACGAATGCTGTTGAAAGTTAAAGGGGAAAGCACAAAAGCAAGACTACAGCTAAAAGTCAAGAAGACTAAAGTAATGACAACAGAAGATTTATGTAACTTTAAAGTTGACAATGAGGACATTGAACTTGACAAGGATTATCAATACCTTGGCATAGTCCTTAACCAAAATGGAGACAACAGTCAAGAAATTAGGAGAAGTCTAGGACTGGGGAGGGCAGCTATAAGAGAACTAGAAAAGGTTCTCAAATGCAAAGATGTATCACTGAACACTAAAGTCAGGATCATTCAGACCATGGTATTCTGGATCTCTTTGTATGTATTCTCTATCTCTATGTATGGCTGTTGGAGATCACTGATTCATAGGGTCACCATAAGTCGTAATCGACTTGAAGGCACAACAACAACAACAACAATGTATGGATGTGAAAGTTAGACAGTGAAAAAGTGGGTAAAATCAACTCATTTGAAATGTGTTGTTGGAGGAGAACTTTGCAGATACCATGGACCGAGAAAAGACAAATAATTCAATATTAGAACAAATTAAACCAGAACTATCATTAAAAGCTAAAATGATGAAACTGAGGTTATCATACTTTGGACACATAATGAGAAGACATGATTCACTAGAAAAGACAAAAATGCTGGGAAAAACAGAAGGGAGTAGTTAAAGAGGAAGACCAAACAAGAGATGGATTGATTCCATAAAGGAAGCCACAGACCTGAACTTACAAGATCTGAACAGGGTGGTTCACGACAGATGCTATTGGAGGTTACTGATTCATAGGGTCGCCATAAGTCGTAATCGACTTGAAGGCACATAACAACAACAACATTCTACAGGGGATTTCTATAGCCCTATCAGCTCAATTCTAAGTTAGAACCCTAGCGGACACATAGATATAGCTCAGTTCAAACAAGTCCCTTGATTTAGGACTTTGCTGAATTGAGGCATTGCTGCAAATCAGCATAGCTGCAAATCAGCATAGCTCCATCATCTAGCACACATGGCAATTTTTTTTAATGTCATATAAGTAGGGGATGATAGCCAATACAGATGTTGAGAGAGTTAAAAGTTAGGCAACCCCCTGATTCCATTATGTTCTGTTGGCTTATGGTCCTCAGTGAACTGCTTCCTGCATATTATGGGTAAAAGGACTTTATATATAAAAAATACAAAAAATGAGTAAGCAAAAGGCCCTAAAATATATTGTCAGCTTGACAATATATACATATATATATGTATTTTTTATATATATCTTAAGTCCTTTTACACTGACAGTTATGTCCTTAGGATAAAGATTGTGCTAGCAAGTGATGCCAGGGTTCCACTTTAGTCATGCTTTTATGTCTAGTTGTTCCAGAATGTATATGGCAACAGACATTTGAACTGTTGTACCAAAATCTGCCCTCCAGTTTAATGTTTTCTTACTCTGTGAAAGAGGCTTTTATTTTTCTGCCCCATTTACAGAGCACTTGAGAATGTTTAGAATTTTTAAATTTTTTTTTTAGAATTTCAGTGGGTATAAGATTTTGAGCTTACTTCATTATTACAAGGTGTCAGAGGTTTGAGTGTGTGCTTGTGCTTTCTTTCCAGTAAATCTTTCTCCAGTACTCTGCAGCCTCCCTGGCTGCCTCTGCTTCCTAATCTGAAAAAGCCCCATGAGCAGGATTCACCTCATGACGTCTTTAGGGCTTTAGTTAAAGCATGGGTACCTGGGAAGGCTGCTAGAGTGAGATGATTTGTGGAATGAAAGAAAGGACACTCACAAACACCCCTTGGCCAGCTCAAAAGTAAGGTAAATGCAATGAAAACACTGCACCCAACCAATTACAATTTCACTGGAACTGTCTATCTCCTTTGATAATCTCAAAATTAATTTCAAATACAATTTCTTTTCTCAATAATTCCCCAGGCATTTTGCTCCTAATTGGTGCTCATCTTTTAATTGGTTGCGTAGGATGTGTCATTTTTATGTTATTGCTGGATGAGCACTTTTGAGTTAATAATGTATTTGGTTGTGTTTATGTTTTGTTTTCTGTTTACCTCTGATGTATTTCAAATGTTATTTTAGATGCTTTTGTAAGTCACTTTGATAAAAAACAATTTGTAGTAAGTGACAAATGTATATACATTTATTATTATTATTATTATTATTATTATTATTGATGGAAAATGATAAAAAGGATCTTCAGCACAGCACTAATTTGAATACACATCAAAAGCAAAGTAGTGTAAATTGAAGACACTCAAATGTCTATTGCCAGGTATATTTGGAAGTGCATCAAACTGACATTAGCAGTTCCTGCTCCAGCAAATTATGTGTGTGCAGAGGCCTGCTTAGCTGTCCTGTAAGTGATTAGGACAGAACTATAGTATGGTGATCTCAGAACATGCAAAGAAAATGGTACAAGGGAGGTTAAAAAGATATTAGCCATATCTGGGCAATCCATTGAAATGATTACAATCACATGGAGTGGGAGAGAGGTGCTGCACGCACAGGCCTCCAGGCTGCTGTCATGTCTCAATCAGCCCATGTTGTCCAAACAGTGGGAGTAATGCCTGTAGAGGGAAGACTGTTCCATGCACAGAGGCTCCCTCCCACAAAATTTGGGTTCTAACTCATGGAGGGAGCCTATGCACATAGAGCAGACTACAAACATGCTCATCAACATGTGGACAGCAGGGTGGGGGACTGACAGAGTTGTGATGGTAGGACCAGTAGATGTGGCTCTGCTCTCCTGCTCCATATAATTCTAATTAAGGCTACCAGAAGCAGACTAAAAAATGTTTTGGATGGAGGTGCCTGTTTAATGTTTGTAAAGTATAAAATACATGCATAATTTGGATGGTTATCAGTTTTTATCCTTAAATTCATGTACTGCTATACAGAATGTTAAAAAGCAGATGGAGTTATGCTGCTTTACATGAGAAGGAGCTATGGGCTTATCCATTTAATTTCTGTGAATTTATCTAGGCTTTTCCACACACAAAAATGATGCACATTACCTAGACATGTCAAGGTATAATATCCAGTCCTCAGAACTGTTAAATGAATTAGATTCATTAAAAGATGCAGCAACAGAACGGAAGTACATTTATGTAACATTTTATTGATGGGGCCAATAAGTGTTCTTCTGCAATCAAGACATCTTGTTCTTAGTGCAAAAGAATACAAAACTCCAGAGTGGCCACAGAACATAAAGGCTCTAACGGCTGAAATAAAAACACAGTTCATTATTTTTTACAACTTATGTTTACTGCAGGGTGCCATCCAATTGAACTCATTAATTCAGCAATTATAGTGGAAAGGGGGAAAAGGGTCTCAGGCCTTGTGATGCATCCAAACTGCCTACTATGACTTTTACTATGGTTTTACTTTCACCCAGTAGTTCTTCAAGAGAGTGAGGTGCAGAAAAAGGCAGCACATCCATACAGGATCTCACACAGAAATGAGAACAATGGGGGGAGGGGAGAGAGAGAAGATGGTGGTTAAAAAAAGAGAAGAAAGGAACTCAAGATGCCATTTAAAAATATCTGAATGGCATGGTGTACTTTATTTTCCACTATTTTCCCTATGCTTCAGTCTACCCAATTGCTGGAAAGGTGACATATTTTATACTGTTTTATGCTTTCTCCTAAACTGCTCTCTGAGTCTTTCCCACTGTTTTTCTTCAGCCCCCTCCATCACTCTTTATTGCCCTGATTGCTGTTGCATCACTGTTATATTACTCAATATTAATTACACAAAATTAAATGGGAAAATTTGGGGGATGTGGCCTTGGGAAGCCACAAAAAATGTTTTGTATCTTGGCATCACAGCAAAGGACCCATAAGAGCAGTCATTTAAAAATACAAAACTCTTGGAATACTGGATGACTGTGGTCTTGCCACTCCGATCCTAAATGTATTCCCTGACCTAATATTACCTCTGAAGTATGAACTGCTTTGACAACTTGCTGGTGACATGCTATAATCTGGGTGATATGAATTCATTTGTTAGGAATATTGGGTACAGTAGGGCCCCGCTTATACGGCGGGTTAGGGACCAGGCCCCCGCCGTAAAGTGGAAATCGCCGTAAAGTGGAACCCCATTGACTATAATGGGGCCATCACGCAAAAATGATGCAAAAACATTGCAAAATGTCACAAAAGAGCAAAAATCGGCTTTAAAATGGAAAACGAAAGCCGTCGCATTAGCGGAACACCGGGAAGCGAAGTGCTGGTAAGTGGGGCCCTACTGTACAGAACATCCTGTCCCACTCTGATTCTACTGTCAAACACAGGAAACAAAATTGTGCTGATATTAATAGCATTATAGGGAGTTACTTACTCTGGGGAAGATTCTGGAGTTAAATTGGACATCTCCTCTGGCGTCGGTACTATATATATATATGCAGACACAGACAAACAGCGAGAGGGAGGCAAAAAAAAGGAAATGCTGATTAAGTAACATCTCCTTTTTCTACTTCAAAGGCAATAAAATAAATGTGGGATCAAAGTTCATCCTGCATATATCTTAAGCACTTCATGATTGTTTTAATACCTAATGGTTTATCTTATTTCTAAGTTCACACTGATCCTATATCCAAATCTACTCTGACTTGAGTATTTATACACTGAGATCTCATAGTTAGGACTGGACTCAGACTGAATGTATTCACCCTTATAATTATGCTGCAAGTTACTTTCCGCATGCATTGATTCCATCTATCTAGATGCTTGAGCCGCACTTACTAATGGTAGTATCAAAATAGTTATGACAATTCTATAACATACAGAAAGCTAAAATTAGGTATATTGCACCCCTAGTTACAACCACCTGATTACTTGAAAAGTCTGGAAATTGAATATTATTACCCCTTTTCCTTGAAACAGAGAACATGGATTCTGCCTTGTACTAGCAGACGAAACTCCATCACACAAGAAGCAAAAATTAAAACAAGATGGAATGCTGACCTGTGGGAATTCCCCATTTCCATAGTTAAAGCAGCCTCAGATTAGGAAAGGCAGGATTTCCAACAACAGATAGGAATGCATTTTTCCCTCCTAAATACCTTAAACAATAATTGTGCCTTGCGTAACCTTTATTGACATGAATCCTCACATAGCTCTCTTAATGCAAGAAAGCAAAATTGGGGCATTGGCACATCAGTCTAGTGGAGACAGCACCTTACAGAGAACTCAGATCATCTGTGTCTTTGTCACTTGCTCTGACATGAAAGGAAGCTGGACAAAAGGCTTGAAAATACTTTGTGTTGTCCATGGATCTATATTAATATCATTTTGCCATATTAATTAAATGGTACAAATATAAAAATTAAAAATGATTCAGCAAAATTGGTTGTTGAAAAGGGTGACTAACTGTTTCGGAGATGAAACTTTTCAGTTAATGCTCTGTTGTGATGAACATGCAATAACTTCCATTCATTATCCTTTGTGCACAGAATTCTGTACAATATTGGCCTATCATGTGGTTCCCTGTAATGAATACTGGGGAGGAAGCTGCCAATGACACCAATTGATACGTGCTGCACAGGGCAAAGTTGTAACACTAATTGTGCAAAAACTCACTAAATGTGTAAGAGGGTATAAATACAGTCCACCTAGTGCTATATTCCACATCCCTCACTTCCTCCATGGGACTGATCAATTCTTTAATAAATCCTCTGACCCTTAGGGACCACACAGCATCTTTGTTAATTCACTTGTCTGTATCTGTAGTTCTGTTTCCATGAAGTGTGAACATAAGAGGCTTGGTTGGGAGCCTCTAACCCTAGATAAAGAACAGACATCAAGACTCCCTGTACATTCCCACACTTGTATATTAGCCCAAAGGAACAATGTTGCATAGAAAGACGGATTGTCAACACTGCATCCTGCTATATTCATCTGTAACCACAGTAGCAACCCCTCCACTCTGTGTCTTGGATCCTGCAACTTGGCTGGGTGTTGCTTTGTTACATAGGTTTGTGTTCAAATAACTCCTATTCAGAGTAGAGCCACTGAAATTAACAAACCTGTTAGTCATATCTATTAACTTCAATGGGTCTACTCTGAGTAGGACTAAAATTATATACTACCTATAACAACCAAACCAAGACACAGTGCAGGCTGCAGGTCTGGGCCTATGCAGAAACATCCTTAGAAGAAAAAAGTAAAGCAAAACAAAAGGGAACAGCAGTAAACAGAGCATATATTAAGAGCAGGGGCGGTGAACTTTGGCACTCCAGATGTTGCTGAACCACAACTCCCATCATCCCTGCCCATGGGCCATGCTTGCTGGGGATGATGGGAGCTGTAGTTCAGCAACATCTGGAGTGCCAAAGGTTCGCCACCCCTGCATTAGAGTGTAGCAAGCATGTCCCCTCCATAAATTCATGTCCTAACAGCCATTCTGAATCCTTCATGAACCCTAGTTATACCATGAGCAAATTATAAGTGTTCTAAAAGTGCAGTGACTGCTTTTATCTTGTTTACATGTGGTAATACAATACAAAGGTGGCTTTTGAAGACCTATGCCATGAAAGGGGTGGAAATCATGCCACGAAATAACTAGATGCAACCCATTGTTTTCTCTGTCTTTTCCTATCTTCCTAAAAGCCATGTTTCAAGTAAATCTGAAGGCATTTTTAAAAACAGAAATGTGTTCAGAACAGACAAAAAGGAATTTAACTGGAAGCAGATATTATCATCCTATGTCCACATACAGGGTACCTCTGATTTGGAGAAGCTTGGACCTGTGGACTATAATGGTCTCTGCAGGTATTATACACAGTGGCTCTATTTGCACATAAAACTAAGCCATATTTTGTTTTAACTGTGATTTGTTCGGCAAACCACAAGTCATCTCACAGAAGAGCAAACAAGCCATTTCTAATTTCTCCAAAGCTTGATTTATTTTCCAACTGCTCTTGCCTCATGCCCTGTAGCCACACAAATCATAGTTAAGCAAGGCTCCTGGCTTTGGATATCACACCAAACCATAGTTAAAACAATTGAAATCCAACAACAAACCATGGTTTCCCATCATTGTTTGCCAGATAAACAAACCACAGTTAGTCTGCTAGGAAGTGTTTGGATGCTCAAAAAGCCACACTGTGGCTAAACAGATCATGGCTTAGTGACATGTGTGAACAAGGTCAGTGTATTGCTCAGATAGAAACAACAGGAAAACCAGCAGGCCAGAACTGAAGTGTAAGTATCAAAGCCATGAGCAGAAGGTACAGAATGGAGAGAACAGAACATGTAGCGATACTTGTAATCTTACAATAAAAACAGCACTTCTGACTTATATTATTGTTCAGATAGCATATTAGGAGCTAAAGATGCATGATTAAACACCTGTTTTCTAATTAAGTTCTATCTGAGATGAAGTCTAAAGTACAGCAGGGCCCCGCTTTTCGGTGGCCCACTAATACAGCGGTTTTCAACTAGAGTAAGGCCCCACCCATACGGTGCTTGTTCCGCTTTTACAGTGTTTTTTGGGTGTCGGGCACCATTTTATTGACGGAGGTCCGCTTTTAGGTGGGGGTCTGGAACGTAACCCGCTGTATGAGTGGGGCCCTACTGTACAACTTTTACATAATGCAGTTATGAAGCTGTACTCCCTAAAGTCAACAGTGCCTTGAAGCCAGTGCACCTTGGCAACAAAGTCACAACACTACAAAGTGGGAGTTGTAATCCTGACAAAAGTCTGCATTAAGGTTAGTTCTTGCTTCTCAGCAGGCTCTATCTTCCATTAAGCATCACAAAAAGTAGTATGGGTTACAAAAGCCTAACTAGTTTTTCCTACTATGCAGAGTTAAAGTTGATTTTTCAGGTCAAGGTCAGAAACAAAGTGGGGGATTAAGTTCATATGGCAACTGAAGCACACTGGAAGAACTGCATGGTGTTCATGCAGCAACATAGTCAAGCCGTGACACAGAAACGTTCACATTTCCTTCCATACTCTCTGTCTTTGCCATCTGCTAACCAACTGCTCTTTGCACTAGTATGTACTTCTGCCTGCCACCCTTAAAATTGCCATGTCTTGAGAACAGATGTACCTTGCAATTTCCTGCGATGGAAGCGAGGAGATCCCAGGAAGCTGTTCTTGATCGAGTTGAGCCGTGTTCTCCAGGGCATTCCTCCAATGCTGGGGCTGGATGGTGGCGTAGGGTTGGGTGTGCCTGCTGGGCTCTCCTTTGGCGTGTGGACAGGTGTCCCCTTGGGGGTAGGGAGGGGACTGCCCCTTGGAGAGGGGTGAGGGGTGACCTGTATGATGGGGATAGATTTGGTGCTTGGGTCAGTACTAGAAGGGAGCAATCTCACAGGAGACATAGGATTGGCCTGCACCATAGGAACAGCCAGCTGCGGGCTAAACCCAGGAGCAGATGGATGGCCCTGAGTGTTCTGTGCAGGAGCATTTGGGGGAGGAGGGACTGTAGAGGGGAGGGGATTGGATTTGGTTGACTGGAGTGGTTTTTCAGCCAATCTGCTCTTGGATGGCAAAGTCTGTGTCTTTGGATTGGGTTGAAGTGCTGGTTTTGGTTGGAGAACATGTCCGGGCCTGGAAGCATTCCTACAAGCATCAGAGTCCAGGGAGACTTGGGGGCGGGGGGTGAAAGGGAGGTCAGGAGTCTGAGGGGGGATGAAAAATTTTCTGATAGGCTACAAGATACACACAGAGAGAGTATCCATGCATTTCAAGAAAAGCAAAGCACATACACACACACACACAGAGTGGGTGAACAGAGAAATAAAGCCCATTTGAGTAGCAGTTGTGTGCCACATCACAAGGAGGTAAGAGTCATGGAGGTGAGGATGAAGGAGGTGAGGGTTGGGGATTTGCAAAGAAACAAAAAACAAACACAAACAAAAAAACACAAAAAAACATGCAGTTAGCTGGGAACACAGCATAGTTAACAACAGCAGCAGTGGCGGTAGTGAAAACAACAGTTTTGTCACAAGCTTCATCATATTAACCAACCATGTATCAGCAAAGAAAAACCACAGAGCAAAAAGTAACATGAAGGAAAACAAAGTAAAAAAACTAAACGGGTGGCCAAGGGGGGGAAAGCCGCAAGAGAGAGAGAAAGAGAGAAAAGGCCATACCCCTGAGCTGTTCTAGCTGTATCACAGAGAGAGAAGAACGAGGCTGAAGGGAGGTGAGGAAGGGGAAGGAAGCACCATTCAAGCCACAGTGGAAACTGACATGGAAGCATGTAGGCTGAGTTTGCCCTCTCCCAACTCAAAATGTCTACCACAATCAAACACAGCAAGGAAATGCAGATCAAAATAACACGTGTGCAGCAGATAATGATAGAGGCACACAAATTGCTACATACATCAGCTCTCCTCCCTCACCTCAGTCCAAGTCCCACCAGTGTCAATAACATGGAGGGGGGGAGGAGCTATATCACTTCCTCCTCCTTCCTCCCCTGGCTTTCCAACCAAAGGGACTCAGTTTTCTCTTGCAGGCTTTAGCATATGAAATCATAGGAGATCATGGAACTATGGCCAGTTTGGACTTGAAATTTTTAGATATTGTGGAATTACAGCCAGTTTAGAACTTAAATAGTAAATCCCAAGAACAACCAAAGCAGGCTTGCTTTGTAAATTCCCCAATCACATCTAAACCTTCCATCATCCAATAGTCAGATACATTTAAAACAACAACATTCTTTGCTCAGTTTTTATAACTCTGGGACTGATTACTATGATGATGCAACAAAGTATCATAAAAAAATCTTCGAAGCACACAATTCATAAATAGCCATAAATAGAAAAAGGGATTATGTGCTTTTTAAAAAAACAACAAAAACTGAAACAGCATGTGCTAGTTATAAGAACAGTCCAAGAAACATTTTAAAATAGGAATCAAATACACTCAGGGAACAAAATACTTCAAAATGAATACTATTAGAATAAAAGTAATCTTAAAAAAAATAGAAACATCTTCCTCTCATAGATTTAACAATAGCTTGGCAAAATCATAGCAATAAAACTATATTTCATGTTCATTTGTGAAAGAGTGCAAGCTCATTAGAAGAATTTTTAAAAAGTATAATAATATATATTTTTGCAAGCAACTTTAATTTGTTGTGATTGTGACTTATGGCGACCCTATGAATCTTTTTGGATATATTCATAGGGTTTTCATGGTAAGAGGTATTCAGAGGTGATTTATCATTCATTGCCTTCCTCTAAGCCTATGGCACCTGGTATTCCCAGGTGGTCTCCCATCCAAGTACTAACCAGGCCTGACCCTGCTTAGCTTCTGAGATCAATCGGGCTTATTCAGGGTAGTTGGCTGTAGGCCAAGTAACTTATATAAGAAGTGATAATTGCATGAAATTGTATTGCATTCTTGTTTTATAATTATATATCATACCAGGACAATACTAATAACTGCAGTGCATAAAGAAGAGCAGAAATAGTGTAAATGGTTTCCTGCCATTCTTGCAACTAAGGGCCAAAACATGCATGATACTAAAGTGCTAAAAAAATTGTTATTAGACACAGTGTGGGGGCCCAAAGGGAAGCAGCCTGTAAGGGTTTGCCTTCTGGGGCTAACAGCCACCATGGGAGGTGAGTTTCATCATGACTGTCGCAGAGGAGGAAAGGGTTAACTCCTTCCTTGCCACACATCACAATCCCATCAAAAAAAGTCTCCCTCGCAGACACTTAAGAAAAATGAGGACTACCACCACCTATTGTTCTTCAGATGGTGCACCTCTTCTTCTTGCCCTTGACTTACTTGCAAAGGTGCCTCTTTTCTTTCTGGCACAGCACCACTCCTAGAAGGTACAAGCATGCAGGAAACAGGAAGGACTATTTCCTGTTTCCTACATACTAAGACCTTCTATCCATGGCCCTTTGCAGAGGGAGAAGAGGAGCTTTTGCAAGCAGGTTTGTTGCTTTCCTCTTAGTCCACCGCTGCAACGGGCAAGAGAGGAAACACTGTCTCTTGCTCTCCAGGGAACATTCAGGTTTTTTACTCTCCTGGGCTTCAGGGCAAGAGACAGTGTTTCCTCTCCTTCTCACTGCAGCTGAGAGACGAAACTGTACCTGAGGGGATTGGGGAGAGGGAGGTGCACGTGTGTGGATGAGAGAGAAAAAGTGTGCTGTGTGCCTACATGTGTGTGTGTGTCTGTGCGTGCATAACTCTGTTTGATGGGGGGAAGTGTGTGTGTGTGTACATGCACACTTGTGCCTATATGTGTGGTCAGTATGCATGTATGGCTGGGTGTGTGCTCCATGCATTCTGTATGTATGGTGAGCGTGCATGTGTGGTATGTATGCATGTGTGGTGTGTATGTCGTGCACATGCATACATAAGTGTGCACTGGTCACACCCACCACTGGTGCCCTTGGAGGGGTGACTGTTAATGCTATCCTTGAGCAAAAAAGTTTAGCTACCCCTGACTTAAAAAGTATATTTGGACAAGCTACTGCTTGTTAAGAAAAAGAAACTATGCAAGCTTTGGCTTGCTCAAGGACTAACAAAAAAGGGCCCGTTCAAGCGGAATACCCTGCTCTCTCAGACTGCACAGTTTCTTACTTCTGTTGCATGATGTCTTTCTACTCCTCAAATCCAAGTGACTTAAATTTCCACACTGGAACATCCTAATCCAACTCTGTATTATTCTTATGCTGACTAGAGTTCATTGTTTTTCCAACTCTGTTTAGCTATGTTATTCAGTCCCAAAGTAGCTCTAGCTTTTATGGTGCAATGCCTCACCATGGGCTTGCAATGGCAATGGTTTTCTCATCATACGATAAACTCACTAACAGGATTATATATATTGCCATCAAGTTAGGCCATAATGATTCTTTAGATGGCAACAATGCTAGAACCACAGACAGGCCCCCAGGAGGACCCATGCCAACGATCACAAACTGCAAAGTGGATTTTACAGACAATATCTCCCTGCCCCATAACCCTGGCTAACAAAACCATCCCACAAACCACAGAAATAAATATTAGGTATCACTAAGCTCATATGAGAGGACAGGGCTGGCACCAGGGAGCAGCCAGGTTGGGCGCAGGCAAAGAGCCCCTGAATGGCCCCTTCTTAGGGTGGGTGGGTAGCGCTCCCTTCTGCAATATGTGGAAGTGTCAGTTCCTGACCTGCCATGGATTGCAGAGAGGGAGCTCCCAGGCACCCTCCCTACTACCACACAGGCCCACGATACCTGCCTGCAGGCCCCACCCACCTCTCCCTTGAAATAAATGCTGGCCGCACTGTGGGTGCAAGCCTGCCATCAACCAAGATGGTGGCCAAGGTTTCCCTAAGAGGCTGATGCCCCTGCCACCATCTTGGTTGATGGCAGGTATGCACGGGTGTAGATGGCGGTGGAGGCATCAGCCCCTTAGGGAAGCCTTGGCCACCATCTTGGTTGATAGCAGGCATGCGCACACAGAACGGGCATTATTCACTTCAAGGGAAAGGTAGGTAGGTGTGGTGTGAGTGTGGGTTCTGGTGCCCAGGGCAGGCTGGTGCCCAAGGGCCATGGCATGCCTGGCACTGGCCCTGTGAGAGAATACTTGTAATTATGATCAAAATTAATCCCACTTACCCTGGGACTGCTGAGTGGGCTGGTCGAGAGACCAGAAGAAGCTCCACTGATTGAGCGAGACCTGAGTAAACACAACAGGAAGACAAAGCCCTGAGAAACGCATGTCAAAAGATCATACAGTACCAGCCACCAACCACATTGAACCTCCACATGAAGTTCCTGCTCACATTTCTGCCAAGAAACTTCATGTACAGCTGGCATTTGTTTTCAAAGAGTATATTTTCATGAAGCAACCCATCCTTTTCTTTCTCAGTCTCTTTTTATGAGAATATAGGTTGTTCTGTGGACATCTGAAAATGCCTCCCTTATAAGATTCCCCCCCCCAATGATATCACTGTAAAGGACCTTTGATCTCTATTGTAAAATTAGGAAAAAACAGAAAGGGGTATGTTTTGCAATGAAGGGAGTACACGGACATTGTTTGTAGGGTGGCAAGCCAACAAGTTACCTCTATTAATTACTTATCTTCCTGTTTGTTGAAGACAACATCCATTTGAAATCAAATACATATTTTATGATCTTCCTTTTAAGGAACCACAGCACCTTTTTTTCACTGGCTAGCAAGATATATCAGATGAAATCATCGGCCCCTATGTTAACAGCCAAGACTTCTTTCTAAAGGCTCAACCCCATCACAATCCATCAAAATTGTTATGGATAGATAAGTGGCTCAGGAACAGCATAGAGTTCATATGGGCAAATAAATAAACTAAGGAGCTCTGTGTCAACCCCAAGAGCTCCTTATTAATCCTAGTTACTAATGCTAACACACATGACCAAGGATTTTTTGATTTCTCAGATTGTGTCAGTAATTTCCGAGAGAAACCTATACTGACTATATACATTGTACATTAAAAATTTCTCTCCCCTTTCATTCCCACATCAACACCATTGATTCACTGCGCAAATCAAAGGCACGTTTAATAGTTCCACATGTGAAAAATATTAAAGAAATTGCCAGATTCTGTTGGCATTCTTGAGAGTTTGGGCTTGACCTCTCTCACCCCTACTGTAACCGTGATCTTTTAAAAAAGGAAAAGACAACAATGGAAGCAAACCCAGGCAACAAATAATGTACAGTATGTCAGTTCCTTAATCCTAAATCTGTTTGTCAGCATACTGTCACCTTACCAAAAGAAAAAAAAACTTAACTTTTGCTTTCAGAAAAACAAAATTACAAATATGTTGATGCCAGCAATATTTTGTTCATACAACTAGATCCATGAATATGCTGTTTCATACATGTATAAGGGAAGATATATAATGGACATATACAGTATGATACACATTGGTATACCTCATCAAAAGAAAAATCTCTGCATATGCTTCTCCAGCTCAGTAATTCAATACAGAAATGCAGTTATAAATATATGTTTCCAAAGTGGGTCTACCACATGTGGATGCAGGGAAAAGGGATAAAGGAGAGAGTGGTAGGAAGTACCTGTGGTGAGAGCGCCGCAGAGGGCGGCCAGGCTTTGGGTGCGGCCCAGCGGCGGCGAGAAAACATAGCGGAGAGCGGCCGGGCGTAGAGGGGCCGCGGAGAGCTTTGGCCTGGAGGTGGTGAGAGCGCCGCGGAGGGCGGCCAGGCTGTGGGCGCAACCTGGCGGCGGCGAGAGAGCGCCACGGAAAGCAGTTGGGCGTGGAGGGGCTGTAGCGAGCACTGGCCCGGTGGTGGCTAGAGAGCGACTGGAGTGTGGGCGCGACCCGGTAGCGGCGAAAGAACCCCGCGGTGAGCGGCCAGAGACTGGGTGTGGCCTGCCTTTTTTGCCTCGGCGTGGAACGACGGCGGCGAGAGAACGCCGCGGAGAACAACTGGAGTTGGATGCTGCCTGTCCCTTGGAGCTTGTACACAGAGGAGAGGAGGAGACAGTACTGTCGCTATGGTTGCTCTGGCTGCTCCAGAAGAACAGGACTGTGAGGGGAGGAGGACAACGAAGCATTTTAATACCTTTACGTTGATTTGTTTGGGGGTGGGGGATTTTGCTCGAGTCCCAGGCGGGAGGGGGACATGAGCATATCGGAGAGGGCTCCTGTGGGGAGGGTGGGGGTCCATGATATTGAGAGGCTAGGCGGCAGATGCTGGAGGGGTGTGAGGGGCAGGCCAGGCCAGTTTCGGGGAACAAGGGATGGATGCATAATATCCATCCCCTGTTCTGGGCCTGCTCACCACCAGAAGACAACTGGGGGATGTACGACTCCATCCAACCTTTGGCTGCTGTTGTGTAACGCTAGGTCTGTGGTACAGAAAACATCGCTCATCCACGACATGATCGTGGATGAGAATGCAGACCTAATGTGTATTACGGAAACCTGGCTGGATGAGGCCTCAGCTCCTGTGCTTGAGGCCATGTGTCCAGCCGGTTTCCAGTATGCGCAGCAGCCGAGGATTGGTAGGCGGGGAGTGGGAGTGGCAGTCATCTACCGGAGGTCCTTGAGTTTTGCCAGACTCCCTCTCCATGAGACCAAGTTTGTTGACTGCATGTACTGGAGGTTGGGCCCTAAGGGCAATCTAGGGATTCTGCTTGTGTACCGCCCACCCCTCTGCACGGCTGCCTCCCTGACCGAGGTGCTCGAGGTTGTCTCGGGCGTGCGGGTTCTCTCCCCCAACCTTTTGGTTTTGGGGGACTTTAACCTGCATGCCAAGGCAGCTCTCATAGGAGCTCCTCGGGATTTCATGGAAACCATGACTTCCTGGGAACTGCACCTTAGTAATTTTGGGCCCACCCATGTAGCCGGTCATGCTCTTGACCTTGTGTTTGTCTCGGGAGGGGGAGAAAGTGCTCTGAAAATGGAGGCTGTTTCTTCGAACTCCGTGTCATGGTCAGATCACTATCTGGTGAACATGGACCTCTCATTGCCGCACACCCTCCGCAGGGGAAAGGGACCTATTAGGATGGTCCGTCCCAGACGCCTGATGGAGCCAAAGGGATTCCTGAATGCGCTGGGAGATCTGGAACCGTCAGAAGGTCGCCCGGTCGAAACCCTGGTGACAGAGTGGAATAGGGAGATCACCAGGGCAATAGACCAGGTGGCTCCGAAACGTCCTCTGCCCCTGAATAGAACTCAGATTGCGCCCTGGTATACACCACGATTACGGGGTCTTAGGCAGGAGGTGAGATGACTAGAGCGCCGGTGGCGGAAATCTCGGTCCGAAGACGATCGGACACTGGTTAGAGCAGCAATAGCTGCCTATCAAGTGGCAACAAAGGCAACAAAGAGGGATTTCTTTGCTGCCTCTATTGCATCTGCAGAGTGTTGTCCCAGGAGGTTGTTCCAAGTGGTCCGAAGCCTGGTCGGTCCGGTTGCGCAGGAACCCTTGGGACATTCTAAAGCCTCCTGTGACTCATTTGCCAAACACTTTGCTGATAAAATCGAGCGCCTGAAGAACACGATTCCGTACACCGTGGATACAGGAAGTGGGCCAGAGTCGGCCAGTTGCATCCCGGTCCGGTGGGATCGGTTTCAGCCTCTTCCCTCTGAGGAAGTGGACAAGGTGCTCTCTACTGTGAGGCCGACCACCTGTCTGTTTGACCCTTGCCCTACGTGGCTCATTATGGGCTGCAAAGAGAGACTGAGCGAAGGGATCAAGGCAGTGGTAAATGCTTCCTTGGAAGAGGGTGCAATGCCATTAGCCCTTAAGGAGGCAGTAATAAAGCCCATTCTGAAAAAGTCCTCCTTGGATCCCCAAGAGTTGAACAACTTTCGCCCAGTCTCTACCATTTTTGGGCAAGGTGATTGAGCGAGTGGTGGCCACACAGTTACAGACACACTTGGATGAAGCAGATTATTTAGATCCATTCCAATCGGGCTTCAGGACTGGACATGGAACTGAAACAGCCTTGGTCGCTCTGGTGGATGATTTGAGGAGGGCGTTGGATAGGGGAGAACATGCATTCCTCGTCCTCCTGGATCTCTCAGCAGCTTTCGATACCGTTGACCACGGTATCCTCTTGGATCGCCTGGAGGGGATGGGAATAGGGGGCACTGTTTTACGGTGGTTCCATTCCTATCTCTCGGACAGGCACCAACGGGTGGCATTGGGAGATGAGGTTTGACCCTTGGCCTCTCAGTTGTGGTGTGCCACAGGGTTCTATCCTCTCTCCCATGCTATTTAACATCTATGTAAAGCCGCTGGGGGCCATCATCAGGAGATTTGGGTTGCAGTGCCACCAATATGCGGATGACACTCAGCTCTATCCCTCATTTAAGTCCTCACCAGAGTTGGCTGTGGATACCATTTCCAAGTGCCTGGAGTCCGTAAGTGAATGGATGGGAGGCAATAGGCTGAAACTGAACCCCGACAAGACCGAGGTACTGCTTGTGGGAGACAAGAGAAGGTTGGGAGATATTGACCTGGTGTTGAATGGGGTAAGATTGCCCCTGAAGGACCAGGTTCGCAGCCTCGGGGTCATTCTTGACTCCCAGCTGTCCATGGAGGCTCAGGTTTTGGCAGCGAGCCGGGCAGCTTGGTATCAATTACATCTAATACAGAGGCTGCGACCCTACCTTCCTGTCCATCTGCTCCCACGGGTGGTACATGCCCTGGTCTCCTCTCGCTTAGACTACTGTAATGCGCTCTACGTTGGGTTACCCTTGAAGACAGTCCGGAAACTACAGCTGGTTCAGAATGCGGCGGCACGTTTGATTAAGAACAGCCGCCGCCGTGATCATATCACTCCAGTGCTAGAAGATCTGCACTGGTTACCAGTTGTTTACCGGGCCCAATTCAAGGTGTTGGTATTAACCTTTAAAGCCCTACACGGTTTCGGTCCAGTTTATCTAAAGGAGCACCTCCTGCATCACCAAATATGCCGCCTGACGAGATCGGCCTCGCAAGACCTTCTCTCGGTCCCACCAGTAAAAACAGCTAGGCTGGTGCGGACCAGAGAGAGGGCATTCTCGATTGTGGCTCCCACCCTCTGGAACTCTCTCCCATATGACCTTCGCCATGCCCCCTCCCTGGTAGGTTTTCGCCAAAGATTAAAAACGTGGCTGTTTCAGCGGGCATACAGGATTCCTAGGTAATTTTAGTTTTTAACGTACAGAAGTGGGTGGGCTAATTATCCGAAGATTCTCTGCCCTATGACATCCGCCATGCCTCCTCCCTGGCAGGTTTCCGCCGAGAATTGAAAACCTGGCTGTTTCGGTGGGCCTATGGGACTTTTGGGTAATCTCGTTTTATTCTGTAAAGATGTGGGTGGGTTTTGATTATGTAGAGTTGCTGTTCATTTGTATTTATATGTTATTTTATTCTTTTGTACGTCGCCTAGAGTGGCCGTTTCATACGGCCAGATAGGCGACTTAGAAATAAAATTTATTATTATTATTATTATTATTATTATTATTATTATAATGTCATTTTAAGATACTTGAACTGCTTGCTAAGCACAGGTGAGAAGTATTCAATCAGCCAAGTGCTTTGTCTAGCATTCCTTATTTAAATGTATGTTTTGAGCTTTTCATTAAACCTGTTTCCCGTATGCAAGACTGGAGTGTCTCTTTATGGAGTTTGTCAGATTGGACTTTGATAGCCAGCTATCACATGGTGTCAGAAACTAGAAGTTTCCTCTCTCTTTTTTTTGAGTGACGGATTGCTGGTGTATTTTTGCACACAATTATCAGCTTAAGTAGCTGTAAACATGGACTCATTTCGGCCTCCACCTCCACTTGCTTTGCAAGGCAATTTGGCTGAGAACTGGAAACGCTGGGAGCAAGCTTTTCAGCTATATCTTACTGCTGCTGGAGTTGATAATGTTTCTAAGAAACGGCAAGTAGCTATATTGTTGCACTGTGTGGGAGAAGAAGCGCTGGCAGTTTATAATACTTTTACTTTCTCTGAAGACGGGCCAAAAGATGTAACAGAAGTTCTTGAACAATTTAGGATATATTGTACTCCTCGTAAGAATGTGGTATTTGAACGATATTCTGGAATCATTCACAGACACATGGAGAAACCATTGAACAGTTTGTTACTGAACTTAAACTTAAAGCCAGTAACTGTGAATTTGGTTCGGCATTTAATGATATGGTAAGGGATAATATCGTGTTTAGTGTGAAGGAGGAGAAATTAAAGGAAAGACTGCTGAGGGACCCTAATCTTACTCTGGAGAAAGCAACTGAAATATGTCATCTAGAAGAAATAACGAGAGCTCAACTACAGACTATGTCAACTTCCTCAATATACGGCAAGGAGTTGCATGTAGTACATGTAACTGATAAGGATTGTGAGGAGATTGCAGTACAGGCCCTTGGACCTGAGAGGGCACAATCTAAATGCAATTATGAACAAACTAGAAATAATAAGTGCTCTTGTTGTGGTACAGTGCATACGCCTCAAAATTGTCCAGCATTTGGAAGAATTTGTCATAAATGTGGCATAAAAATCATTATGCTAGAGTATGTAAAGTAAAACCATCAAGTTTCAACAGGGATATCAAATCCATGAGCTTGATTTAAACAGTTTGTTTATAGGAGAATTAGCTCATGAGACCACTGGTGTAGTTGCAAGCCAAGTGGGTGGATGGTATGTTGATATAATTTTGTGAGGACTTTCAGTAAAATTTAAACTGGATACAGGAGCTGAGGCGAATGTTTTGCCACTGCACATATTTCGTGAGTTACCAGGCAAGAAAGTGCTAACTAAAAGTGACGTAAGGCTTGTGGCTTATGGTGGAGCACATATAAAGCCTTTGGGAACTATTGTCCTTGATTGTCATACCCCAAGAGGAGCAGCTAGATTACTGTTTTATGTAATAGATAGCTCTTCTCTTCCATTATTGGGCAGGGCTGCCTGTGAGACTCTGGATTTGGTTCGTCGGGTTGATAGTGTGCACACAGTTGAACCTTTAACACAAGAGCGGTTACTTGCCATATATTCTGATGTTTTTGAAGGTCTTGGTGAATTTGAGGGTGCTCACCACATCCATATTGATCCAGCAGTGGCTCCTGTTATTTATGGATGTCAGAAGGTACCTTTTGCAATATTGGACAGGTTAAAGGAGACTTTGGGACAGATGGAGAGTGCTGGAGTAATATCTAGAGTTATGTGTCCTACAGAGTGGGTCAGTAGTCTGGTTATTACAGAAAAGAAGAATGGGAAGTTGCGTATATGTTTTGACCCTCGTGATTTGAATAAAGCAGTTCGTAGACAGCATTATACCATTCCTACAACAGAGGATGTTTTGAGCCATTTAGCTGGAATGAATTTTTTTACCATCTTAGATGAGAAAGATGGATATTGGCAGGTGAAATTGGATGAACCTTCATCACGCTTATGCACATTTAATACACCATGGAAAAGGTATTGTTTCCATCGTTTGTCATTTGGACTTAAATCTTCTAGTGAGGTCTTTCAACAGAAAAATGAGGAAACGTTTGGCCATAAAAGAGGGGTGTACATGATAGCTGATGATATGATCATTGCAGCAGAGACATTGGAACAGCATGATCAGATTCTTAATCAAGTTATGGAGACAGCACGTGCTAAGAATATCAAGTTTAATAAGGATAAGATTCAGTTTAATGTCAACTCAGTGAAATACATGGGTCAAATAGTGACTGCTCAGGGAGTTCAACCAGATGATGACAAAGTCAAGGCTATCCGAGATATGATACATCCGCAAGATAGACAAGGTCTGCTCAGATTTTTGGGATCTGTGCAATATCTGTCAAAATATATTCCACGGGAGGCAGAATTGACAGCACCCTTGCGAAACTTGTTAAGAAAGGACATATTGTTTCAATGGATGCCAGAACATCAGAAAGCTTTTGAACTGATTAAACAGCAACTGTGTCAAGCACCTGTACTCCAATACTTTGATATTACCAAACCAGTTACTGTACAAGCTGATGCATCAAAAGATGGTCTTGGAGCATGTTTTTTTCAGGAGAATAGACCAGTGTCTTATGCTTCGAGATCACTTAGCTCATCGGAGCAAGATTATGCTCAGATAGAGAAAGAATTGCTTGCAGTTTTGTATGCAATGAGAAAATTCCATCAGTATGTGTTTGGTAAAGTTGTTTCAGTTCAGACTGATCATAAACCCTTAGAAGCAATTTTTAAAAAGCCAACTGGTAGTGCTCCTGCTCGTTTACAGTGTATGCTTTTACAGCTTCAGAGGTATCAACAATGTAGTGTACACCCCAGGTAAGGTTATGCATCTTGCTGATACATTGTCTCGAGCTACCGTGGATCTTCCTGTAAGTGATGAGGATTCCATGGTCGGTGAGAGAGTGATATATGGGTTGGGTACACTGGCCATGCATCCAAGGGGGGCGGCTACTATACAGGAAGCCACAAAACAAGATCCTCAACTTCAAGTAGTGGCAGCCTTCATAAAGAATGGATGGCCACAGTGAGAGATGTTTCTCCTGTCGCAAAGCCTTTTTGGCCTATAAAAGACTCTTTATGTTGTCAAGATGATATTGTTTATTTGGGGGACAGGGTAGTTATTCTTGTGTCTCAAAGACAAGGTGTTCTCTCGCAACTTCATGATTCTCATCAAGGTATTCAGAGAACTAAAGCTAGGGCAAGAGGATTGATGTATTGACCTGGTATGTCTAATGATATTGAGAAGGTGGTTGGAAATTGTTCTGTTTGTGTTCGGTATGCTCCACATAATCAAAAGGAGCCACTTAAACCACATGAGATTCCTGAATTACCATGGCAGAAGTTGGGTGTGGACATTTTTGAATATGGTTCTTCTTTTCTTCTTGTGATTGATTATTTTTCAAAGTATCCAGAAGTATTGAGCTTGTCTGATAAGACACCAAGCACTGTAATTGTTAAGCTTAAAACTGTGTTTGCTCATCATGGAATTCCAAGGATAGTTGTGAGTGATAATATGCCATTTGCTAGTAAAGAGTTTCAACAGTTTGCTTATGATTGGGGGTTTGAACAATGTTTTAGCAGCCCAGGCTATCCACAATCCAATGGAATGGTTGAAAGAGCAATCCAGTCTATTAAGCAGCTTATTAAAAAGGCAGAGGATGCTCAGGTGGACCCACATTTGGCAATATCACAATACACCAGTCAGTGGAATGTTATATTCACCTGCTCAAATGTTGATGGACAGGATGCTTAGGAGTAAACTTCCAGAAACAACTAATTTATTATATCCTAAGATACCCATTGGTGTACGCAGGGGTCTTCAGAAAATACAGGATAGACAAAAACATTTCTATGACTGTACAGCAAAGCATCTTAAGGCCCTAGAAGCATGAGATTCAGTATTGATAGAGTCTAACAAAGGTTGGCTTCCTGCTACTGTTACAGAGAAATGTGAGCAGCCTCATTCCTATCAAGTAATGACACCAGACGGTCGTATCAGCGTAATAGACGCCATTTAAAGCTTCAACAGCAGACATCTGAAAAGTGTGATGATATGTGTTCAGGGCAGGATGAATTTCCTGCCATGGAACAGAATAAACTGAACAATCCTTTTGACAATGCCACTCCTTCTGTAAGTGACGCCAAAGACGCTAATGAGGATAACATCATACCTCAGGAGACAAGTGCTTCCCATGTTAAAGAAAGGCTTCCTGTACGTGAAACATCTCGAGGCAGACCTGTCATTTTACCAGCAAGATTTAGGGACTGTGTCCCTTGAGAAAGGATGGTGGTAAAGACCATCCTCAGTGGTGGGCTAAGTACTGGTGACCTCTGGCCCCATTATAATGATCTTCTTGATTTTTTTATTTTTGTGTTTTTAATGTTAAATATCATTTTATTGTTTTTATGTGTTTTGTTATAAAACAGAGATGTGGTGTAATGTCTTTTTAAGATACTTGAACTGCTTGCTAAGCACAGGTGAGAAGTATTCAATCAGCCAAGTGCTTTGTCTAGCATTCCTTATTTAAGTGTATGTTTTGAGCTCTTCATTAAAACTGTTTCCCGTATGCAAGACCGGAGTGTCTCTTTATGGAGTTTGTCAGATTGGACTTTGATAGCCAGCTATCACAGTACCTGTCTTTCAGAGATTCCCTCAAAGTATGCAGAAATACTGAGTGTGTGTTTTAAGAAATCATATCCCACCACCAAACTAGAAGACTGAGAGCTGTGCATACGTGTTGTCTGCACATGCTGGCATCAGATACCAGCACCCAGTGATGAACCTTCAGCTGACTGGAGCTTGCAGTTAGAAGAAGGGCAGTAAGAGGCCTATTGCTGGCTTCCCTTTGTCCTGGGGCCCCCGGGGGAGGGGGAAAGCAGAATTAGTGTCAGAAGATGAATGTTTCCAAATCCAATTCTCTCCCCACCACTACAGAGCCAATAGGCAAGAATGACAAACTGACAAGGCAAAACCAGTCCTTAGCAATCTTCCTTGTACCTTATGGAGAAGTGGAAATGGCCACAGAGAACACATGCGCGCACACACATGTATGTTCTCTGAGTTAAATATCTTCTACAGGGTAAATGGAACATGCACACAAATGCCTATGCAACATTCTTTTCAATGAAGTGTTACCCTGGATGTACATCCAAATGCACGGTGCATTCATCTGAAAGCCATACAATGCAGACAGACTCCACATCTGAGTGCTGACACCCTCTGTCAGCACTGTATGGCTTTCAGTGGAATGTACATTTGGATGCACATTCAGATGCATATGAAGTGTGCACTCCACTGAAAGTAATGTCTTGTATAGTCATTCATCTTAATCATCCTTTGTAAGAAGACTCCAGAGCAGTGTACAGTGTGGTGGTGATAAAACTATTCACACAATGCATGGGTGTAATATTTAAAAATAAAACAACCAACAATAAACAACAAGATAAAAGGCAGGCTTAAAACCTAAAACTAAGGAGCAGATGAGGCTGTCCCAACTACAATATAATCTGAAATGGCAGGGCAGATTGAAAGGTTTTAGCCTGGTTCCAACATTTTTTGCATTGTCAGTGCCAGAGATGTCTCCTTGGGGAGGGCATTCCAAAATCCATATTGAGATGAACATACAGATGCACACCCAAACACTGGGAGTTTCTGCAGATCTGTACTTATAGTCTCTAAATATTTTCACATATTCTTAAAAAATACCCATCCTTTCTTACTTCACTGACTTCCAGTTCATTTCTGGGACTGATTCAAAGTGCCAGTTTTGACCTATTATGCCTTACATGCTTTGCGCCCTCAGTACGTAAAGGAACACCTCTTCCTATATGTACCTATCCATGAACTAAGATCATCCATGGAATCCCTTTGCTAAGTATCCCTCAATCTAAAGTATGGAGGAGGGCTATGAGTGGGCAGGGCTTTTCAGTGGTGCTTCCCAATCGTATAACACTCTCTCTGTTACCTGATAGCCATATTAAGAGGTTTCTGGTCCCAAGCTCAAACTTTTTACCGCCCCCCCATATCATTTTTACATCATCTTAACATTAATCTTTGCTAATTTATGGTGGCTGCTTGGTTTTAGCTCTTTTCCTGTGTTAATTTATTTATTTGCTTGTAGTTTGCATTTGTTTATTCTTTTAAGCTGGGTTTGAATTTTAATGCTGAACTGATTTGAACTCTTGTGTTTTTAATCTTGTTTTATGATTTATATGAGGATTTGTTTTACTAGTAGACTAATCAACAAATAATAAAAGAAAACATATATAATAACCATGAAACATATTTCTACAGCAAGTTTAAGTAATTATAAAATACTAGGCAACATTTCTCTTCACAGAGCTGAAATCAGATTGGGAGATCCTCCATGGACATAATTCCCCACAGCTGATAAAAATCTCACCCAAAATGTATTTTATCTGAATAAAATTCCATTGGCCTAGTCACACTTTCAAAATGTATTTGTATATGACCAGTTGTATCAGAATGTAGCGAGGCACATTAGGATATGCATCCCACTGAAAGCATATGTAGTACAGACAGATGGCCACCACATCTGAATGCATGTTCTGATATGAATTTAAATGTGCATCAGATTGACATCCGTGGTTCCTGATCCATGTGAATAATATATGTCCAGAAGTCTGATTACACATATGGATTGCCTTAGCTGGCTCAGGGTGAATGTTTGCCCCCATCACTGTAGATTTCATTACAGTGAAGCTGGATCATTATGGTCTTTTGCTAGACTCATTGTGCAATATGGCAAAATTTGAAAACATCACAACACAAAGTTGGCCCAGGGGTATAAATCACTACTTGAAAAGAGATCAGGCTGAAATTTCCCCATAAGCTGTTCTGAAGTTCTTCTACTTACTTCAGTGGGAATATTGTTGAAAAAATGATTTGGAAATTATAGACTGAAGAAACAAACTGCTGCTGCTACTTGATCTTTTGGGCTTGCACATGAAGTTGGGGGAAAGAAATCTTCCTGAGATATTTGAGGAAATGTGAGATAATTGAAGAAAGAAAAACTAGCACATTGCTAACAGCAAGGCCATATTTTTTATTCCGTTATAATAACATGTCAGAATCAAAACAGCTTCAAAAATAAGCATTTCTTAAACTCTCAGCCACACCAATTAAAATTTGCCCCAAATCTTACACTGTATTATGCTTGTGACAATGAAGCTTCGTCACAAACTATGTATGTTAGCCTCAGATAGAGGGGAGCCAAGGAGAAGTGGTGTGCAGGACTGGCAGCAAAACTACGAGTTGCTGGTCTGGCCCAGTTGCCTGAAGCAAAGAAGGAATAGGAGGTGCCACCACAATGTGGCAGGGTGGGAAGCACTGGCCCAGTTGGCTCAGTGATGAGCACACACTCCTGTGTAGCCAGTGTAACACAAGAAGCACAGGTTTCCACAGGAACTTTTCCATGGAAGTGGCAAAGTATAAACATACATCAGGGATCTGGTGACTGAGAACTGAAACCTGACATCTACCAAGCTGGGTAGAGTCAACCTGGCCGCTACCTCTCCATTGTTTCTCAAAGGGTAGATCTGCCACCCATCAACTGGCAGACCTGGTGTCCAGATGGCATCTTTTCACCCACAACTGAAACTCACAATTCTTTCCCTGGGCTTTAATTGACTGCTGAAACTCTCTGTTCTTTCCCTCTTGCCATTAAATAACTGCTATTGCAATCAACTTCTCAACTCCCTTGTATTTTCTCCCAAAGGCCTAGCATGCCAGGAGACTAGATAACACTGCACTACACTGCATAGTTGTTACTTATCACCCTAACTTCCCCTTTCCCCCAGCAAAATGAGTATAACAACACTGGGCTAACCTACATGTTCTCAGCCAGTCCTCCCTTTGGTAACATAGCTTTAAATCATCATGGACTTTAGAAGAGAGATTAAAAATGAAACAGGAAGTTCTGTCTACAGACAATGGGTGTATCATTCGTTTTGTCTAATTGGTTAGCTCTAGTGTCCTAAATGCCAATCATTACTATGACTTCATTCATTAACAAACTGAAAAGTAGGAGCAGGCTAGTTTCTCACAAAACAAATGGGCAGAATTAGTGTCTACATCTTTTGTCTCTTGTCTCAGGTGCTACAAGGGCTAAATATTTTTTAGGTCATGGTCAGATCACTACTTGGTGAGAGTAGACCTTTCAATGCCACACACCCTCCGCGGGGGTAAAGGAACCATTAGGATGGTCCGCCCCAGGCGCTTGATGGATCCTGATGGATTCCTGAATGCGCTTGGGGACTTTATGGAGCCTGCAGACGGGCACTCGGTCGAGACCCTGGTGGAGGAATGGAATAAGGCGATCACCGGGGCATTAGACTGGGTGGCTCCAAAATGCCCTCTCCACCTGAATAGAGCTCAGACAGCACCATGATATACTCCACGGTTGCGAACTCTGAGGCGGGAGGTGAGATGGCTAGAGCGCCGGTGGCAGAAATCTTGCTGTGATGACGATCGGACACGGGTTAGAGCGGCTGCAGCAGCCTACCATGTGGCGATAAGGGCAGCAAAAAAGGATTTTTATGCTGCCTCTATTGCGTCCACAGAGTGCTGTCCCAGGAGGTTGTTCCAAGTGGTCCGGAGCCTGGTCGGTCCAGTTGCTTTGGAACCTATGGAACATTCTAAGACCTCCTGTGATGAGTTTGCAAAGCACTTTGCAGATAAAATCGATCGTCTAAAGAGTGATTCCGCATGCTATGGATACTGTGAGCGAGCCAGAGTTGGCAGTGGTTCTCCGGTGGTGTGGGATCGGTTCCAGCTTCTTCCTTCTGATGAAGTAGACAAGGTGCTTTCAACCTTAAGGCCAACCACCTGCTTACTCAACCCTTGCCCATCGTGGCTCATTATGAGCTGCAAGGACAGTCTGGGCGAGGGGATCAAGGCGGTGGTAAATGCGTCCTTGAAAGAGGGAGGCAGTAATAAAACCAATTTTAAAGAAGCCCTCCTTGGATCCCCAAGATTTGAACAACTTTTGCCCAATCTCAAACTTACCATTCTTGGGCAAGGCAGTTGAGCGGGTGGTGGCGAAGCAGTTACAAGTGCAATTGGAGGAAGCGGATTCTCTGGATCCATTTCAGTCGGGTTTCAGGCCTGGACATGGGACTGAAACAGCCTTGGTCACCTTGGTGGATGATTTGAGGAGAGCATTGGATAGGGGTGAGTGCACCTTCCTCGTCCTCTTGGACCTCTCAGCGGCTTTTGATACCATTGACCACGGTATCCTTCTGGATCACCTGGAGGGGTTAGGCATAGGGGGCACTGTATTGCAGTGGTTCCATTCCTTCCTCTCTAATAGGCACCAAAGAGTAGCATTGGGGGATGAGGTTTCGGACCCTTGGCCTCTCACTTGTGGGGTGCCACAGGGCTCCATCCTCTCCCCGATGCTATTTAACATCTATATAAAGCCGCTGGGGACTATCATCAGGAGATTTGGGCTGCAGTGTCACCAATATGTGGATGACAAGCAGTTCTATCTCTCATTTAAATCTTCACCGAGGTTGGCTGTAGAAACCCTATCCAAGTGCCTGGAATCAGTGAGTGGCTGGATGGGAAGGAATAAGCTGAAGCTGAACCCTGACAAAACTGAGGTACTGTTCGTGGGAGACAAGGGAAGGTTAGGGGATTTGGAACTGGTGCTCAATGGGGTACAATTGCCCCTGAAAGACCAGATCCATAGCTTCGGGGTCATTCTTGACTCCCAACTGTCCATGGAAGCTCAGGTTTCGGCTGTGAGCCGGGCAGCGCTATATCAACTCCATCTGATATGGAGGCTACGCCCCTACCTTCCCAATCATATGCTCCCATTGATGGTACATGCCCTGGTCTCCTCTCGCCTAGACTACAGTAATGCATGCTCTACGTGGGGCTACCCTTGAAAATGGTCCGGAAGCTGCAACTGGTACAGAACTCGGTGGCGTGCCTGATTAAAGGCAGTCGCCGGCAAGATCATATCACTCCAGTGCTAGAAGAGTTGCACTGGTTACCAGTTGCTTGCCGGGCCCAATTCAAGGTGTTGGTTTTGACCTTTAAATCCCTATAAAGTTTCATCCCAGTCTATCTAAAGGAACGCCTCCAGCATCATCAGCTATGCTGCCCAACAAGATCAGCCTCAAAAGACCTTCTCTCCATCCCATCAGTCAAAACAGCCAAACTGGTGAGGACTAGAGAGAGGGCTTTTTCAGTTGTGGCCCCCACCCTGTGGAACTCCCTCCCAAATGATCTCCGCCATGCCCCTTCCATGATGAGTTTCCGCCAGGCCTTGAAGACCTGGTTCTTCAGGCAGGCTTTTGGGGTTGGCTAGATTTTAACTTCATTGTTTTTAGATTTTTAATGTCTAGGTATTGTATGCCTATTTTGTATGTCGCCCAGAGTGGCTGGATAGCCAGCCAGATGGGCGACTATTAAATTCAATAAATAAATATTAGCTCACTAGAGGTGAATGTTTGCTCCTTGCTCTCATGATAACTCAGGAAAACATCCCTGTTGTTATAGCAGGATAGCAAAAGGGATGTATTCCTGAATTCTGAGAGCAAGGACTATGCACAGTTTAGGGGCTTGTAAAAGACTGAGGAGCGGCAGACCAAGGATGATCCTCAGGTTCCAGAATAGGACAAACCAAGAGCTCCCCCCCACTGCACACATACAAAATGCCCTTCTGTCCAGCCAAGGCCACTAATTTGTTGGAAGACATTTGGGCCTGCATGCCTTGCCCCACCCAGCATGGGAGACAGCGGCCCATGGGAGGGATCGAGGGAGGGAGAGGGTGAGCAAGCAAGAGAGGATAGTAAGAGGAGAGGTATATGCTCTGCTATTTATTAGCCAGAAAATTGCCTGCAGACCTTTAGTGAATAATCCATTTTTAAGGTTTGAAGCCATAAATAAATTGTTACACTTATACTTTAATATGTTGAAGCTTGTTTATAAAGAATAACCTCCAAACTGAACCTAGAAGCACGCTTGTAGTTCAATGCCTTTAAAAAATAACAATAAGAAAAAGTGGGGGGGAGATCTTATTCTCCTGTCAGTATCACCTTTGCAGGTTAAAACAAACAAACACCTTAGCAATATTATTTAAAATTTCTGAAGGAAGGTTCTTCTGTGCTGTTCTTCACCCATCTGTCAGAACGTAAGACCAGCTTAAAGAAACCAGGGGTCAGATTCTTCTCATGAAACTGGCCCAAAGCACTGTTGAATTCAAAGAGAACTGAGAATTCAAACTGAAAGCAAGAGATCATGCACTGGAGAGCAATATGGATCCTGCTTTTGGGGAAACTCCACAGGCACTAATACATCAGCATGCATAATCCAAGTATTCACACTGGGTGGATAAAAATAAGAGAAATCATGACAACCTACTTTGGTGAAAGCATTTTTTATCTATGGATCTATGGATATGAGGCCTAATTAATTAACAGGAAACAGCTATTCGCATGTTACCTTCATAGAATCTCGGGAAGAATTAAGGTTAGCAGTTCTCCAGTTATTCAGATCATGTTAATCCCTTACAACTGGTCGTCCTTTATAGTTCTGCAGAGGTCTTCTTTCAGATTTTAGACACAGCTGTCCAACCTCCCTGAAGTAGTCTTCTGGGTGACACAGTGTGATATAAACATTTTATTTCCATGTATTTGTAAGAGCTGTATTACTGAGAAATGGTAGAAGATCATCAGAGAGCTTCGGCTATGGGGCGGTATACAAGTGCAATAAATAAATAAATAAATAATTCATCACAATGGGGAGACCATCCTGGCCTCATCTGTAAACCAGAGAAGGAACCATGGAAGGGAATTTGCCCCCTCCCGCCTGCCTAACGAATACTCTACTCCAATTGCCAGTTACCTGGGATTGCCGAGCTGATTGGAGGCATCCTCTGACCTCTTCCACTAGCCAGGGCACCAAGGGACACTGGAAGGCTGCACTCCTTGCCTCCCATGAAGAACATAATGGCAAGGGAGAGACCAACCTGTCCCCATCCATTGGCCAATGAAACATCAGCTGTGCTTTTTATTTATTTATTTATTTATTTATTTATTAAATTTATATACCGCCCGACTAGCAATAGCTCTCTCTCTCTTTTCTCTTCTGTCCCCATCCCTCTTTTTTGTTCTGTGTTATGTCTATAAGATTGTGAGTCTGTGGGAAGGCCTTATTTTTTATTATATTTTAGGTATTCTGTAATTGTTAAGTAACAACAACATCTCTGAGGAGTGGTCCATTAGAAATTATACCAGAATATCTGCAGAGTGTTTGATCCATACTCTTCATTCCTTTTGCTAGGCTTACTTGCTTCACAATGAAGCTGTTTTAGAAACTTTCAGAAGATAAAACTTTTTTCACACCAAGCCAAAGGCAGAGATGACCTTCAGTTTCTCCACAAGAATGTGGATGGTTAGGATCTTTCTGCTACTCCCATAATCTGCCTTTCTAGAAAAAAGTAACACCACATATCAGAAATACGAACACCCATTAAATGCTAATAGAAAAAGGATGTATATGAGAAAGAGGTGTGTCTGCTGTCTTTTTTTCAGACAGCCTTTCAGCTTTTAACAGCTTAATGAACAACAGAAATTCAACAGGAAAAGCAGTGCCCATTTTGCACAGTAGGGCCCTGCTTTACGGCGCTTCGCTTTACAGTAATTCGCTAATACAGCGGTCTCAATTAGACGCAATTAGACTAAAGCCCCACTCATACGGCGGTTTTTGGGCATCACGCACCATTCTATTCAATGACTTCCGCTTTACAGCGGTTTTCGCTTTACAGCAGGGTCCGGAACGTAACCTGCTGTATGAGTGGGGCCCTACTGTATATCCATGCCAGAAAAAGTAACACCTGATGAATTTATTCCTGCCATACAGTTGTTAAAGGCAGAAAAACCATGCCGTAACAGATGGTACAGATTATACTCTGAAAGCCCAAAAAGATGAATCTGCAGGGATCATTGTTTGAAAGATAAAGGCTAATTCTCTTAGTCTTAAAGTCAACTAGCCAAAAAGGTGATGGGTTGAGGTGTTGCTTAGCAACCAGGCAGAGCAGCACAGTCTTCCGTGAGACAGCATGTACTCTGATTGGCTGTGTAGGTCTTAGGGAGTTTTCCCTATATGTTTGGTTGTATGTCTCCCTACTATGTACAAGGCCTGAACTGAAAGAAAAAACACTTTGGTTTTTTTCTCCCCAAATTATACACCATTTTTGTTCAATTTGCTCAGGAAAGTGTTATCATGGCTTTTCTCTCTGGACTCCGTCAGTGCTATTTAAGTGACTTAGAGTTTGGTATAGTATGGTTATACTAAGAATGTGATGGGGCTTGAGTTTCCTATAGTGTCATTTGGTTCCAGTCAGAAATGGGAGGGGGGGCGTACATGCACATTTTTTACAGTGTCTCTGGGCTCCTTTAAAATTCTCAAGACGCTTGCTTGCTCTTTTCATCATAGGGGATCAGTATTCATGCTCCAAGTTGTGAAAAAATATAAAATGTTAGGAGTTTTCTCAATAGGAGAGAAGGGTGTCAGCCTCTTTGCCTTCATCTGGCTATTTAAGTAAAGGCAGCTTTAAAAAATAATGCACGTTGTAGACAGTTCTACTTCCCAACTGCAAGGGATAATTGCACATGAAAAAAGCTTCTGCATTAAGTCCAATACAGCCTAATGGAAATGAGAAGGAACTACTATTGGTATTATGAACAGATGAGGTGGTCTTTTCTCTCCTGCTGCTTGTTGTGGCAATGGCAGTGGGGACACTGGACATAACAGCAAGGGAGAGAGGCAATTGGCTCCACTCCCTGCTTGCTCCCCTTGAGGGTCCACTGATAAAGTACAGAAAATGAACATCAAGCAGGCTGATCCAGCACCAACACTGCTTATGAGTAGTGGTGGCTGGTGACCACTGGAACTGGTGAGGTGGCCAAGGGGGCCATTGATGATGGGGCCAATTTGTTCTGGTTTTCTCCCCATCCTACCTTGCAAAGATACTGAGGCCACAAGTAAGGCAATGGTACAATTACTCAGCGTCTAATTGAGCTCAGTTCTGTGAGTTAGGTCAGGCTGAGACACTCCTCCTCCTAGAATTCTAATTCCCCCCCCCAACCTCAGAAAAGAGTGAAAGGTGGGACCTGCTGGCTACAATGTTTGTGATTGGCTGTGTTGTTCGCAGCTATGATTGGCCAGCAGAGGCAATGAACAGAAAATACTCCAAGGCCACTCTGAATGATAGGAAATTTATGAATATGACAGAAAAAATACTGGCAGGGCTCTGTCCCCCCTTGCCCTAGTGACCACCCTCCTCTGCTTACAATCATGGCTTAAGTGTCTTGCTGAACCCTGAAGTTCAACTGCTAGGGGGCTTTTCTTTGTTAGCCATCATATACGGAACAACCTGGTTCAACAACAGGGATGGGGAACATGTAGTCTTCCACATGTTGTTGAACAACAAATCTCATCAGTCTCACTCAACATGGAATACATTATATGTTACGATCATTCATAAAAAACAAAATGTTTGAAGCAACCCTCAGTATAGTGATGAGGCAGCTTTGTATGTGGGCCAGGCTAGAACTTTTTAATATAGTAAAAGCAGCTGGGGGGGGAGGGATTTGGGTCACAGTACAGTCAGTTAGCCCTCCTGCACTATTTCTTAATCTAAACTGCACCCTATAAAGATACTGTTTGTTCCATGTGGAAAATATCGGTTCCTATCAGAGCTTGGAAAAGTTACTTTTTTGAACTACAACTCCCATCAGCCCTAGGCAACATGGCCACTGGATTAGGCTGATGGGAGCTGTAGTTCAAAAAAGTAACTTTTCCAAGCTCTGGTTCCTATATAGTACTATTAAGTGGCACCCCCCCACACACAAATAGCAGATGGGGTGATCTGAACTAGGAAAATGGCATGGGGAAAGGTTTAATCACCCTTCTCCAGCACAGTGACCTTGATCCAATTCAGCTCCTTTCCCCCAGCTGGTTTTACATTTGCCTTTTGAGAAAAACACTTGCAGGAGATCCAATCCCAGTCCCCAAAATGTCATATCTAGATTTCCTCTTAATCTGTAATAGCCCTCTAAAATACAGGCAAAATCAGGGCCAGTACTCTTACTCTTTCTCTCTCACACACAGACACACACACACTGTTGTATTACAATGTTCCTTCCTAGAAGATTTTTCTGTAATAGTTTCACAATAAATAATATTTAAACTGTGATCATTGAAAGAAACGTCTCTCCCCGGTTAATAAAAAAAAAAAAAGGTCCCGCAAGAGGTATAATCCAAAACTGGAGCTTACCCCAATGTGTCAGCACTCGTCATCCTTGGTAGAGGGGAACAAAGAGAGGAAAAGGAGAGAAGAAGAAAGGGACATGGAAGCAGGTGGAGAGAAGAGTACGAAAAGCAAAGTGAAATATTGTTCGGAGAACTACATGGACATAATTATTGCCACAGGCTTCTGCTGCTGATGGAAGCACCAGTGGGGAATATTTGTGGGAGGGGAGGATTTCATTTACTAGACAAATATTGCCATATTGTTCATAATCATGGAAGATGTTTGCATCTGGGAATATGAGGGCAGACACAGCAGGTGTAAAGGAAAAGACTAAAACACAGCTCACCTATCCTGGCTAAGCCACTTTGTGGAGTTGGCAGTCCATATTCAAATTGTAGTTTTTTGAAGACAAATAATTACATTATGCACAGTTGACTATGCTGCGATTATAGAAAAGAATGTGGATCTTTCCCCCATTTTGCATATGTAGCATTCTCCTGTCCAATAATGACCTGCTGGGAATCTCCTTTTACACTGGGTATATCTATACTTTATATATACTGCTAATTGCACTGATAATTAAGACCAATATTTCTTAGTGGGTATGGATGCCCAGTGAACAAAGTTATAGATGAAGGATGCAACTCACTGGGTATTTCTCCTGTGAGAGTTCTGCTGAAATGTATAAAAGGATATATGGCCTTTCATTTGCATGAGACTTGTGTAGAAATCCTGAGTGGATTGTGTCCCAAGTAGCAATTCTACTTTAATTCAGGCTTAAAAGACTTCCAACCTTTTCCAAAATATGGAATCAAGAATCTGTTTTTATTTAATTAAAATCAGGGGTTGTAAAGGTATCTTTCTCTGCCTGAATACAATAGAAAACAAACGTACAACAAAAAATAAATGCAACCTTAAATGCAAGCTGTTAAGGAGATGTGAACTGCTTCTTTATCCTAATATAAATTATAACACTGGTAAATTACATTTCTACCCATTTTTTCATTTTACTGTTACTTAAGTCACAAATAATGGCGACGGACAAGCAGAAATCTGTAGATGTATTGTGGATTAAACTTGCATGATTATCATTCCTTTCATCCCCATACCCCTATTCTACCTCTTTCTTCCCAACTTCTGTAGGGCTTATCTTATAAAATGTCCAGTTAAGTATTGATTGCCTTTTAAGCTAGGTACCACACATTATTTGTTCTTTGCTTACCTCACCAACCTAATCTGTCTTTCTACAGGAGGCTGTCATAACAAGAGCCTAATGGAATAGGCCAATGGCCCATCTAGGTCAGTATCCTGTTTACACAGTGGCCAACCAGATGTCTCTAGAAACCCTGACAGCAGGGCCTGCATGCAAGACACCAGAAATACCAAAGAATGCCCTTTCCTCACATTTCTGAAGTATATTTTGCGTCTGATCTTCTAAGCTTCCTCAGCATTAAGATTGTGCAAAATGGGAGTTATGATGGAATCTTATCCCTTAAACACAATTAAATAATATTAATAAGAACTTTAAATGTTGTTGATTGCAATAGAGTAGTCTTTCTCAACCTTTGGGTTCCCAGATGTTGCTGAACTACAATTCCCATCGTTCCTGACCATTGGCCATGCTGGCTGGGACTGATGGGAGTTGTAGTCCAACAACATCTGGGGACCCAAAAGCTGGGAAAGGCTGCAATAGAGTATTCAAACCTATTTCTCTCTCTGCTTTGGGAGTCTCGGATCCAAAGTGAGGCTTCACTCTTGTGTCCTAGCAGTGGAAATTTACTGCCCTGTCTTATTCTGTTCATAAGCCAGAATCAGTAGCTTGCTCTGACAACTCTGCAAGACAGACAAAATTCTTGCCTTCAAGCTGAACTGCGTGCTGCTGATGAAACAGTGTCTGATGAGGTATCCAATGCACTAGCTTGTCCTGTTTTATGGGATCAGCTTCAGTTTTGTTTATTCTTGAGCATGTGGACAAGATGCTTGAAGTGGTATAGTCTACTACTTGCCCTCTTGCCCTCTGTCTGTCATGGTTGATTAAAGCTAGCCATGTGGGGTTGACCAGGTGGATCCATCGACTGGTAAGCACATCCCTTTGTGAAACAGTGTTTCATTGTATGGCTACTCTTCAGAAAAAAAACACCTCCCTGGATCCAGAGGCTTATTCCAATTACTACCTGGTTCCTAAAAGTCCTGTTTTGGGGAAAGGTGTTTAAGAAGGTGGTGGTAGTTCACCTACAGGTGCTCTTGGAGAAAACTGATTATCTGGATCCATTTCAATCTGAGTTCAGACCTGGCTTTAGGACAGAATTGGCCTTGGTCGCCCTGATGAATGACCTTTGTCAGGAGAGAGACAGGGGGAGTGTTTATCTTGCTCGGTCTTTCAGTGTCTTTTCATACTGTTGACTACAGTATTCTTCTGGATCATCTCCATGGGTTAAGGAGAGGCGGCACTGTATTATGGTGGTTTAACTCTTATCTGCAGGAACAATTTCACAGAGTAACATTGGGGGGCTGTGCCTTGGTCCCCTGGCAGTTGAACTGCAGTGTGCAGAAAGGCATATATTGTTCCCAATACTATTTAACATACTGTATTTAAGCAGCCACTGGGAATAGCCATTAGGAGATTTGGAGCAAAGTATGCCCAATATGCAGATTTGGAGCAAAGTATTGCTAATATGCAGATGACACCTATCTAAACACACACCTAAATAAACTAGGAATGGATCCTGACAAGTAACCCTATGGGGGTGTGGTTCCCATATCCAAGACGTGGGAGGTCTGTCTGTTCTGGATGGGTTTGCATTCCCTCCACTGGAGTATGTACATAGTCTGGGAGTACTCCTGGATCCAACTTTGTCATTAGAGTGAACAAAGTGACTACTATGGCATGGAGTGCTCACCAGTCATTTTGGTTGGTAAAACAGATACTGTGCACCCATTCCTGGGCAGGAATAGCCTCTCCATGGTGAGCCATGCACTGGTAATCTCACATGTAGATGTAATATGCTCTATGCAGGGTTGCCCTTACACTTGATTTGGAAGCTGAAGCTTGTGCAGAATGCTCGTACCTAGTGGTACATCTAAGTATGCACATATTAGACCAGTACTTAAGGATCTACATCGGGTGCCTATTTTCTTTCAAGCCAAGTTCAAGGGGCCGTAGTCCACTAAGTCCTAAATTAGTCATGTCTATTTACTTCAGTGGGTCTACTCTGAGAAGGTCTAGCATTGAACACCTCTCCATATTTTATTACTGACATATAATGAGACCAGTATACCCAGCAGACTGCCTCCCCTACTATTGGCCAAATCAACCTTTACAATCATAAGACCCTGTTTGCTGTACTAGAGCTAGTAGACTGTCATCACCAAACCATTTAGAAATGCCTTTTCAATTGTAGCACCAATCCTTTGGAATACACTCACAAACGAGATTTGGGAGGCTCCATCTGTTGGATTCTTCAAATATTTCCTAAAAACTCAGCTGTTTACCCATGTCTGTTTGGATGCTTGAGAGTGTTATCTTGTTCAGTTGCTGACTTGCTGTTTTAAATGAACTTTTTACAATGCATTTATTGTATTTTGTTGTAATTATTGAATTTTGATTTTATAATTTGTGTAAACCACTTAGCCAAAATGTTAAACAGCATACACATTTTCTAAATAAATATGTAAATAAAATACTCAGCTCTCTTCCATTTCATAAATGATATCATTGCCAGTTGGATATATGTCCTTTCAAGCAGATTTGAGGTGTCACTAGAAGGTCAGTCAGATAGATTTTCCTAAACTCTTGACACTCATACAGATTATTCTCTATCCCAGAGATTTATTGTACCTTTCCCTCTTTGTGAAGTTCTGGTGTAATATTGCTGACAGAGGAGGAATTTATTAATCCTTACTTTGCTCTGGAGTAAAAAATAATGATCCATGTTTTCATATGTAAAGGGCCTTATTTTGTTATCAGATATAACAGTGTAAATATATTTACAATTAATGCTCCCAACTACATTATCTGATCCTCTGGATGTGCATGTAAATCGATGTGCATGTGCCTGCACATAATGCATACACACATGCTGAGAAAGTAAACCAAATATATAAATATATGTATATATCAATGTGGACACATAAATATGATTAATCTTTAATTTTCCCAGAAAGGGAAAGCACTGTGGTTTGTAACAATGAGTATGGACATCAAATTGACAATGGGGAAAGAAAGAAGGAAATCAGGTTATTTAAACAAAAATAATCCCAGAACACAATAAACCCGGCAGCGCAGGCATGTGGATTTCCTACAGTACTGAAGCACGTGAACTACAGAGCTGCAGAAACCGAGATACAGAAGAAGCACTGAGGGACAGGGCAATAGATATATGAGACAGAGAGAGATGGAGAGAGAGAGAGAGAGATGGAGAGAGAGAGAGAGAGAGAGAAAGTGGCCTCAGCTACTAAGACAACTGTGTGCATCTAGAGGGGCAGGATCCTTAAAGATGCAGTATTCCTCTTAAAATAAACCAAAAGTGAGAGATGTTAAGACATTGATCAGGCACCATTTCAAATGTGTGATTGGTTATCCCAAAGAGGAAATATTTTTATGGGGTTTTTGCACTTCCTTTTTTGCTCCTACACTTTGTCCTACATTTTCTCATCTCCCTTAACAACACTTTCATCAGTATACATAAAAACCCTCAACATTTTGGAAATATGTTTCTCCTTTTTGTGCTCCCCCTAAGAAATTAGGACCACACAAGGTTTTTTCAGCTTTCTACATCCATTTGTAGTTCAGACAACTGCCACTGTGGGACAGAATTAAGAGTGTGCTGTTAAACTGATTTCTGCAGTGGCTTTTAAGTTTTCATTATTTCTATAAAGGGAGTACAATGGCCATATTCTTTTCTAGAACATGGCTGATCTTTTCAGTGGATTTGTACATGCTGAACTAATTTTATGAATGGCCTGTCTTCAAGTTGTGATGCTGTATGTCCTAGTTTAGTTAACCTTTCCAAGAAATAGTTAAGAGTTGTGATATGGAATTGAGCCATTTCCAAAAATGGTTCAAGTCATGCATATTCACTGAAAAAGTCCATCTGTATTGACTTCAAGATGTTAAAGGGAGCCTGCTCTTGTAGGTTCATCCAGGCAGAAGCAGAAATACTAATCCTGCCACTATTAAGATGGTGATGTATTTATATAGGTCTTTTCCTAAGCTTGCATTGAACTTTACATACATTATCTCAGCAATCTTTAAGAGTAGAAAGTAGGTCAGCATTATATTTCCCACATTATAGAATCAGTCCAAAACTAAGAGAGACTGCTATAGCAAAAGGGAGACTTGTATTTTTTTTTTGAAGGAAAAAAATTAGCAGTCACCTGGTTTGCAGAAATGGTAAGTTGGCTGAATTTGGAGTAACTGCAAGGAAAAAAAATGCTGAAGGTAGGTTGAATGAAGTGGGAAGAGCTAGTAAAAAAGGGGCTTTTTCTGATGGGAAATGCATCAAAAGCCAATATAGTGATAAGGAAGGGAGAAAATGGCCAAGGCAGGGCAATCATCCTGATCTGTCTGGCAAGAAATTTGACAAGTCTAACAAGATGTGGTTAGGTTTTCAGAGACCCATCCCATAACAGTCACTCCAGGCTGAGATTTGTATCAGGTCTCTGGCTCTCGCAACAGTGCTTGGGGACTCCCTGATGAGCACTGCACAAGACAGCAGCTCATTATTTCTCCCTAGCTTGTGAACTTTTTATGAGTTCTTGGCAGCTTGGCTGCAATGCTCTTTTCCTGCAGGCCCTCATAAAAATGAGAGCCTTATATGCTGCGCCAGAATCGGACCATCCATCTGCTGACAAGTAGAGTTCCCTCTATCTGCAGCTTTTAAGAAGAGAAACCTATAGATCTCTTTAAAAGTTTATTTAGTGGACTTTCTTGGCCTACAAAAGCAGTTTCCAGGGCTTAATTTGATCCAAAGTTCACATAAGCTCAGTCCAGAAATCTATTTTCATTATTATTGATATTAGCTCAAGTGGAATGGAGTGGCCAACAACTGAGCTACACAGTAGGAAGTCATCAGTTCAGATCTTGTATCTGCAGTGTACTTATTAATCAAACCAGAGCCAGTGGTTGTGGTGGTTAGAGTCATGGACTAGGACCTGGGTTCAAATTTCCACTAAGCCAAGAAGCTCACTGGGTGACCTTCAGTCAATCACTGTGTCTCAATCTAAACTACCTCACAGGGTTGCTATAAAATGGGGGAGGGGGAGAACCATGTATGCCACCTTGAGCCCCTTTGAGGAAAGGTGGGATATAAATATAATAATACATAATAAGCCACGCTCTGCCAGCATCAGCTTCTTATATGCCAAATGGGTATAAGAACAATGACCTACTTACAGGACTACTGTCATGATTACAAGAAGACAATGTACTGTATATGGAACAGTTTGAATATTCTGAAGAGGGACATAATGCCAACTATTATGTATCATGCAATGGTTAGGACTTCTTTCCCCTCTACCTACAAGTTGGTTGTATATCAATGTGCCATTGAATATATGCAGAATATTTTTCTTTGCCCAGGTGTAACTACTACAGTGAGACTCCAGAAGTCAAGCATAAGTGCTTCTGGGTCAGAGACTGTAGTTGCCAAACAGAGCATCAGTGTTCCCTTACAGATTATATGAGTGTTGTTGCAAAAGGTTCCTAGGTAATAAATTAGGTGCATAATCCACAACTATTAACATCAATCAGAAATTTCTCATCCATCTCAGTGGGATTTCAATACTACTAACTGTCTCTGTTCAACAGGAAAAGGCTTTAATGGTTGAAAACTGAATTAATGTTTTTAGAGCAATGAAGAATTCTCCAGATGATTAGAAAAGAGTAGACTTTACTTTTCTAGTTAATGATTTTGTGACTAGCTAAACTGATACCTTAACTAGGTGGATTTGGATCTTTGTAAATGTTAACAACACAGGGTATTGTTATGTTTCATTTTTATATTACGATTGAAAGCTTTAAAATGACACAACTCAAACAAAGCAACAATGCCTCCAATGGTTGAGTAAAAAAACACAGGGAATTTTGGCAGGTGCAACTTATCATACAGGGATGAGCTGGGGCTGCTGTGAGCTGTAGTCCAAAGCATCTAGTGGGCACCAGGTTGGCTAAGGCTATACAACACAATTATTAAGCCTTCCTTCCAATTAATGTCTGTATCTGATGTAGCAGAATGTGGAATCTCTTAAAAGCATAGCAGCAATAGCTGAGGAGGGAAAGGAGACACTAACCATTGCTATCTGACAGGCAGCCTTAACCCCAAAGTTCAAGGTTAATTAGCAAGGCGCTTAGCTAACATATTTGATGTAGTTCACATGAGGATCAGTGACCCTTTTGCTGTTGGTTAAATGGTTCACTGATACCAAATCTGGCTCCTCCTGGGGTATTCCCATTTGCCAATACAGAGGCAAGAAAGGTTGATGGAGGATGTGGTGGCTGCATCAAGGGGGCTTTGTGAGACGGAGGAAGCCTGGTTCTCATCACCTTCCATTCCCTCCTCACTGCTGCCCTCCTGTAAACTAGTTACTGTCCCAGGGTGTAGGGGCTCACAGAACACACTAGTGCAGCCTTCCCAACCTGGTGCCCTCCAAATGTTGTTGGACTACAGCTTCCATCAGCCTCAGCCAGCATGGGCAATGGTCAGGGATGGTGGGAGTTGTAGTCCAACAACATCTGGAAGGCATCAGGTTGGGGAAGGCTGGAAACGGACCTTTAGTGTGGCGGAACTGACCCTGTGGAATTCCCTCCCCTTGAATATTAGGCAGGTGCCATCTCTGCTATCTTTCCAGCGCCTTTTGAAGACTTTCCTCTTTTAACAAGCCTTTTAAGTTGAGACCTATCCCAGTCTGCATCTGTGTTAGAATTGCTTGTTAATATGTTTTTTTAAATAATGTTTTAACCCTTTTTTAAAAGATGTTTTTAAAGCTTTTTTTTTTTTTAATGTTTTTAACGTTGTTTTGTTTTAATGTATTTTAAGGTCTGTTTTTATGATGTTTTAAAGTGTTTTTTTAGTGTTTGTTTGCCACCCTGGGCTCCTGCTGGGAGGAATATATGCAAATAATAAATAAATAAATTACTGTGACCAGTCACAAAGGAGGTCAGGGCACCCATACTCTATCAGTCCATAGAAAAAGGAATTTTGACAACTCCAGCTTATTATCTAGAGGTGAGAAAAACTGTCACTGCTGAAATTCTCTCTGCTAAACAATTATTTAAAGGTATAGGAGCCCTGAATTCCCTTGCAACTGGTTGCTATAGCACAAACAGCTGAAGCACCTGAAGATGGATGTGACAAAATGCATAGTGTAATGCTGTGAAAGAAAACTAGCTGTTGTCCACCCCAGACTGGGTCTCTCTCTTTCTCTCAAGTGCAAGAAAATTTGCCTCCAGTGGAGAAGGTAAGTACTGCATCTTTAAGGAATAGCAGTGAAATAAAGGAGAGGAACAGGATATTTATACCTTTCTTCTTTGTTGAATTTGGGATTGGCTTCACAGATATCCAGGCTTTTACTGAACATTGTTTTACTATGGCAGGAACAAAGTGAGAAAACAGAGTTACTAATGTGGACATTCATATGAGATTCGCCTGATGCAGTCAGTCCCTGAGACCCACCCACCCAAAGTTATCCCACCCATTTTGAAGAAATGCTCCAAAACAGGGAGCAGAACCATGCTTCTTTACCAATTGGTGCCCTGACCTGGAAAAACACCAAGAGCTCTTACAGTTGGTGGGTGTGGTAAGCTTATATTTGGCCTTATTCTATGCCAGCAAAGTGGGGAGATTTGATACTGAACTTGATGGTGAAGGGTCAAACTGCCATTCTCAAGTAGTCATGGTGTCATGAGGTGATTCATTTTATACAAATCATGTCTATATTACTTCCTGCACATAGCTTCCCAAAACACCAGTTACCCTGTAATGAAATTCTGACCCAAACTAGAATCATATGCATCACAGAGATGTGTGACAAACACATCAGAATTCAATTGAGGCCACCAACATTAAACATGGTTTGAAGAATGCAGATTCAGTTAAGCAGTTCAAAATGGCCTCTTCTATACATACCTTGTTCCCACAAGTCCTCTGTCTCCCCTCCCATTACATAGTCTAGTCTGCAAACAAAGGCCTAAAGGGCAGGTTTGTGGCCTACATACAATTGATCTGGAGGACACCAGATTCAAATAAAAGTTCCCATTCCAGATAATCAGTATAAATAACCCAGAAGAAAAAAAGCCTCCAGTTTGTTGATGGAACCAGCTCCCCCCGTCCCACTTCCATTTCTTAATCTATACTCTGCACCTCAGACTGTTTGCTTAACATAAATCCTAGAGCCAATGACACCCATCTTTGGAGGGGGGGAAATCTGTTGCAGGAAAATGCACCATGAATGTGGTAGCTACTATGGCATTGATGTATCTTGGGGAAGATGAAAGGCTGAGAATAAATATGATGAACAAGAACTGAATGTACTGAAGCCTCCACAAGTGAAAGAATAAAAGGAACCGATGTTTAAAGTAACCAAAAGAGCAAACGGAGGAAGCAGGGTTTTCAATTGTGAAATGTCAAAAACCACTGGTTTTAGGGTATTCATCACTGCATTTATCTCTTTTACAGATTATTTCTCTCTCAATAGCAGAGACAGGGAATATCTGAAAAGCTAGTGCACTGAAAGATAGATATAAAGCTAAGTAACACTTTTTTCTCACAGTACATTAGGGTGGCAACTAGCAGGATTACAAAGTCAAACCAACACAAAAGATATTGTGCACTTTAGTGTGTTAGACAGCCAGGAAGACAATGCATGGTAACAAAACATTTCAAGCACAGAGAAAGCAATTGGCGGTAAGAGTTATACTGGTACATAATTTTTCTTTTCTTTTTTGGCAGGCTTTTCACTATATTACATAAAGGGCAACTTCTTCACAAATATGTAAAAGAAAGGCCATTAATAATTATCCTGTTTAGATCCATTAACTATGTACCCACAAATTTCATTTCCCCAAAAACCTATGCCAATGATTTGTGCCGTTTTGTACTACCACCTACCACATCAAATTGGGGCTTGTAGTTAGTGCCCCTAAAACCAACATTGTCAGATCTCCTCCAAATCTGTGCCAAGATGTTGTGCAGTTTTCTGCCAGAAACCCTGGTTTTTCTACAATTAGCATAAATAGCAGTAGACATATCATGTGGTGACTCTTAGTGAACATAAACAAACCAGCACTTTGAGGCAGGTTTTGTGGGGAAATGAGATTTGGGGATTCATAGTTAATACAGCTGTTTGGTTCTTATCCAGGGCCGGTTCCAAAGGGCAGCCAGGTTGGGCACTGGCCCGAGGGCCCCACGGCTCTAGGAGCCCCTGGGGGCCCCCTGAGGGGCCCTCCGCTCCCCTTCCGCGATTCAGCGGATCGCAAGATGAGCTTCCGAGCCACCCGCCATCCCCAGTACTTCACCTACCTTTCTCTGCTGTTCGCGCAGGGTTGCCATCAATAAAGATGGCGGCCGAGGTTTCCGTAAGGGACTGAAGCCTCTGCCGCCATCTTGGTTGATGGCAGCAATGCACGCTCTGCATGCCATCAACCAAGATGGCGGCAAAGGCTTCAGTCCCTTACGGAAACCTCGGCCGCCATCTTTATTGATGGCAACCCTGCGCGAACAGCAGAGAAAGGTAGGTGAAGTACTGGGGATGGTGGGGGATGGCGGGCAGTTTGGAAGCTCGTCTTGCGATCCGCGGGATCGCGGAAGTGAAGCAGAGGGGCCCAGGGCAGGCTAATGCCCAAGGGCCCCCGCATTCCTGGAGCCGGCCCTGTTCTTATCTTACAAGTTGTAAAACTGTTAATTTCACAGATAAAGGACCCCCTGGTTCTCAAATGGACACCAGCTGTGCAGGATAGTACACACATGTAATGGAGGTACCATTACATACCCACATTCAGCAAAGAAGCAACTGTTCACAGAAGCAGAATGGCAGCTGGAGTAAAAGCACACATCACAAGGAAGCGCTTTGTCTAGTGATGCATCCTTACTAATTTTGTAATTACATCTAACTAAGGGGACAGGGAGATGTTCTGCTTAAGTCCTTCACCTTGTTCAGTGTTCAGTCAACCTCTTGAGATAAACCAGAAAAATAACAGGCACAATACAGACTGACTGAATATCTATAGTGCAAACCTACATTAGATTGATATTCATTAATAAGCAAAAAAACCTTGTGATTTAAGAATGTACCTATAGCCAACCTATATTTCTATCAAACTTTAAAAGAAGGGAAATTGGGCAGCTATAGAGAATATACCAGAGAATATATATTGGACTGTGAAAAACCAATCCAAATTGTGTTTGCATTTTTACAAATTTGTAGGGCAGTACAATATCTCAGAGAGGTCAGGTCTCTACTCTTCTGGTGCATTCAATATAGCTGCCCAATTTCCCTGCTTTTTAAGGTTTGATAGAAATAGTTGTTGGCTATAAGTATGTTCTTAAGCCACAAGTGGTTTTTTTTGCCTATTAGTAAATTTCTCCGCTTTTTAATCTGGGAAGTAAAAAATAGGATCCTATGCAAGTTTGCTGAGAATGGATTGATCATTTGCATGCTTATTGAGTTCAATGAGATTTACTCCCCTGCAATCATGCTTAGGAAAGATGAAGCTGACCATGGGGAAGGAGGATAAGGGGAGAGGGAGCGCTGGAGTGGGGAGAGGAGGAGTGAGTGGGGAGGGGAGGAGGACAGGAAAAGGAGATGGGAGGGAGAGGATGGGAGGAGGGGAGGAGGGAGAGGGGAAGGAAGGGGAGGAGCGGGAGAACAGATTTGATCATTTGCATGCTTATTGAGTTAAATGGGATTTACTCCTGTGCAATCATGCTCATGGTGAAACCGACCACGGGGGGGAGAGGATAAGGGGGAGTGAGGGAAAGGGGAGGTAGAGTAGGAGAGGGAGCAGGGAGAGGGGGGTTTGATCATTTGCATGCTTTTTGAGTCCAATGGGATTTACTCCTGTGCAATCATGCTTAAGATATGTGAAACTGACATCAGGGAGGGAAGGAAGGGTACTTGGTAGGGAGGAAGGTGGAGGGGAGATGGTGTAGGGGGAGGAAGGGGAAGAGGGAAAGCCCCTTTCCTTTCCAAAAGGAAACCATTTTAAACAGTATCATTTTTTTCAGAGTTTTCCCCACCTTTTTATTATACAGTGAACACATGTAGTCTCCCACCCAAATTTAAACCAAAGCTGATCCTGGCCACATCCACACCAGTCATTTATTCCACTTTAAACAGCCATGGCTTTTCTCAAAGAATCTTGGGAAGTGTAGTTTGTGAAGAGTGCTGAGAGTTGCTAGGAGATGCCCTATTCCCCTCAAAGAGCTATAATCCCCAGAAGAGGGGATGACTGTTAAACCACTCTGGCCACTGGAGCTCTATCAGGAGAATAGGAGTCTCTTGATTAACCAAGTCAAACAGCTGTTAGGTTTTTAGAACAGTGACAGTTGGTTTATTTATTTTTTATTTATTTATTTATTAAATTTATATACCGCCCGACTAGCAATAGCTCTCTGGGCGGTGAGTTCTTACTGAGCATGCCTGTGCTTATCATTGACTCCAATGTTATTTTTTTAAAATTAATTAATAATCAGCCAGGCATTTTTTAAACTTTTAAAATGGGGAAGATGAAGTTCAGAGTATGGGGCAAGGTAAGTAATAGGATTACAGGTACTCTGTGAACATGGCTGATTATTAATTAATTTCAACAAATTATGAGACCACAGATAGAAAAAAGTCCAACAGGGGTCTGGATTTTTTCTCTCTTGTTTTGGATTTTAAACTGACGATTCTCTCCAACTGTTTTGTGTATCTCCAAGAAAACTTAGAGGGTTGTTAAGCAAGCGTTTCTGAGTTTAGCACTATAGGTTTTATTTCGAAATGAGCTTATGGGAAGCTTCAGAATGGCATGGGGCAGTATTTTCAATTTAACATGGTGGAATGCAAAAGTCCACGCTGGCTATAGTACACAGCCACTCTCGTGGCTATATAAAGAATTTAACTGGCATGGCTTCCTCCCAAAGGATCCTAGGGATTGTCATTTGGTAATGATGCTGAGAATCCACTGTCAGGGATGCTGGGATCCTCCTTCTGGAACTACAGTTCATAAATTTCCTTGCAAGAGGGAATTGCTGTTGAACCATTTATGTCTATAGTATAAATAGCCACTCACCTCAAATGATGTTATTCAAGGTAGCAATATAGTCTCCCAATTATGGGGCTCTAAGAACATTTTCCTTTCAAAGGCTACTTGGTGCTAAATACTATATTGTAACTCTTACAAAGTTTCCCTCTTGGCTGGAGTTACTTATTTTTTTACTGATAGTTCTGACAGACAGAGGTCCACCATCTCCAAAACACCTGTGTTATGTTAACAAACACTCCATGTTCTGAACAATTACCCTGCCAACAGTCTATGCTGTGTGCCTTTGTAATCTGAATATTAGATGGTATGCTTGACTTACACAAGCTCAGGCCTGCTTTGCAACACCCCCCTTGTACATTCATGAATCCATTAAAAATTCGTAATTTATTCTATCTCTGTTCCATTTTCCTGTTCACAATCACATATTCATACCTTCCTTTAGAAGTTATAGTCTAGCACACAAATGTACCAGCAAGACTAGATGTTTTATCTGGCATGCATTCTGACTCCTTGAACCCTGAACATCCTTCACTGTGGTACACCCTTTTGTATAGCGTTTCTTAGTGCATCACTTCAGAAAAATCCCTCTGAGCATCTGTCAGTTAATCAGTTTCCACTAAAACAATGCTTTTGCCAACATTCCAAGAAATAAAACCACACATACATTTGCCCAGTGAGAGACGCAGCTGTGTAATATTTGCACTTTCCTGGCAATTTGCTGGCAATTTGCTATGTAACTGCAATCCCAAGGTGAGAGGTGGCAGAAATTGCACAAGCTCCTTTGACACATCAGGATTAAAGCAAAAACTTAGAATCAGGAAATAGCATTCTTCCTAATTTGAGTTTTCTTTCTCAGGTAGCTATTTCTACCTACATCAGGCAAGTGCTACAAACAACTAGAATATAACACAGCATGGTAACTGTCTGCAGATGCATTTCTGATATCGCCATACACTCTGCCTCCAGCATTCCAGCCCTGGAGAGCTTCATACAGCGTAAGCAAAATCCTCGGCACAGGTGAGACAGGGAGCCAATATAGTCACTGGCTATAGTTCAGTAGTAGCTTAACCTCAGCATGCTCACCTTTGCTTCTTAGCCTGCATTCCACCAGAACAGCTTTACCATAGTATTTCTCAATCACCATTTTGCTACTCACTTTTCAGGCATCCTGTTGCTGTATATCTGAGACCTAAAATCATATGGTACACAGCCATGTACCCCCAGCAATCAAACTTGCTTATCTTGAGGAACTGATCTTGGCGCACCAGACATTTAACTGCAATTTTAAGAGCCTCTTGTGCTTTCTGTTTGGTGGCTGGTCATAAAGCCTAACAGCTGAGGCATGTGTCCATGATGAAAAAAACCAATTTAAGCTAGATAAATAAGAGTTCTTTAGTATACGTCTACATAATTTTAACACATGTGGGATTTCCCTTAATCTTTTCAGTATTTAGACTTTCAGCCCTATTCAAAACAGAACCACAAAGAAGTTCACTAAGTTTATTCCTTCTGGGAACAGCATTATTATTATTATAACCTGGCTGGGGTTGATGGGAGTGGTACTCTGACAATATCTGGGGACCCAAGGTTGAAGAACACTGACCTAGACCAATGCTACTTCACCTGAATAAATACTATTGTGCCAGCTGCAATGGATTCTGAAATTCCAAGCAAATGGCACAGACTTCCTGACTTTTGGCTTTGGGGACCACCTACCTCTGTCCATGCTGTGCCATTTCAATCGCTCTGCGAGCTGGAACCGGGGATCCTCCATCTGTCACACTCAGGACCTCCATTGACTTCCTCTCTGGTCTCCGCTTCCCATGTCTGTTCAGCATTGGAGAGTCCACACGCTTTCTGGGAGGGTCTTTATGCAGAGATAATGCAGTCAACTTAGCATGGCTGTGAATACCTCAGGTGCCTCTGGCTCATAATATTTTGATTCCCAGAAACCCCCATTTTCTAAACTGCAGAAACAGGGGACCCCGGTGGAGAGTTGAAACACTGATTCCTTCCAACACTTCTAAATCTCATGCATGAAACCTCTTCACTCCTGCCATACCATGAGTACCTCTCAGCAGCTTTTCAAAAGTGACCAGCAACTAATAGAAATAAATGAGTAAAAACAGCTGTGATTATCTGAAGAGTGAAAGGAAAAATGAGCTTCTCTTCATTGCCAAAACAGTATGTTTTTCCTATTTGCACATAATGTTAGACCACCATTAAAAATAAACACATGTGAACAATGTGCTAGAGTGCATGCTGGTAACATAGTCCTCACTTTATTCCTCTGCTGCTCCTGATGCTGCCTTGCTGCTGGGAACAAATCAGTCAAGTTTGCTGACGTGATGTCTGAACCTGGGCTTGTGGGTTATTTCCCTCCAAACAAGCCAGGTTCAGAAGTAATGGCTTGTTCTTGGCTTACTGCTTGTGGCTTTTTTTGGCCCTTGTTCAGGCATAATGACAAGCCAGACTTGTTTGTTTTTCAATGGTGCACTACTGACCACCCAAATCAAGGTGAGAAGATGAGGAGGAATCTTTTGAAAAGCAAATTGCCGATGTTTGAAGGAGGCATGATGTAGTAGTAATGGGGGGGGTTCAATTACCCCAATACCTGTTGGGAGACAAATTCTGCCAAACACAGCCCCTCCAAGAAATTCCTGACTTGTGTTGCTGGAGGAAGGAACTAGAGGATTAGCTATTCTTGATTTGATTCTAACCAACAGAGATAACTGGCTAGATGAAGTGGCAGTTAGGGGAACTCTGGAGGAAAGTGAGCATGTTATACAGGCATACCCCGCTTTAACGTATGCAATGGGACCGGAGAGTATACTTTACGCGAAAATAACCTTTAAGTGAAGCAATTGTCTTCACTTGTACTGCATGCAATCACCACTAGATGGCAGTGGCGTCATGCCAATAAAGTGTACGTTATTGCGAAGCGCGCAAACATTAAGCGAGGTATGGGGACGAATGGAGCATGTACGTTATAGCGAGGCAACGTTAAGAGGGGCAACGTTAAGCGGGGTATGCCTGTACTTCAGTTCTTGATCTTAAAGGAAGCAAAAGCTGAGTGTAGCCATATGTATACCCTGGACTTCAGGAAAGCCAATTTTAATAAACTTAGAACAATGATACATAAAGCCCCATGGCAAGTGACCATAATGAGAAAAGGAGCACAAGATGGGTGGGAATTTTTTAAAAATTGAAATTCTAAAATCACAACTGCAAATAATTCCAACAAGGAAAAAAGGGGGAAGACAGCAGAAGAATGTGGCTCCACAAAAAGCTTAGAGATGACCTGATAACAAAAAAGGACATATATAGGAAGCGGAAGGAAGGCCAGTCCACAAAGGAAGAGTACAGGCAGGTAGCACAGAATTGCAAGGATGACATCAGGAAGGCTAAAGCTGAGAACGAGCTGAGGTTGGTGAGGGATGCTAAAAGCAACAAAAACGTTTTCTTCAGATACATGCATAGTAAAAGAAAAAAGAAATGGTGGTTCAGCTACTCAGTGAGGATAGCAAAATGATAACAGAAGACAAAGAAAAGGCAGAAGTGCTCTCCTACATTGGCTCAGTTTTCACCAAAAGAGGGTCTATGATCCTCCTGGCAAACATGAGTACAAGTTGAAGGGGCAGGATTGCAACCTGAGATTGACAGACAAATGATGAAAGAATACCTAATTACTTACTTTATATCTCCAGGGCCCGATGAACCGCACACTAGAGTAATGAAGGAACTAGCTGAAGAACTCTCAAAATCACTGTCTATTATCTTACAAAATCATGGAGGATGGACGAAGTGTCAGATGGCTGGAGAAGAGCTAATGTTGTTCCTATCTTTTAAAAGGGCAGAAAGCAGGAACTTGGAAACTACACACCAGTCAATTTGACATCAATCCCTGGAAAAATCCAGAGCAGATTATGAAGTGGTCAGTCTTTAAGCACCTTGAGAACAACACAGTGATTACTAGAAGCTAACATGGATTTGTCAAGAACAAATCCTGCCGGACTAATCTTATCTCATTTTTGATTGGATAACCTCCCCGGTGTCAGGCCCAGGATGTGACTCAGGAACCAGACCAACAGCTGTAGTTAATTCGTGTTTTATTAGGGTAATGTCCAAACAAAAACTGCGTTTTCTCATGAAGCAATACAGGGATACAGGTCCTGCGGCATTGGGAGAAAGTTGACAGAGCAAGGGACTTCTTCCCGCCTGTTCTTTAAGAAGGGGCCAAACGGGCGCGCAGTCTTTCGCTCCTCCTTAACTGCCCCTCAGGTACTGCCCGCCTTCCCCCCTTCTCTCCTGTCTTTTCAGCTGTCTGCGTGTGCACGGTGAGGGGGGAAGCATCACCCCCTCCTCTTCTGAAGTTTCCAATTCCAGGATGGGGGATAGGGGAGGGGCTGATGGTAAACTGCCTCCCCGCTTTTCAGCTGTGAGCAGCCCTCCCTCTTTCCCCTCTTGCTCTGAGCCTGAAAGAGGGGGAGGCGTGAGAATGTCCAGGGAGGGCTCAGGCTCCCCGTTGCTAAGCGACCTTATCACTGGCAGTTCCTCTGTTTCGTCTTCGCTCCAAAGGGGGGAAGTTCCTCCCCCTTCCCTCTGCCATCCATCCGAATACTCTTCTCCCAACTCTCCGGGATCCAGCTCCCCGGGATTGGGACCCCAGCTCTGCCTTCCGACACCATCCCCCCTCCCAGGCTGTGCCCCCCTCCCCTTGTCTGGCTTGGGACGGTGGGGAAAACGTTGATGGAAAAGTTTTACCAATTCTGGAGCATGCACATCAGCTGCATCTTCCCATGATCTGTCAGCCACCCCATAGCCTTTCCAGTGAATCAAGTACTGCAGCTTGTGGCGTCTGATCCTGGAATCTAAGATCTCCTCAACTTCAAACTCAAGCTGCTCATTTACCAGGAGTGGAGCTCCGGGAGGTTCCTCCGGCCGTAACTCACTGGGAGGGGCGGCTTTCGTTAAGAGGGATCGATGGAACACAGGATGTATTTTAAACGTGTCAGGCAGCTTCAGTCGGTACGCCACGGGATTGATTTGAGTTTCTATTTCGAAAGGACCCACCCTCTTGTCTTGTAATTTTCTACATTTGCCCGGCATCTGGAGGAAGCAGGTGGACAGCCATACCTGGTCTCCCGGTTGAAGGGGGGGGCCTCCTTCCTGTGCAGGTCAGCAACTTGCTTGTACTCCGTTTTGGCTTCGTTTAACTGCTGTTTCAGTGTCTGTTGCGCCGCTTGCAATTCCTTAAGGAAGTTCTCAGCTGCCGGTACCAGCATTCCTTCTGAGCTACTTGGAAAGACTTTAGGATGGAATCCATAATTAGTGAAGAACGGGGTTTGTTGAGTGCTGGAGTGCAGAGAATTGTTGTAGGCGAACTCTGCAAAATGCAAATATGATACCCAGTCAGTCTGTTGATAGGACACATAACTTCGTAAATATCTTTCCAAAACGGCGTTCAAGCGTTCCGTCTGCCCATCTGTCTGGGGGTGATGGGCGGAGGAGAGTTTTAATTCCGTCTGCAACTGTTTCCACATTGCTCTCCAAAATATGGCTGTGAACTGAGTTCCTCGGTCTGAGACTACGCTGTTTGGCAATCCATGCAGCCGGTAGACTTCTTTTATGAATAACTTGGCCGTTTCTTTAGCCTCTAAGGCCCCTGCACAAGGAAGAAAGTGTGCCATTTTGGTAAGTAGATCCACCACTACTAAGATGGCTGTCATTCCTTGGGACTTGGGTAGATCAGTTATAAAATCCATGGAGAGGTCCTTCCAGGGTTCGTGTGGGACAGGCAACAGTTGTAACAGTCCTGCTGGTGTCCCTGTTTGTGTTTTTGTCCGCAGACAGACAGAGCAGGACTTTACATAACTCTCAATATCCCGACGCATTTTAGGCCACCAGAAGTCCTTGGCCACGTTCTGAATGGTCTTGTAAATCCCAAAGTGTCCCGCTGTGATGGAATCATGACACTGGGGTAGGATTCTGAGCCTTAATTCCCCTTCTGGCACATATCTGGCGGTTTTGAACCATAACAGTCCATTTCTCCAGTGAAAGGTTACTTCTGAGTCTTGACCTTGTCCCGTCTCCTGCTGATATTTTAGCATGTCTGCATCTTCTTGTTGTGCCTTTTTGAGTTCCTCTTCCCATGAAGGCTGGCATACTCCCAACGTTAATTTCTCTGGCGGGATTACGTACTGAGGCTGGTCCTCGGATTCACTTTCTTTGTATTGTGGCTGTCTGGATAAGGCATCCGCTCTCTGGTTTTTGGCGTGGGCATGGTAAGTAATCTGGAAGTTAAACCTAGTGAAGAACTGGGACCATCTTATCTGTCTCTGGTTCAGCTTTCTGGCGGTTTGGAGGCTTTCAAGATTCTTGTGGTCGGAGCGCACTTCAATTCGATGAGAGGTCCCCTCTAGGTATTGTCTCCAGTTTTCAAAAGAGTCCTTGATGGCCAGCAGCTCCTTCTCCCAAACTGTGTAGTTCTTCTCTGCAGGCTTTAACTTCCGAGAGAAGTACGCACAGGGGTGCAGCTCCTTCCCTTCTTGGTCTAATTGTAGCAGGACCCCCCCGATGGCAAAATCTGAAGCATCTGCTTCCACTACGAAAGGGCGGTTCGGATCAGCAAAGCGCAGAATGGGCTCAGTAGCAAACCTTCTCTTCAGCTCCTCAAAGGCCTCGGTGGCGTTCTCTGTCCATTGAAACTTCTTCTTCCCCCTTAAACAGTCAGTCAGAGGAGCTGTCAATTTGGAAAACCCTGGAATGAACTTTCTGTAATAATTGGCAAACCCCAAAAACCGTTGTACATCCTTTTTGGTGACAGGTTGGCCCCAGTCCAATATGCAGCTTACTTTCCCTGGGTCCATCTCCACGCCTTCCGCTGAGATTCGATATCCAAGGAAGTCTAGAGACTTGAGGTCAAATCCACATTTCTCTAATTTAGCATACAGGTGATTTTCTCTCAGTCTCTTCAACACCGTCTTCACATGCTGGTCGTGGTCTTCCTGGTTCTTTGAGAACACCAGGATATCATCTAAGTAACAGATTACATACGTGTCCAACAAGTCTCTAAACACGTCGTTCATGAATTTTTGAAAAATTCCTGGACTTCCACAAAGCCCGAACGGCATGACCAGGTATTCATACTGTCCGTAAGCGGTCAAGAATCCTGTTTTCCATTCATCTCCCTCCTTCATTCTGATCAGATTGTACGCTCCTCTCAAATCCAACTTCGTGAAGATTTTTGCAGAGCGCAGTCGGTCCAGCAACTCTGAGATCAGGGGCAGCGGGTAGCTGTTGGGGATGGTGATCTGGTTCAATGCGCGATAGTCGTTACAGGGTCTGAGTTCCTCCCCCTTCTTTTTCACAAACAATAGTGGCGCTCCAGCAGGGGATTGTGAGGGGCGTATGAATCCTCACCTCAGGTTTTTATCCAGGAATTCCTTCAGGGCCTCCCTCTCTGTGAGAGAGTAGATTCTCCCTGATGGGATGCTGGCTCCTGGCACTAGGTCAATCGCACAGTCGTAAGGGCGGTGGGGGGGTAAAGTCTCTGCCTCTTTTTCATCAAACACATCTTTGAATTCTTCATACTTTGGCGGCAGGGTCACTTGCTCGATCTCTTGCACTGCCCCCGCTAAGGTGTTCTTGATTCCTTCAGGTTGACAGTTCTCCTGGCAATACTGTGAGGTGAACCACACCACCGCCTCCTTCCAACTTATTTTGGGTTCATGCTTTGCTAGCCAGGGCATTCCCAGAATCACCTCAAAGTTCGAGAGATCTGACACGTATAGCAAAATGAACTCTTCGTGCCCAGGGATTTGAAGTTTCACTTCCTCCGTGGCTTGTGTCACCCCTCCTGACTTCAGGGGTCTCCCATCGATAGTCTCCACAGCTAGGGGAGCGTCCAGTTTCCACCGGGAAATTCCATGACGCTTGACTAACTTTGCATCAATAAAATTTGTGGAGGCTCCACTGTCAATTAAGGCAGTGGAATTAAACACCACTCCTCTGGAAGTTGTAATCCAAATAGGCAAGACCAACACCCCCTTTGAGGGAGGTTGGATCGTTGGGGGGCCTTTATACAATGCTGCCCCCAGTCCACCGGCCTGCACGTGGACTGGGTGTTCTAGTTTCCCGACGGCTCGGCTTTCACCCCTTTCAGTCTACAGTCTCTGGCCACATGGCCCGGCTTTGAACAATAAAAGCATAAACGTTCCCGGCGTCGTCTTTCCTTTTCTTCTTCCGACAGTCTTGGCCTAGCCCCTCCCTGTCCCTCAGTTGCATTACCTGCCATCCCTGCAGTGGGAAGGGTCTTGTTGCGGGATGCCGAGGCTGAGTATCTCGGGACCTCCTGCTTCCTTTCCAGGTGCCTTCCTTCCATCCGGTGATCTATCTGTAGGCATAGCCGGATGAGCCCTGGTAGGTCAGCGGGGGGGGGGAGGTCCTGGCCAACTCATCCAGGATTTCAGCATTTAATCCACTCCGGTACATAAACATCAGGGCGGCGTCATTGTAACCAGTTTCCTGGGACAGAATTTTAAAAGTGTTAGTGTACTCGGAAACAGTCCCTTTAGCTTGCTTCAGAGCGCCTAGTTGCCGCGCTACTGTTTCAGCCCTTTGCGGGTCTTGAAACATCTCGGTTATCTCCTGTATAAATCCTCTGTACCTTCCTAAGACAGTATCCTTTCTCACGAGATATGGAGTCACCCATTTTGCAGCTTCTCCCTCCAGGAGGCTAATCACGAAAGCTACTTTAGCCCCATCGTCTGGAAATTCCGTGTGCCTGACATCCAGATATAACTCACATTGAGCCACGAAGGTTGCCAACTGATCACTTTGTCCCGCATATTTTGGGGGCAATCCAATGGGAACCTTTACTACGGCAGCTGGAGGGGCTGTTTGCATCTGGTCTATCGTGGCCTTCAAGGTTTGATTATCTGTCTTCAGCGCCTTGACTGCTGCTAGCAGGGCTTGAACATCCGTCTGCAAATCAGCTACCTTAGTCCTCAAGAGTTCCACTTCTTCCGTCTCAGAAGTGGGGTTCGTCCCCCCCGCTGCTCCCTTTGACATCTTGTCCCAGTCAAGTGAAGAGAGCGTTGAGGGTGATTTAGGTGGCTCTGTCGAGCTGTCAGGCCCAGGATGTGACTCAGGAACCAGACCAACGGCTGTAGTTAATTCGTGTTTTATTAGGGTAATGTCCAAACAAAGACTGCGTTTTCTCATGAAGCAATACAGGGATACAGGTCCTGCGGCATTGGGAGAAAGTTGACAGAGCAAGGGACTTCTTCCCGCCTGTTCTTTAAGAAGGGGCCAAACGGGCGCGCAATCTTTCGCTCCTCCTTAACTGCCCCTCAGGTACTGCCCGCCTTCCCCCCCTTCTCTCCTGCCTTTTCAGCTGTCTGCGTGTGCGCGGTGAGGGGGGAAGCATCACCCCCTCCTCTTCTGAAGTTTCCGATTCCAGGATGGGGGATAGGGGAGGGGCTGATGGTAAACTGCCTCCCCGCTTTTCGGCTGTGAGCAGCCCTCCCTCTTTCCCCTCTTGCTCTGAGCCTGAAAGAGGGGGAGGCGTGAGAATGTCCAGGGAGGGCTCAGGCTCCCCGTTGCTAAGCGACCTTATCACTGGCAGTTCCTCTGTTTCGTCTTCGCTCCAAAGGGGGGAAGTTCCTCCCCCTTCCCTCTGCCATCCATCCGAATACTCTTCTCCCAACTCTGCGGGATCCAGCTCCCCGGGATTGGGACCCCAGCTCTGCCTTCCGACACCCGGTAGACTGTGCGAATACTGACATAATATATCCTGACTTCAGCAAAGCTTTTGATAAAATGCTCTGTGATATTCTGATTAGCAAGCTAGCTAAATGTAGGCTGGATGGAACAACTATCAGATGGATCCACAGTTGGTTACAGAATCATACTCAAAAGAGTGCAAGGAAGATAATGAGCAGGGTACTACAGGGCTCAATCCTGGGTCCAGTGCTCTTCAACATTTTTATTAACAATTTGGATGAGGAGGTGCAGGGAATGCTTATCAAATTTGGAGATGATACAAAATTGGGAGGGATAGCTAATACCTGGACTCTACTATTCTATGATTCTTTGACAGAACCAAAATTCAAAGTGATCTTGAGAGCTAGAGCATTGGGCTGAAAACAACACAATGAAATGTAGCGGGGATAAATGCAAAGTTCTACACCTAGGAAAAAGAAACCAAATGCACAGTTATAAGATGGGGGGATACTTGGCTCAGCAATGCTGCCTGCAAGAAGGATCTTGGAATTGTTGTTGATCACAAGCTGAATATGACGATATAACAATGCGATGTGGCTGCACAAAAGGAAAATGCTATTTTAGGCTGCATTAATAGCAGTATAGTTTCCAAATCACGTGAAGTACTGTTTCCCTCCTCTCAGTACTGGTTAGGCCTCATCTTGAGTACTGCATCCAATTCTGGACACCATACTTTAAGAAGGATGCAGACAAACTGAAACAGGTTCAGAGGAGGGCAACAATCAGGGGATTGGAAACAAAGCCCTGTAAGGAAAGATTGAAAGAACTGGGCATGTTTAGCCTTGAGAAGAGAAGACTGAGGGAGATATGACAGCACTCTTCAAGTACTTGAAAGATTGTCACAAAGAGGTGGGCCAGGATCTCTTCTCAATCACTGTAGAGTGCAGGACACAGAATAATGTGCCCAAGTTACATGTTTTGGCTGAACATCAGGAAACATGTTTTAACTGTTAGAGCGGTATGACAATGGACCCAATTAACTGGGGAGGTGGTGGGCTCTCCAACACTGGAGGCATTCAAGAAGTAGCTGACAGCCACCTGTTGGGTATACTTTAAATTGGATTCCTGCACTGAGCAGCGGGTTGGATTCGATGGTATTATAGGCCCCTTCCAACTCTACTATCCTATGATCCTATGGTGCAGCTGGAGAAGGAGATGTACAAAGCAAGCACTGTATTAGCTTGCTGCTCATTTGCATTAAACAATAGTTCATTTTTAATGTGTAAACTATTATAGTATTCCACACAAATTGCAATTTGGCAAGCTAAAGGGTCCAGGGACATTTTAGGTAAGGAGATTTTATATTTGCTTGTAACCAACTACTTAAAAGTTTAATGAAGGCATGTCAGAAGGGCAACCAAGATACAGCTAATGATTGCAGTGTTCAACTAACATTTACTGCCAAAAGGTCTAGTAATAAAAAACAGACAAGGAGCCTGGCATTTACTGGAGGATACTGTAGAGGAATCTGCCCGTTTTATGCTACATAACACTTAGAAATAGTCTCACAGTTCTCCAACAACTTGCCTTCCTTTTCAATACTCTGTGAGTGTTAACTCCAAAAGTCTAATTTTGCACTGAAGAATCTATCATCCTCTGACAAAACAGAAGGAATGTTCAACCATTCCATCTTTTATACCCTCAAGTTTTGACTGGTGTGACCTTTGGCATCAGTACAGCTCTTCCCCAAGGAACCAAAGCAATTTTGCAACCATACAAAATGGATAAGCTTTCTTGCACGTGTGCTTATGTGTTCAGGCTTCTTTGCAGTAGGGATGCTAGAGCAAAGTTTTTGAAGTAAGAAATGCTGGTATTTATTGGCCTGAATAAAGGGGTGTGTGTGTGTTTTGTGACACTGCAACATGGAATAAAGTTACAGAGGATCTCAGACGACTCTTCCACCACCAGAAAAAAAATGATTCAATAGAGGGGAAGAAAATACTTCTGAGAGAAGGGAACCACACACATGCAGAGAATCAAAAACAAAAGAAAATTAAAAAGAAATAAGAACAACAGAATGCAGGAGTTGTATCTTTCATTTAGTGTCAGCTAGAATCCCACAGCCTGCACCTATTGCTCCAGTCTAATCTTTCCCAAACTCATCCTTGTGCACCTACACAGATGAACATTTATTCTGCATGACATGCATCTTTGAAGGAAGCAACGTCTCTAAGCAACTTTTATTACTCTATCACCACTTCCCTCTTATCTCTTTGTTTAAGGCCACAGTTAATGGCTAATGATGAGATATTCATCAGAAGCATGATTGCTCTCAATTAAACCTTGCTCTGCATTCCCAGAGATACTGCTAGAAGCAAAGAGCTAAACTTAACCATCCTGCTTCCCTTGGGAAAGGAAGCACAACTAACACTTGAATAATAATGCACATGAATTCTAAAATATGATGACACATCACACTGATATATGCAGTTCAGAGATAAAGCTAACACATTCAGGGAAGACATTTTTCTTCCTGTACAGAGAAATCCAGACAATAGTTTGCATTAGTGTATGAAACAAATGGTATGATATATCCCTGGGATGCAAGGAAGAGGAGAAAAGGCTACCTCATACAGCTAAGGAATAAAATTGCACTTGTCTGCACAGGATACTCTGTTCATAGGGTTTTCATGGTAAGAGGTATTCAGAGGTGGTTCACCATTGCCTTCCTCTGAGTCTGGATGCATCTTATTGTGGTGTCTCAGCTTTGACCATTCCGCCTTGGGTGACCCTGCTGGGAGTCTAGCCTCTTGGTCTATACTCCTGATGGCATTGCTCTCAGCTTCTTCAACACTCTCAAACCCCCTCACCATGTTAACATGTGCATCCTAGAGGACCAAGGAATTTCAGAAGAAAATCACCCTGTGCTTTAGAGATTAAAGCAAAGCCTTTCATTGTGTAGATCATGAAAAACTATGGACTGTTTTAAAAGAAATGGGGGTGCCACAGCATCTGATTGTCCTGATGCGCAACCTATACTTTGGACAAGAGGCTACTGTAAGGACAGAATATGGAGAAACTGATTGGTTCCCAGTCGGAAAGGGTGTGAGACAGGGGTGTATTTTATCACCCTATTTGTTTAATCTATATGCAGAACATATCATATGGACAGCGGGATTGGAACAAGATGAAGGAGGTGTGAAAATTGGAGGAAGAAATATCAATAATTTAAGATATGCAGACGATACCATACTACTAGCAGAAACCAGTCATGATTTGAAACGGATACTGGTGAAAGTTAAAGAGGAAAGCACAAAAGCAGGACTACAGCTGAACTTCAAGAAGACTAAAGTAATGACAACAGAAGATTTCTGTAACTTTAAAGTTGACAATGAGGACATTGAACTTGTTAAGGATTATCAATACCTTGGCACAGTCATTAACCAAAATGAAGACAATAGTCAAGAAATCAGCAGAAGGCTAGGACTGGGGAGGGCAGCTGTGAGAGAACTAGAAAAGGTCCTCAAATGCAAAGATGTATCACTGAACACTAAAGTCAGGATCATTCAGACCATGGTATCCCTGATCTCTATGTATGGATGTGAAAGTTGGACAGGGAAAAAAACAGATAAGAGGAAAATCAACTCGGTGTTGGAGGAGAGCTTTGTGCATACCATGGACTGCAAAAAAGACAAATAATTGGGTGTTAGAATAAGTTAAACCAGAACTATCACTAGAAGCTAAAATGATGAAACTGAGGTTATCATACTTTGGACACATCATGAGAAGACATGATTCACTAGAAAAGACAAAAATGCTGGGAAAAAACAGAAAAGAGTAGAAAAAGATGAAGACCAAACAAGAGATGGACAGAACTGAACTTACAAGATCTGAGCAGGGTGGTTTATAACAGATGCGATTGGAGGTCGCTTATTCATAGGGCCGTCATAAGTTGTAATCGACTTGAAGGCATATAACAACAGCTACAGCTGCACAGGAAGTGAAAATTCAACCACTTAAAGTGTAAGTAACGGAATTATCCTTTGTGCCAAAGCATGTAGCCAAATCAATGTATCATTGTCTAGGGAGTTCACTTTAAGAAGTCAGGAACAGCACATCAGAAATGACTCTCCCATAATTTCTACAAGCATTAGGTAAGATTTAATAAGAGAGGGGAATGCTACATACACTTCATTTAAATTCACTGGATTCACTGGAACTGCTTCCTTTCTTCTGCTTGTGTGTACATAACTAAGTAGAAGTTAGATGTGAAGTGATGCAGGGATACTGACTATAGCTTCATAATACAAGTACACTCTGATACACGCACGGAGCTCCCACCCACACCAGTTTAGTTCATTGGTAGGGAAAACTCCATCCATGTACAGAGATATGCAAACAGAAGTAAGCCCTCTACTGAAATGAATCTGAACACCTTTCAGGCACAGGGAGGCCTGTGTGTGTATTAGAGTTTATAAATGTGCAGGGAGCTTCATGAATAGGGTGAATATCACATAATATGCTGTAACAATTGATCATGATATGGCCATGTCCTCAGATGAGGGCAACCCAAAAAGAGGAATCAACAGAAGAAGCTAGGATTTGTTTCTGGATATACCTATTTCATTTCTAGGAGGCAGGTCCTCATCCTCGTGACTAGGATATCTCTCTTTCCGATCAAGAAGAAGAAAATAAATCATTTTCTCTTGGTTTTTTCTGGAAAAACAGCAATATATCATCATCATCATCCAATAAAACTTCCCAGCTTTCTGCAGAAAATTAACCCCATTGCTGATATTTTAAATGTTGGTTGGAAGAGCTTAGTACAGACATTATTTTAATGGGCTTACCTGCATGAATGGGCTTAACTCCTTGAAGGAGAAATCATACCTGGCTTGCATGACCACTTGCAAGAGCTTATTTAAATATGCAGAAATAGGACGTGATACAGTCCTTTCTGGACTCTGTCACTCCTGACCAAGTAAGGGATCATATGTATTATGAAGGACCCTCTCTTCCTGCATGAATCCACATCTAAACTGTGGTCATCAGGAGATGTCCTATTGAGTGCCCCATGACCTGGTGAAGTACAGAAAAAAGGAGCGTTGGGCTGGGCCTTCCTTGTACCAGTATGCAGAATGTGGAATTCACTAGCAGTCCTTCTTACTCTGCATGTTATAGCCATTTTAACCCAATGTCTGTTTTAGACAGACTTTTTTCTGCTACTGTTTCTGACCTCTGATATTTCCCTAAGTTTTTAAAAAAATTCTTCTAGGTTTTTTAAACATGCGTTCTCCTCTTTTCAAGTTTGTTTGTTTTGGTACTGTTGTTGCGGAATTGTTTTTGTAAGTTATAATTTTAATGATGCTTTTCAGTCATAAGGCTGTATTAAACCAAAGGGCCACCTAGTCCAGCATTCTGTTCTCAACCAGATGCCCCTGGGAAGCCCACAAGCAGAACCTAAGCACAACAGTACTCTCTCCACTTCCGATTCCCAGCAGCTGGTATTCAGGAGCAAACTGACTTGACAGTGGAGGCAGAATGTAGCCATCATGAAGAGTGGCCATTGAGTCCTTTGGGAGGGCAGAATATGAGGGATATAAATGAATTTATAAATAAATAAATAAATGCTTCCCCCATGTAAAAAAACTATCTGGTTGTGGAAAAGCGGGAAGTAAGAAAGATGGCTTTCCACGTGAAGTGAGATGTTAATTATTTTATATACTGTTTTATCTTGTACGTCGCCCAGAGTGGCTGGACAACCAGCCAGATGGGCGACTAACAAATTTAATAATAAATAAATAAATGTCTTGTTTTGTATTAACAGGAAGGAGCATTCAAGCATGTAACTCCCCTCCCCGAATATCTCAAGTGGTACAGATCAAGAAGGGCAGCATCAGGACAGCAGTATAACATTGTAGCTAACATGAAGGGGAGGCGGAGAGACTTCTAACACATGTGCTCCCCCAGCATGTTCTGGAACATAGGAGGCTGCCTTATACTGAGTCAGACCTATTGACCCATCTAGCTCAGTATTGTCTACAGGAAGTGGCAGTGGCTCTCCAGGGTTTTAGGCAGGAGCATCTCCCAGCCCTACCTGGAGATGCTGCCAGGGATTGAACCTGGGACCTTCTGCATGCAAGGTAGATGCTCTGCCACTGAGTTACAGCCTTCCCCTAAGAAGCTGTGAGCCAGAAGCTGTGAGAGACAGTAGCGGCAGCCCAGTAAGGAAGCCCTGGCCTGTGATGGGACTTAACATCCAGCTGCTTTGGCAGCCATTCCTGGGCCAGGGGAAAATTTACATGCACTTTTTATACGCATGTCAACTCTTGTCTATTTTATTGTATTATATTTAAAATAAATATATTGGAAGCTGCCTCAAGAACTTTGGTTAGTAGGCAAGGTAAAATAGTCCAGATAAATACGAGGCTCAGCTACAAATCAGAACATCCCTAGTTTGAAGTTTGCTTCTGCCATAAACTCACTAGGAGGCTTTAGACAGACCATTCTTTCTCAGCATCAGTCCTTCCACTGTCTAGGTGCATGGGAGACAATTATACTGACATACCCTACAGGATTGTAATATGGATTACAACTAGATAATGCATGTGGAGCACTTTTTTCACAAAAATGCCATACAGATGTTAAGTATTATTATTACTACTGCCGCTGCTGCTGCTACTACTAGCTGCCAAGACTGCACGAGTTCTTAATAACTTTCAAGAGATCTCTGCCAGTGAGGAGAGACAGTACTGAGCTCGATGGATCACAAATCTTACTTAACACAAGGTTATTTCACAATGGAAAATGATTATTGGCTCATCTTACTATAAATGGCCCATGCACTAGGGCAGCCTTTCCTAACCTTTGGCTTCCCCATATGTTGCTGGACTATAGTTCCCATAAATCCTGACTGTTGGCCATGCTGGCTGGGGCTGATGTAGTCCAGCAACATCTGGGGACCCAAAGATTAGGAAAGACTGCACTAGAACCACATTAAGGAACAGAGGACAAGGTTGTTGCACCTTTAACAGATGAGAAGAAAAGGGGAACTTACCGTCTGCAGCTACAGGGTAAAAAACCAGCTGCGTATACCAAAGTTTATTTTTAATAGACAACTATAATAGTTATAGAAATCATGTCTTCAACTGTATTTGGTGGCTGTTCCCATACACCCACCAAGCCTATGTGAAGTAAACACTGAATGCTTACTCTTCTGATAACAGGTCCTGTAAGAGTTTATTTCTGTCACGGAAGCAACCTAATGAGTGCATGCTGTCTAAAACATCAGGATCAATGTCCTCCAAGGAAGGGAGAGAGCGAATTTGCACCTTTCGAGGAATCGGTTGTTCTGGTTCTGGCTCATTCTTACCCCCTCTGCAAAAAAGGAAAAAGAGAAAAACTAAAACACAGCAGCATTAATAACTATTAATACTATGAAAAGCCATCTGTCCTCCCAAGAACAGACTTCCTCTCTCTCCAGAATTCACTTGGAGATTATAATCAATACCTTGTAGATCCAACCCTTTAAAGAATAACTTCAGTCTGTACTCTGTCAGAAACACAGCATATAAACCTCACAGCATTATAACAGAGCTGTATAGTATTGCAGGATCACTTGCTTGCAGATCACTTGGCAGAACCCCCCTGCTGCAATTATATGTGCTGCCCCATGAACAGATCAAACTCTGGACTTCAGGTCTACATAGCATAGTTTAGTTTACTGCTGGGGTAGGGGCCATTTAAAATTGTAACCAACAAGTCAGCAGACATCAGATAAATGTGGCATTTGGCAATAAATTCAAACAGTGCTGAATGCAAGTTCCACTTGCAAAGGAACAACTGGGAATGCATTCTAAAGCTCCTGATTGTTCCTTTGCACCTGCAGCTGATATGACATCAGGTGAGTGAAATGTGGGTATGGCCTAGATAAAATAGCTTCACAGGCCAAGCTGGGAGGCCTGGTGGGCCTAATTAATTCCAAGGACAAGAAGTTCCTCACTTGTGGTTTACTGATTGCTAATATCCCAAAGAGTGAATTATAAGCAGTTATTACTTCTAAAGTGATAACAAACAGATGTGCTTCAGAAAAGGGACATGTGGGTGCTTGTATTTATGAACAGCTCTGTGCTGAGTATCGTGCGCTCAGTTTTAAGAGTAAACTCAAGACAACACATTTATTTCTTAGGTATTTCAACATGGGTACCCCAAATTAATAGACATATTTTAATGTGGTCTAATTTATCCTGTTTTCAAACAGAGATGTTTAAACAGATATTGACAGTTATTCTTTGATTCCATACTCTTTTCTTTTCAATTAAGGGCAATTCCACAAGGGCAATGCTACTATCTTAGTGGTTTACCTTTGCCTGGCATATCCAGTGATACCTTCAGCCTCACATAAAGTAAGATTGCAACATTAGCTTGCTTGAGGAAATTACCTTTATTATGTGTAGATCAACTTTTGCAATCTTTTTAATATCTGAAGTAGACAGGTAACATCCATGATACTAACATAATTGTACTGTATTTTTATTGTATGTGTTTGTTGAGGTTTTGAATAAAATGTTTAGAAAGGTGGGCTATCAGTTTTAATATACATAATGAACTGTTATACCAACAGCAAAAACCAAACAAGAGATAGTTATCCTTCCTGGGACATATGATCTGAATGCTGGCAATTCCTTACCTGGCACCTCCAGACCTAAACATTCACACTTGGAAATAAGTCTGTGTATTTCAATAGAATGTATTGTCAAGCACATGAGAGAGCAGAGGCAGAGGTGGGCCTCTAATATTTTTTTCTGCTGAGCTCATGGCTCCCTGTATTGAGGCCATGGTGCAGGAACCCTGTACAAGTATATAGCCTCCCTGAAAAGCATTGACTTTATTATAGCTTTCCAAACGTCAATGAAAAGTTACTTACATATACCAGATGTGCTTCTGAATGTGTTCTAGCTACAAGAAAAGAGAAAACAAAAGGAATGAGTACGATACAAAATAACAAGGGCCTATGTTATGCCATTGAGCATTGTATCTTGGAGTTTGGTCAATGTCAGAGCACAGAAGTATTATCTCTGCACAAGGGTCTCAGGTTCTCTATTCATAAGAGATGATGCTATGACCTGAGCCTACACTAATAATTCCCTCTATAACACCAAACCAGATAGACTTGTGCCTGTTGTCCTCATGCACAAGCTGAAGCTATGCTACATTATTACAGATGAAGATAGCAGGAGGACAAAGATAAATACAGAACCCATCCTGTGAAGTACTTACTGGATGGCAAGCAAAGAAAAAAATGTTTCTAAGTGGCAAGACTAGAACCTTGGTACTGTCATGAAATTGTAACATGTTCAGAATGGTGTAAGGTAACATGGCTCTGATGCAGGAAATTGTGGGGATTTCATCTTGTGTGGCGATGGGGCTCTGAGTGAGTGGAAAACTTTTAAGTTTTGTTTCTCAGCTGCAGCTAATTAAGAGGCTTGAAAAGCAGCACCTGTTTATCTCTGCTATTTGATGAGAGCCTAGTACCAAGGTCAAGCAGTTGAGATCAGGAGGAAGGAGGGGGCCTGTTAGGCACAAAAACTGGAGAAGCTTCAGGAAGCATTACCTCATTAGAAAGCCCTGTGATTGGCTAAAATGTTGCTGGAGTTTTTTCCCTTAAGTATAGGCGATGAAAAACCGATAGCCTTTTCCCCCCTGGGTTCTATCTTGATGGGTGGTTACTTGAGTAGGGTTCCACTGTCTTCACTACCCAAGTTATGCCTCTCTGTGGGGAGGTGAGACTTGCACAACTACTTCTTCAAAGTAAGTAGAATAGGCTAGTTAGATCTGTTAGCGTCTGAACTCTCTTATATGTTTTACCTAAGCCCCTGTTTGGGTAAGGGTTTTAAGGAATTGTTTTGCTGCTATTAATTGTGTGCCTACATTTTATTCAATAAAGCCACTTCTTATTTACCCATGTGTGTTCTTTGTAGGAGAAGAAATTTGGCTCTGAACCTGGTACCTTGGCCACTGACCACAGACTATCATGTTTGGGGGTTGCTTGGGGCTTCAGGACAAGGAGTGCCTGTTTGGCTCTTGTCTTTGGAAATCCCTGGCAGAACTATTTCTGGGCTCTGGGTTTCCCCTGACTCGGAGTGGTTGTTCAGACTGAGGGGTGGTAGCAGCCTATCTCCTACCTTGCAAGATTGGTGTTGGTTTGCACAACTTTGGCAAGGGGAAATGGTTTGTTAGGATCAATTACCCAGGGTGGTACCTGTAGGGTGGGCCAGGGCATGACAGGCACCATATGATTTCTCAGTCAAGTTATTAAGTAGATGGGTTATAGGAACCAATTATAAATCATTAGCTTCATTTGGAGACACCACTTTGTATGCTGCCCAAAAAGGACTGGTAGCTTGCCTGCCATCCTCCGTCCCCCATCTTCCATGACATTCCTGTTTCCTTCAAAGCTGCATGGCATGGAAATGATACTCTTCTAGCCTATTGGTCTGCATCATGATGTAATTCTCCTTGCCCCTCTACCTCTGTACACTAGAGGATGAGGAAGGGAAGGACATGTGAAAACATGTGTGAGATTCTGGGGTTTCTTAAAGACATAGAAACTAAGACTGAATGAGAAGCTAACAAGTCCAAGGGCTGAAATAGTTCAGGTCTTCACCTCTTTAAAAGAAAGCACTAAATAGGATAGAACTGTAGCAGTGATGATCATATGCAGAAGTCATAGTTTTCTTGTGCTGTCAAAATCAACCAGAATATGCAAAACCACATTTATTTTATTTATATCCCACCCTTCCTTCCAGAATGAGCAGAGGGAGGCAAACAAAAACACTAAAGGCACTCTAAAACATATTAAAACACCAGTGCCTAGACTCAGTGGAGGGCTGGATGAGTGCCAATAAAGTGACTCTGAATCCTAGGACTGTAGGTTGGTGGCTCCCGAATTTTAAAACAGCTTTAAAAATGACTTTAAAAAAAAGCTTTTAAAATATCTTAAAAAGCAATTCCAGCACAGGTGCAGACTGGGATAATGTCTCTACTTAAAAGGCTTGTTGGAAAACTAAGATAGAGATGGTGCCTGTCTAATACTTATTAAGGGGGGGTTTTGAAAGTGTCAGTGCCACAACACTAACGGTCCGCTTCCTGTGTTGTGCAGAACGGACCTCCTGATAAGATGGTATCTGCAGGACGCCCTTGCCTGCAGAGCGCAGTGATTGACTGGGTATATAAGGGATAAGACCATCTTTCAGGGATCCTGGTCCCAAGCTGCATAAGACTTTGTACACCAAGACCAGCACCTTGAACTTGGCTTGGTAGTTAACAGGCAGCCAGTGCAATTCTTTCAGCAGCAGGGTAACATGTTGGTGTTACCCTGCCCCAGTGAGCAGTCATGCTGCTGCATTTTGCACCTGCTGTGGCTTCTGGACCAGTCTCAAGGGCAGCCCCTCATAGATCACATTACAGTAATCCAGCCTGGAGGTTACCTATGCATGGACAACAGTGGGTCAGGCTATTCCAGTCCAGAAACAGCCACAGCTGTCTTATACGTCAAAGCTGGTATTTGGTACTCCTAGCCACTAAGTTCACCTGGGCCCTAGCAACAAAGATGGATCCAGGAGCATACCAAGACTATGAAACTGCTCTTTCAGAGGGAGTACAACTGCATCCAAAGCAGGCAACTGACCAATTATCAGAATTTGGGAACCACCAACTTACAGCTCTAAGATTCAGACTCAGTTTATTGGCCCTCATCCAGCCTATCGCCGAGTTCAGGCACTGGTCCAGGGCTTGCACGGCCTCTCCCTATTCAGTTGTTATAGAGAAATAGAGCTGGGTATCATCAGCATACTGCTGACACCTCACCCCAAATCTCCTGATGACTACTCCTAAGGGCTTCATATAGATGTTAAACAGCATCAGGGACAAGATGGTACTCTCTGGCTCCCCATGGCACAACTGCCAGGGAGCCGAAAAACAATCAACAATGCTATTCTCTGAAAATGACCCTGGAGATAGGATCAGAACCACTGTAAAACAGTGCAGCCGATATCCATCTCTCCAAGTGAGCTCCGAAGGATACCATGGTTAGTGGTATCAAAAGCCTCTGAAAGATCAAGTAAGAATAACAGGATCGTACTCCCCCTGTCCTCCCAATAAAGGTCATCCATCAGGGAACCAAGGCCAATTCAGTCCCATAACCAGGCCTGAACCCAGACTGGAATGGGTCAAGATTATCTGTTTCATCCAAGAGTACTTGCAATTGCTGCACTACAACCCTCTTGATCACCTTCCCTAAAAAGGAAGTATTTGCAACCAGACGGTAGTTGTCACAAACCAGTGGGTCCAGGGTGGGCTTCTTCAGGAATGGTTGGATCACTGCCTCTTTCAGGTGGCTGCACTCATTGACCACATCCTGTATCCACTCAGTCATACCACCTTGCCACACTTTAATAAGCCAGGAAGGGCAAGGGTCGAGAGGACACGTTGCTGGCCACATTGTCACAAGCACCGTGTCCATGTTATCAAGCCACATCAACTGAAACTGATCCCAAGAAGTTGCACCAGACATTGCACTTGACACCTCACTGGGGACTACGGTAGATGCGGATGGGGCATCAAGATTGCTACAAAGGTGAGCAACTTTACCCTCAAAGTGTCTTGCAAACAATTCACAGTGAACAATTCCATGAAGGCCATACATGATTCTTACTTTGTTTCATCCTGTATCACTCAAGCTAAAACCAAGCTACAAGAAGAGACATACTGTTTACTCGGTGCTGATTCAAGTTAATGCACCTCAAAACAAACTGCTGAGCTCACAAGGCAATGTGTGTGCAAGTGTGCACTATGCATATGGGCTTGTACTATGTGTGATGGGCAGAGAACTGGAACAACATATAAGCTCTGTTGGTTGAAGTATGGAACCAGAGGCCCATTAAACTGGCCAGTAAGAACTGAGGCAGCTGTCCTGCTGTCATTACTTTCCTTCATTTCCAGACTAATGAGAACTGGTGAGCCAAAGGGAACTATGTGAGGGAACACAACAAACTGAGAGAAGACTGTTTTGAGACTGAGAGAAGTGGGGTCCACACAGACAGCGGGGGAATCAAAGGCTTCTGTACATTATATTCACTAATAGGCAAAAACCCCTTGCGGATGAAGAACGTACCTATAGCCAACAGATATTTCTATCAAACTTTAAAAAGCAGGGAAATTGGGCAGCTATAGTGAATGCACCAGGGGAGCAGGAGACCTGACCTCCTCTCTGAGATATTGTACTGCCCTATAAATTGGTCAAAATGCAAACACCATTTGGGTTGGTCTTTCACAGTCCAATCCACTTCCTGTGTAGCTTGGAAGAATTTTGTAACATGTGCCTCTGAGCATAAGGTGAGTGGTGTCAACACCTCCAATCAGGACTATATGTTTGTTGGTGTTCTTCTTGGTTTGCTTCTTTCCTGTGTTACTAATGTTTCTACAGAGAATCTAACCTAGAAAATTATATTTCTCTCATTATTCATCCTAGAAATCTGTGTCAAATTTATTTTTGATTAATTTCAAAGCCTTTTTATTGGTCAATGTCATATGATGGTAAAGACAGCCTTCTGTGTTTCAAATTGGAGGTTATGTTCTATTTTTGTTTTGGGTGCATCAACAGTTGAATCTGAACCTGCAGTTTGATGTAAAATTGGACTGATTACAATATATTGCTACTTAAACAATGACTCTAGCTGCTGGAAAAAACAAACGTGGCCAGCCCAAGATACATGTGTTCAGCCTGCTATGCTAAAACCACTCCACTTAAGGAAGGGTGGGCATGGTCAATTAAAAACAGAGAGCACACCTAGAAATTTGCTAGAATATATTTCCCCTCCCATGGTGTTATCTTGTGCAAACTGAGACACTCCTCCTGTCTATTGGAGACTAGTCTGCAGAATAGTCAGTGCCATTATTTTACAATTATTTTTGGAGTTTTTTCAGTGTAAATTATGCAAAGTGTTGCTGTACTTCACATATTCACAGAAGAAACAAAAGAAAATAATTTACCATAGGAAACTTCACTAAAATTGCAAAGTAAATCAAACACATTTAAAGTGAATATCTTAACTATATTAACTGTCTTAAAATTGCTTCCTCCCTGCTAAAACAAGATCAGCACAGCACATGTCTTGTTTCTGTCATTTGGGCTGATTACAGGTGTTGCCAACATTCACCATATGCTCAGAGGCACATGTTACCAAATTCTTGCAAGGTACACAGGAAGTGGGTTGGACTGTGAAAGACCAACCCAAATTGCGTTTGCATTTTTACAGATTTGTGTGTGTATATTATGTTCCTTCACGTCGATTACGACTTATGGCAACCCTATGAATCAGTGACCTCCAATAGCATGGGACACCCTGTTCAGACTTTGTAAGTTCAGGTCTGTAACTTCCTTTATGGAATCAATCCATCTCTTGTTTGGTCTTCTTTTTTGTCTACTCCCTTCTGTTTTCCCCAGCATTATTGTCTTTTCTAGTGAATCTTGTCTTCTCATTATGTGTCCAAAGTATGATAACCTCAGTTTTGTCATTTTAGCTTCTAGCGATAGTTCTTGTTTAATTTGTTCTAACACCCAGTAATTTGTCTTTTTCGTGGTCCATGGTATCCACAAAGCTGTTCTCCAACACCACAATCCCCGGAAGAAGGGCTGACTGTTAAACCACTATGGCCACTGGAGCTCTGTCAGGGGATTAGGAGTCTCCTAACAACTTTCAGCACCCTTCACAAACTGCACTTCCCAGGATTCTTTGGAGGAAACCATGACTATCTACAGTGAAAGAAACGTCTGGCGTGGGTGTGGCCCCCTGATTAGCCAAGCCAAACAGCTGTGGGTCTGGTTTTTAGAACACTCACAGTTGCTTCTTACTGAGAATGCGTGTTTATCATTGACTTGAATGTTAAATTTCTTAAATTAATTAAAAATCAGCCAGGCATTTTTTAAACTTTTAAACTGCAGAAGATGAAGGTCAGAGTATGGGTCAAGGTCAGTAATAGGATTACAGGTACTCTGAACATGGCTGATTTTTAATTAATTTCATCAAATTATGAGAGCACTGACAGAAAAAAAGTCGAACAGGGGTCCGGATTTTTTTTCTTTTGTTTTAAACGTTGAACTCTTAATTCTCTCTGACTGTTTTGTGTATCACCATGAAACCTTACAGGGTTGTTAAGCAAGTGTTTCTGAGTTCAGGACTATAATTTTTGTAAGGTTTTGTTTTGAAATGAGCTTATGAGAAGCAGCAGAATGGCATGGGGGATATTTTCAATTTAACATTGCGGAATGCAAAAAATCCATGCTGGCTGTGGTAGCTCTCTTGTGGCTGTATTTTAACAATCAGCTTGCAAAGCTTCAAGCACAGACTTTTTAAAAAAAAATCAGGCAGCTTGTTCAATGTGACAGGGATTTTCCTAAATCAAAAGTACAAGAAATGGAACTCTGAACAGTAGGAGCTGAAAGTGGGCAAGAAAAACGTTTCCTTTAAGAAGTAAAGGGAAATGTTAGTCCTTCTGCTCCAAACTAGTTAGTAAACACATCCTAGCTCACCTTGTGACAGGTGATTAGAGTTTTAGCATTAGGGAGACTGAGGTAACCACTGCAGGTGGCAGATGCTAGGTGGCAACAGCCCCTCCCTCGTTCCTGAGTACTCCATTCATTCCCCTCTGTTGCTGCAAAACTTGTCTTGGGCTCCTTAATCTGACCTACTGCCTCTGGTGAGGTTGGAGGATCTTTTCCCATCTCCAGTATTGAAGTAAGATTCAGCTGCCTGTCCAGCTGGCTTCTGTATGGGAAGGGGGCACCATTTTATTCTCTGCCTCAAGCAACAAAATGTCTTGAACTAGCTCTGACTTTTAAAATGGAGAATTGTGTATGTTTTCCATGAAACATTTCTAGCTGATAAGCTCTGTTTCATCAGTTGTGGATGAGGTGTCTAGCCTTTATGGACCATATCAGTTCACAGTCTATATATGCAGGGAACCCATCCTCCACAAACATCTAAGCTAGGGGAAGAACAATGTTGGGAAAGGAGAGTTTTCAGTTTCTTATGTCACCTGTTGGAAAAAACAATCAGGATTTGTAATTCCTGTTGTCTTGGAAGTTATTTCTTGGAAGATTAATGTATATCATAACCTGTATGAAAGGATCCTGAATAAAAGCCGTCTTCTTATTTATTATACTGCATTTATATCATGGAGTCCAAGGCAGGGTTCATAGGGCCCACCCAAGCACTAAATAATCCAAAGTTGATTTAAGTGTATTGTACAATTTGCAACAATATATTTAATAGATGTGTTAAGGGATATTGCCATTAATATACTGTGACTTTGAAAAAACTTAATTTTTTATAATTGGGGCACGTTCAGATTGCAAACTTAAATCACTTCTAAACCACTTCTGTTGTTTTGGCTTACACTAAAGAACCGTGAACACTGTAGGTTTATTGAGATAGCTTATATTCTTCTGTTAACAGACTTCTACCACCTTTACAGGACTACAGTCTCCAAGGTTTAAGTTTGTGGTGTGAATGTGAGCTTGGATACCCTGCCTAGCTTCAGACTGTAGTGTGCAATGTCAACCTTGTCCATTAAAACTACTACACAAGATTATTTCACTGGCCATGCATACATCATGTGAAGAAGCACAAGCCAGACATAGCACAGATGAAAAAGCTAATGCATGTCCATTTCTCCTTTCAAGCCTGCTTCATTCCCAACCTTTCCTGCAGTAGTGTCTAGCGCACATTGGAGCTGGTGGGGCATAGGAAAGGGCAGCTAAGTTGGGCAGAGCCGGATACACAAACAATCGCACACTCTTAACACATAGATACACATATCACCCCTTAAGTAAAGCTCTGAGTGAAGAAGGGATTTCTCCCTTGTTGAGAGCTTACTCGGTGGCCTCCTGGGACCTGTACACTCTCCACCAACACGGTGGCTGCTGCCCTGCTGCTGATGCTTCATGTGCATATGTGACAGGGACTCCTGTGAATTAATCAAAGCACACAGGTGCAAAATAAGCTAATGGCCAAAGAATTAAAAATGCTGTTGAAAGTGGAATGGTTGTGGGCACTGGTCATGAATGCTCCACTGGAATGCAAAGTAATGTTTCCTGAGGCTCCTGATTGGCTAGGTATTGCCAATCACACAGAAAAAGTGCTAAGAGGCAGATTGTTGGTTGCATCACCCTTCCTGGTGGTGATTTTTTAAAATAGGAATTGCTTTTTAAAAAATTCAACCCCCCCCCAAGAGAGTGGGGGTGGGCCACAGAGTCATGCACAGATCAGGTCTCAGTCTCTGCTGGTCAGAATGGACAGAGGCAGTGATTTAAATGCATGTGGGGATGGGCTGTGTCTGAGGTGGGTACTGCCCTCTCTGCCCTCTCTGCCCATGGCAACCAGCTGCTAAAGTCCTCTTGGATCACATTTGAAGATGTGTTACTATGGCTAGGGTGTCAGCTTTCAACCCAGAAGCATTTTCAATAGTTTTCAAATCAGAAGTGTCTACAAGTTCATGACATGAGCCAAGACTGAAACATTTGACCCTCCACGTAAGGAAATCAAATGGAAGTCCCTCGTGTTTTATTGCTCTTGCCATTTTAAGCGAAACATTCTCAAATAATAATGGGCTCAAGTTGCAGGAAGCCAGATTTCGACTGGACATCAGGAAAAACTTCCTAACTGTTAGAGCCATATGACAATGGAACCAATTACCTAGAGAAGTAGTGGGCTCTCCAACACTAGAGGCCTTCAAGAGGCAGCTGGACAGCCATCTGTCAGAAATGCTTTGATTTGGATTCCTGCACTGAGCAGGGGGTTGGACTTGATGGCCTTATAGACCCCTTCCAACTCTACTATTCTATGATTCTATGAAAGACTAAAGAGAAACTGGTCAGAAATTACCCTTAAAAGGTGCTATTTTTTTAAAAAAAAAATCCTACTCAAAGCATTTTCAGATTTCCTAGTTAGGGATATACAACATGTTGTATAAAATCAGTCTCTATTCTTATTCCAATTTAATTGCATTGATATATTCTGATGATATCATACATTCCTGCTTGCTGCTGCCAACATGTTCACTGCTTTTTCTTTTTCAAAAAGGATGGAGTAATTAATTAATGCTTTGTTACTTTTCATCTACTTTAAAGTGACAAGGAAGGGTTGCAGGAGGGCAATTGGTTTTGACAAGGAGAAGACTGTAGGCTTTTTGCTGTGCAATGCTTTGGAAAGTGATCCACAGTGGGAGTTAATCTCACTCCTTCTACCTTCATTTAAAACATGGTATTTAAATGCGTTTAAGTGACAAAAGCTTTTAACAGGCTTTCCCAAAGGGTTTTTATCTTTGTTAAACTAATGCTGGCCACATTTAATGCCATTTTGGGGAGAAGCTTTAAAAATCCCATTTCCTTATATCACAGGAAATGTAATCCAGATGTTAGATTATAGCTCCCAATATCCCATTACTATTGGCCATGCTGACTGAGGCTGATAGGAGCTGGAGTCCAACAACATCTAGTGGGCATCATGTTGGCTACTCCTGCTGTATCACATGGCCCAATTTGGAGAGTTTGCCACATGCATTACAAAACAAGCTCTACTGGCAAAGACACAGTAGAAGTTCTAGTTTTAATTCTAGAAGAGGAGGGAACAAGGACTGCAGTTTTGCAGATGTGCATACAAGGAAGATGCCAAAGCAATTAAATGACAAAACTGCCATCAGTAAGCTACAGGAACAAAACAAAAACAAACAAAAAGGAACCTCTCTAGTCAAATGAAAATGTGGGCTGCAATCCTTAACTATTAAGATGATGAGGAATTCTGAGTCTACCTTTCATGTGATGTGGATTACATCAATGTCTTCTGACAAAATGGATCCCACAAATATTTGTATCACCCTAAAATAAGTTGATACCTTGCTCTCAAATCTCTGGTTTAACTGGTACATATCAGAGGACTCTACATCAGAAATGAAAACAAGGGCATATGCAAACTTTCAAGTTGCACAAAGCACACTGGAAGGCTAGTTATATATTACCAAGGAACCAATGCAAATAGTCTTAGCTACTTCAGTTAACTGCTTGGGCAGAAAAGTTTTGTAATGATCCAAGAATCAAAATCAACAATGGAGTACTGAACATTTGCATTAGTTTAGTAAATTAATAGTTGAAAATTTATGCAAACCAGAATGCAAGACCATTTTTTAAACCCACTTCCTGCTATCTGAAACACAAGTATATACATAAAATACCTGTATTCTGGGATGGGGAGGAATTAAAAGGAACACTGAAACTCAGAGACACCTATAATGTGGTGGACCTAGGATATTATGAGTTACTCACCAAGCTGCATGCAACCTAGATTGATAATAAGTGGAACTGAAAGATAGGCAATTACTATGCAATGAGGTGAGGGTTTCATTTTTGTCCCTAGCAGATGTGTATGGGTGTGTGTGTGTCTCACATCCTTAAATCATAATTCCATTTAATGTACACTGACTCAGTAGAGTGTTATCTTCTGTGGAAGAGCCAAACACTGATTCGAGTTGTGATTTATAAATATTTTAACATAATGAAGATCTGGGAGGAGTTTTAGATTTACATTTTTTCCCATACATATGCCCATACAGAAGGAAGCTCAATACTAACTACAAAATCGTTGCTGGCACCTAAATATATGATGTCTGGAAGAAGAAAAAAACTAGAAAAATTATGAAGTATTGCCAATTATATTAGAAGTCATGCTTTTCAAAATTATTAAAACTTACAATATTAACATGGTATACACACACAAAAAAATGTTGCAATGCAATCTAGACATAGTTTCTTTGCAAAAAGTAGTAAGGTAAACACTCCCAGAAAGTGCAGGAAAGAATTATACACATATGCAAACAGAAACAATAAAGTCTGGGTCCAAATAGCAATGGTGCCAAAGTTCATAAATGGAGAGTTTATAAAGGTGAACAATGAACATATAAACCTCTGCTCTGCAGTTTGTTTATAAGCTGACCCCAAACTGCAACAGCATGAGACCCAACTCATTATTAGTTCACTGGCACCACCACAAGAGTTCCTGCTATTAAATCCACCCCTTTCATACTTAGAGCAGCAACAATAGGAAGTTCTCATTGATGGCCTCTTTGTGAGGACTTCTACCCTGCTCCATTCCTCATTTTAACAGTAGCATCCCAGACATCAGAGGACCCTGAAAAATGTAATCCCCCAGGGTACCAAAGTCCTTAATATGAAAGTCAAGTGACTTAGAAACTACATGTCCCAATGTTTCTTGTCCTGAGACACAATATCCCTGGTGCAAGGACCCCTGGGTTTCCAGGCCGGTCTAAATCCATACTAAGGGCTCATGTGCCCTAGAAAGCTACATATCCTGGGCTACTGCACTGTTCCTGGCATCTGGGAGGGAAGAACTGAGGCCTTGAATTGAGAGTTTCTGTGAGACATCCCTGTCACTGTAGCTATTGCTAGGTTAATGGGAAGAGAAGGGATTTCAGGGGGAGGTAGGGGGCATTTGGACCCTATTACAAACAGGGTTTAGACCCTGTTGTTCTCCAAATGATATCATCAGGAGAAATTGTACTTTAGATGTTATCTTTTATTGTTTTAGCATGTATCACTGTAAACTGTTCTTGAAACTTTGGTTGAAGTATAAGTATTCAGCAAATAAATAAATACATAAATAGATTGGGAGTGTGACAGGATCAAAATTTCAGAACTGGGTTTGGAAAATACTTAAACATTTTCTTTTTTAAAAAAGAAGAATCCTCCCCCTCCCTTTTTTGCCAACTTCACTTTTGAATCAAGCTGAGGGACAGTCGCCCATCAACATATTGATGTAAGAACTAGTAGACATTGTCTAATTGTTAGGAATTTGTTTGGAAAGTGTTAGGAAAGTGTGATTTGTTATTGTTTTTTCACTGAAAGTTGTTATTGTTTTTAATAATGTTATTACCTTGTTATTTGTTTTTTTGTAAATTGTACTGTTTTTATTGATATGTATTTCTATATTTGTGTTTATTTTTTGTAAGCCACCTTGAGGGCCTTTTGGCCAAAAGGCAGGATAGAAATAAGCCATCATCATAATAATAACAACAACAGCAACAGCAACAACAACAGTATGCTGGGCAGCACATGTCACAATAAAACAGCAATCCCGAGGCAGAATATGAAGCAGCCTAAGATCCAGGAGTTCATAATACGCAATCTAAAATAGTCAGAGGTAGAGAATCTTACACAGGACAGATGGGAAGGTGGGAAGGCACACATAAAATGCACATGTGTGCATGCAGAGCCAGGAACCAGGAACCCTTAACTGTAATCATTTTCATTAGTGACAAACATCACTAGAGAGCATGGCTAGGTGATATGGTTGCTGCAGTTTTGTATCTTGGGAAGAGCCTTCTCATAATAATAATGTGTGTGACTATCACAGGCTAATACAAGATAATCTATTATGTGATAGGCTTAAGCATAGGTGCTAGGTTGGTTATACTAGCACCGTGCCAGAAATTGTCCTCCAGTTTCCCAAAAAAAACTGTTAAAGAGGCTTCTAAATTTCCCCTGTGAAAGAGGCTTCTAAATTTCTGCCTCATCCTCATGATGCTTTAGAATTTCTTCAGAATTTTGGTGGGTGCAGATTGAGTTTACTTTATTCTTGCAAGGTAAACATGGACCGTGTGTGGGTTTCCTTCTCTGTCCATTAAACATTTCTCCAGCACTCTGCAGCCTCCCTGACTGCCTGCATATCCTGGTCTGAAAAAGCCCAGCGGGGGAAGAAATCTCACAACATCTTACCTTAAGTGTGGGAAGCTGGGTTGCTGGCTACCGAATAACTGAGACTGGTGCACTCACTGATTTTGTTTTTGAGTGAAATACTCCCCTTTACCCTTTTTTTAAATTGCTACACTGATTTCTTTAATAGCAAGAAAACACCATCTAACAAGAACACCCATCAGGCACACAGTAGGCAGCCTCCCCATCTTTCTATGATTCCAAGAAAAGCCCAGCAGAGGATGTCATGGGATTTTCAAGAACAGACAACACTCAGGAAGGCTGCAGAGTGCAGACCACCAGATAAGTGATTTGTAGAATGAAAAAATGGACACTACCAAACACCCCAAAGTCACCTTGAAAGTAAGGTAAGCACACCAAAATCCTACACCATCCACAAGAATTTCACTGATTTTTCTCTCTCTTAAAAAAGCTGTTTTAAGAAGTGGCTTAAATGCAAACCACTTCAAAATGGAGCAAATGAGCCCCTGTGGCTATACTAGGGAGTTCCCCAGTGAGGGCTCCCTACTGCAGCCAATCTCACTAGGGGTTCCTGTCAGCCCTGATCAGCTGATTGATGCTGTCAAGGAGCCCCACTTGCAAAGCAGGAGACATACTTTAAGCTCCCAACAGTTCCTTTGTGCCCATGTCCATACCTCCCCTACACATATCACAACATCAGGTGTGAGCAGGGGGCGTTGCTTGTGGGAATGTTTCCCACCAATGTTCTACAAATTCTACCTATTTTGCATATTTCTGTTCTCTTTAGTCATCTGTTCGGGAGAGAGAAGTAGGACACTAAATCTCCACTGCTCACTGGTCACTGCTCAGACCTGCTCTAGGTTCTAAGATTTTATCTGGAATTGCATGCATGGATTCAAGCTTATCTTCACAGCTACAAGAGGTAGAAACCTACATTGTCTAAAATAATTAAATTAAAAAATTGAAGTCAAAATTATATATATATATTCATTCGTAATGAGGATGTTAAATTTTTGCCCTAATATAAAATGTTATTTTTGTGCAGAGCCCTAACATTAAATACATGGCTTTTAGAAGTGTCATGGAAAGCAGAAATAATGAGATCTACAGTGAATGTCTTCTTACTGTGAGTCGTTTCGAGGCATCCACTTCAATCATCCCCCGCAAGAGATTTTGACAGTCTGGAGGGATGAAATGTGGCATATGGAACACACCACGTTTCACTTTCTCCAGCAGCTGCCGCAAGTTATCGTCATCGAATGGTAGGGCACCCTGGAGCAGTATGACAGAGGACGAAGAGAAAGAAGTAAAAAAAAGGAAAAGGAAAAGAAGAAAAGAAGGTAAATGGATGTTGAGCAAAAGCATTGAAAGAACAGCCAAGAAAAACTTGTAGTCATTCAGTGCCAAACTACATGTGATGTTAGTTACAAAGTTCCATCCTTATAACTGAAATAATTTTTTTAATAAACAGTCTGTGCAAGGGGAGGGGGGTCTGATCAGAGTTTGGAAAAGTTACTTTTTTGAACTACAACTCCCATCAGCCCAATCAGTTGCCATGCTGGCTGGGGCTGATGAGAGTCGTAGTTCAAAAAAGTAACTTTTCCAAGCTCTGGGTCTGATCCAGCCTGGGATCTTAGTGTGGGAGGTATAGGAGAAAGAGTTAACTTCTGCCTAGCTAGATGATGTCATCAGGAAGGGACAGATTTATCTGGAGTTAAGTTAAATATAATAAAGCACTTGAACATGTGAGACCTCTTTAAAAAGGTAAAGGTGTCCCCGCACTTATAGTGCAAGTCATTTCCGACTCTTAGGGTGTCTTGCGAGCGACGTTTACAAGGCCAACCGTATATATGGGGTGGGATTGCCAGTTCCTTCCCCGGCCTTTCTTTACCCCTGACCACGGATGGATGGAAGGCTGAGTGGACCTCGACCCTTTTACCGGAGATTTGACTTCCTCCTTCCGTTGGAATCGAACTCCGGCTGTGAGCAGAGCTTCGGCTGCGTTATCGCCGCTTACCACTCTGCGCCATGGAGAATCAGAGACCTCTTTAATCTCTCTTAATAATACATAGTGCCAGAAGTGACAAAATCCTGCCATTCAACAGAACCACATTCTGCAAAGTCAAAGCAAGCCCAGCAACTCTTAATACTCTCAGAGGATCAGAAAACAGTGAGTGTATACTGAGGTCTAGCACTAGAAAAGAGAGAGGTATTGTAAAGCAAGTCTCCAGGCTAGTTCAGAAAGTCCTCATATGTAATGGAGACAACAAAGGGACTCTTCCAATGGAATCAACAACACATCCATCACATGCTTCCTGTTTATTATACTAAATCAGGGTAATATTTTCCCCAGAAATATTAGATTGTAGAACACACAGTTATTAAAGCCTCAATTCTTAGTAAACAAAAAAAGTGAAGCAAAATTTGAATACAGCTTCCATTTTTGAGAAGGTAAAAGGAGATATGGTAGAGTTACTTCTGTTCAGCTAGATGAAGACATCAGGAAGGAGTAGCTTTGTTTGGTCTTAAATGACTTGTAATAAATCACTTGAACAAGTCAGACCTTTCTCAGCTCTCTATAATACAGGACTACATATGGATCTCCTTCCCACTGTGCAATTTGATTACCAAAAAAGATGTCCCATCCAATTTGGAAACTTTTTGGTATTGCAAACTGCAGGTGCAGGGGGTCAGTCCAGATCAGGCCTGTAGCAGACAGCAAGGGGTTACAGCCTCATGCACATTAGGGTTTCAATCTGGATTGGAAGCACTACACAGGCTATTTGGGGGGGGGACCCACAAAAACAAACACCCACACCCCCCACTCCAAACTTGGAGCTATGTGACAAAAGTATATAAATGTAATAAAAATAAAAAATGCCACATGTAGTTTGGCCCTAAAAAGATTAATCCAAAACAAAATTGGGTAGAGAACAATTCTCTGGCCTTTTAAAGCAGCATAACCCCTTGCTTTTTTCAGCATAGAAAATAAATACTAGTTGAACATAGCTAATTATCTTGCATTTTAATTAGACAAAGAGAAACAGAATAGAGAATGAATGGTTTTCAAGGAAATTATCCACAGATACAAAGATCCACTAAACTCAGCCAAGCTGTTTAGTTGTAGACACAAGGATTTGATCTTCTGGCAATCCTCCTGGACAAATATAGCAGCAGACGTATTTATCTGCACCTCAGTTCTAATCTTCTCTGGGCATATTTACACCAAACACTAAAGGACTGCTGTTTAGCATCAGAGAGTTTTCCACCTTCGAAAAAATGGAAATTTTCCTTACCGTGAATTTCTATTTGTAGATAGGGCTGGAGGACATTATTGGTTAGGGATGACTCCTTCTACTGGTCATGACAGGCAGGGTCTAGAAACTTCTTAGTCTCCTCTCCAGGGGGAGGAGTCATCCCGCCCTCCAGACCGAGCTGACTGAGCAAGATCAACTCCACAACCCCATCAATGCCAACCATGTAGACATTTATTAAGCAGAAGCCTGTACAGTAGGGTCCCACTCATACAGCGGGTTAGGTTCCATACCCCTGCCGAAAAGCGAAAATTACCGTAAAGCAGAACACTATGCTTACTGACAGGCCCCTCCCTTGCTATTCAGAGTTCGCCTTTACCTCAGGAGGTAGCCGGGAGTCATCCCTGGCCCCTCCTTTGCTCCCCAGAGGTGGCGGACGACAGTTCCTCAGCGGAGAAGGTAAGAACGGCAATCAGGTGGGAGATAGCCGGGAGGCGTCCCAGGCCACTCTGTTGCCTAAGCGTGGTGCTGACCTCTCAGCTGGCGGTGGCAACACACGGCTCTTCGAAGAAGGAGCGAAGCTTCACAGCGCCATCGCACCAGCCAACCCCTTTACCACCACAGCTCTTGGTCTTCGATGGTGGGAGGGGGGTAGATGGGAACTGTCCCAGCCCCCCCCTGGTTGCCTCGTAGCAGTGGTAGAAGTGAGTCAATTGGACAGGTTACCTCAGGCGCCGAGCACCCGGTGAGGTGCCAGTAACTGTCCTTGGCTCCTCATGGTGTGTGTGTGTGTTGTTACCCCGCCTTGTCAGCCATGACCCACCCCACTCTCAGGGAATCTTCTTTTTTCGCTGCCACATATGCACAAATCTGGGTCGCTGACACCCAGTGGGGACCACCCATACCCAGGCCTGTGGGGAGAGGGGTTTTCCCCGCTGTCGCTGCTCTTTCTCAGAGGTGGGAAGGTATAGTAGGGCCCCATTCATACGGCAGGTTCCAGGTCCCTGCCGAAAAGTGAAAAACACTGGAAATTGAGGCCCTAGTCATTTGTAGCATGCAAGCTCCCCGCCCTACAGCTGATCACATGATCAGCTGTAGGGTGGGGAGCTCCAGCCGCCGCGCTACAGCTCCCCACACTACAGCTGATCGCGCGCTACAGCTGATTAACTGAAGTGCGCGATCAGCTGGAGCGTGCCATGAGCTGGAGTGTGCAATCAGCTGGAGTGCGGGGAGCTTGCGTGCTCCAGCTGATCCCTGTCAGCTGCAGGGAACTCGCACGCTCTAGCTGATAGCTGGAGCTCAGTGGCTGGAGCTCCCCGCATTACAGCTGATCACCTCGCGGGCGCTGCCGTATTAGCAGAACGCCGAAAAGCAGGGCGCTGACAAGCGGGGCCCTACTGTACTGCTCTATTTAGGCGGGAAAGGAGAGAAAGGACTGCAGCAGGCTGCAGCTTTCTCACAGATTTTCCCGGGGAACACGGGCGCAGAGCGTGAAGTGCCACCACTGCGAGCTCCAAAATGAATAAAAAATGGCACCTGGGGCACTTCTCAGACGCTATATTAGCGGAATGCCAAAAAGTGGGGCGCCAAAAAGCGGGGCACCAAAAAGCGGGGCCCTACTGTACAAAGTAGTAACTAGGAAAAGGTAATAACCAAAGACAAAAACAGACGACTGGAGAAAAACTTCACACGAAATGAGATACACACAGTACTAGACATCATGTGAAAATGTAAGACGCTAGCAGAATGCCTCAAGCCCCCAACCCCTTGCTCCAGAAGGCCGTAGCAGAGGAAGGAGAGGTGGGTGGAATGTCCTCCAGCCCTATCTACAAATAGAAATTCATGGTTAGGAAAATTTCCATTTTTGCTAGATAGGGCTGGAGGACATTCCTGGTTAGGGATATAACAGAGGAGTATATACATCACCAGGGCGCGCTTCCTCTGTGTGAAGCTAGTGATTTAACACCTTCTGGAATGCCTTGCTACCAAATGCAGCATCAGCTGGGGAATAGGAATCTATTTTATAATGTCTGATGAAGGTGTGTGGAGAGGCCCACATGTCCCCCTACATATGTCCACGATTGGGAAACCGCCCTTGCATGACACAGAGGCAGCCACCCCTCTAACAGAATGTGCTGTGATACCTGCTGTAGGGTCCTTACCCAATGCCTCATAGGCCTGAACTATAGCCACCCTTAACCAGCAAGAGATGGAAGAGGTAAACACCTTCTTCCCCTTAGAGTTCCCCAAGAAAGGCACAGACGATGATTTGGGATGTCTAAACTCCAGTGTGCGGCTCCCCTAATGTGCCACCTACGCTCCTGAGCACAGGAAGGAGATGGGCAGAAAGACGGCAAGTTCATCTCCTGAGACCTATAAAAAACTGATGTGATGGCCACCAGCAATACTGTCATATGTCAAGGTGTTCAGAAGACACCATAGGCTCTAAGAGTGAGCCTGTTAGTGCTGACAAGATCCAGTTTATGTTCCAGGTTGGAAACCTGTGAAACATCTGTAGAGAAACAAGTATTATGTATGTATTGTACTGCCTTCAAGTCGATTCCGACTTATGGCAACCCTATGAATAGGGTTTTCATGAGGCTGAGAGGCAGTGACTGGCCCACGGTCACCCAGTGATCTTCATGGCAGGGCTGTGGAGTCGGAGTTGGAGTCGGAAGCAATTTTGGGTGGAGTCGGAGTTGGAAGCAATTTTGGGTGGAGTTGGAGTCAGAGTCGGTAGAAATGTACTGACTCCGACTTCAAAATAAAATTAATATTTTATACATTTGCCATTTATGAAGGAGTCAGAGTCGGAGTCAGACAGTAGAAAAATTAATATACATTTGCCATTTATGAAGGAGTCAGAGACGGATAGTAAAAAAATAGAGGAGTTGGAGTCGGAGTCGAAGGTTTGACATACCAACTCCACAGCCGTGCTTCACGGCTATGTGTGGATTCGAACCCTGGTCTCCCAGTTTGTAGTCCAACACCTTAACCACTACACCGGTTTGAAGACAACAGGGAACCTCCAGACTATACTACTGAGGGAAGCTGCCTGGTACCTGAGGACAGCTGCACTAAACCCTTTGTCCAAACCTGAGTGTAAAAACCCCCGAAAAGCCTGAACACTTCTGGACAATGGATTCACCAAGATTTTTGAGCACCAGCTCAAAAACACCTTCCAAGTGGGAGAGAAACCCCTATTGGTAGACTGTTTACATGAGGCCAATATTATATCCAGGCCTTTCCGCCAAAAAACGTGTCCCCCAACCCGATCCACTCAGCCTCCAAGCTGTCAGTCATACACTCCATTAATTGGAAACAACTACCACTGTAGTTCCCTCACTGTAGCTCCAGCCGGGTCTGGAATGGACACCCAGATTCTCACCTTTGCTTCCATACCTTCATCAGGAATACCCACCACCACCACCACGCTGCCCCTGCTTGGGGCTGGAGCGAGCGCAGGCTGATAGCTTGTTGAGCCTTGTGCTGGCGGCTCACAAGAACCCATCACGTCTCCCATGTGACAGGAGTCATGGCGGGAGAACGAGGAAGAGGCAGGCAAAGCCATAAAGTGGCAGCCACGGCTGTTCTGTGTGATTAGGAAAAAAGCGGAGGAAACTGCTGCAATGGCGAACCGCCAAAACGGGCACCGCTCAACCCCCTGCTGCCATGCACGATCCGATTTGGGGGCTAGATACCCCCAGTCAGCATACCTCCCTGGTTCTTGTCCTTGGAAGGGGGGGAGCTGGATCCCGCGATCCCGCTCAGTACGAGAGTGGTGAAAACATGGCTCCATGGATCAAGAAGTCAGTCTCCCTTCAAAAGTGGCTGCCGCTGTTGCTAAAGCACTGTGGCTAGCCACGCTCAATTGCATTCAAGAACGCCTCACACAGCGCCAAACTGCCCAGCTGGACTGAACAGGATGGAGATGGAAGAGAGAAATAGCTGATAAATTAAGGAGAGGAGAACGAATGAAAGCAGAAAGAAAGGTTAGGTTTTAGTGTTATTGTTGGAATTTTAAGGTTTTAATGTGAATTATATGTTTTTATGTTGTACGTCACCCAGAGTGGCTAGTAAACCAGCCAGATGGACGACTAATAAATTTAATAAATAAATAAATAAAATAAATAAACAGAAAAAACAGCAAAAAACAGAGGTAAAAGGAAGTTCCGAACAGAGAAAACAAAAGACCCAACCTTCACAGGCAGGGCTGGTCTGGAGGGCGGGATGACTCCTCCCCCTGGAGAGGAGACTAAGAAGTTTCTAGACCCTGCCTGTCACAACCAGTAGGAGAAGTCATCCCTAATCAGGAATGTCCTCCAGCCCTATCTAGCAAATGTCAGATGGCTAGAAGGAACTGTGACTGACCAGAATATGAAATATGTTCATGCATAATAAAAGGAAAAAGGCTTTTTAACATCTTCATTCAAAACAGTCAGCTCAGAGAGCAAGGTTACCATCAGCTCCTGATTCCAACCAAATAACTGGATCACACAGTTTTCAACTCAGCTGAATCCACAATGAATGTGTGTTTCTCTGCTATCCTAAGATGAAGATATAAAACCCACTGGATAATGTAGTAATGGCTTTCTCAGAAACCTATTCTGTATCAAATAATCTCTCTGGCCTACCTCTTATCCTTACCTTCAGCATCCTATGAAACAGAAGGAAGCGGAGAAAAAATGGCTATTAAATTTCCCATGTTATCAATTCTTTAGTTCATTGAAATTGGGCTGGATATCTGTGTGTGTGTTTTATTTGCACTTAACTGTGAGGAAGAAAGATATGCACTATTTTGTTAACAGTTTTAAATGTGTGCCTAACAAGAAGATACACCTAACTTAAACTAGGTAATTTCATTTTACTTACTAGCAAAATTATATCATCATCTGGTGAAGTTTAGACTTATGGCTCCAATCCTGCCCTGCAGGGTGGTGGTGGACAGATTAAGATAGTCTGCCCCCAGAGACTAATGGAATTCACTGGATTCCTGAATGCCCTGGGGAAGTTTCCAGTAGATAGAGCAGGTGACCCTATTGAAGCCTCTGTCATGCTATGGAACAATAAGATGTGTTGGGCTCTTAATACAGGTGGCACTGAGTGCCCTCTCTGGCATTGTGGAGCCTGGTTTGCATGTTGGTACACAAGTGAACTAAGGGCAATAAAATAGGCTGGACGATGGCTAGAGCGCAAGTGGCAAAAGACACACTGTGTGGCTGACCGGGCATGTAAAACAGCATAACAGTGCCTACTGGGTGGCAGTGAGGGCGGTGAAGAAGGCCTACTTCTCTGCCTCCATTGCATCCTCAAGTAGCCGTCCAGTGGAGCTCTTTTGTATTGTCAGGGGTCTGTTGACATCAGCTCCAGGAAATGGATTTTTAGACCCTTTGGAGGCCCACTGTGAATTGTTTGCAAGGTGCCTTGAAGGTAAAGTTACTTGCCTTTGTAGCAATCTTGATGCCCCATCCACATCTGCTATAGTTCCCAGTGAGGTGTCCAACACAATGTCTATTGCAACTTCTTGGGATCAGTTTCAGTTGATATGGAACTGAATCAGCCTTGGTTCCCTGACGGATTACCTTTATTGGGAGGACAGGGGGAGTATGATCCTGTTATTCTTACTTGATCTTTCAGAGGCTTTTGATACCACTAACCATGGTATCCTTCGGAGCTCACTTGGAGAGATGGATATCGGCTGCACTGTTTTACAGTGGTTCTGATCCTATCTCCAGGGTCATTTTCAGAGAATAGCATTGTTGATTGTTTTTCGGCTCCCTGGCAGTTGTGCCGTGGGGAGCCAGAGAGTACCATCTTGTCCCTGATGCTGTTTAACATCTATATGAAGCCCTTAGGAGTGGTCATCAGGAGATTTGAGGCCAGGCGTCAGCAGTATGTTGATGACACCCAGCTCAATTTCTTTATAACATCTGAATTGGGAGATGCTGTGCATGTCCTGGACCAGTACCTGGACTTGGTGGTGGGCTGGATGAGGGCCAATAAACTGATTCGGAATCCTAGCAAGTTGGAAGGGCTGTGGGTTGGTGGTTCCTGAATTCGGATAACTGAACAATTGCCTACTTTGGATGGGGTCATGCTACCTCTGAAAGAACAGGCTTGTAGTCTGGGTGTGCTCCTGGATCCATCTTTGTCACTGGAGGCCCAGTTGACCTTGGTGGCTAGAAGTGCCTTTGGCCAGCTTCAGCTGGTAAGACAGCTGTAGCAGTTGCTGGACAGGGATAGCCTGATCACTGTTGTGGATGCACTGGTGACCTCCAGGCTGGATTCCTGTAATGTGCTACCCTTGAGGTCGGTTCAGAAGCTGCAGCTGGTGCACAATGCAGTGGCGCAACTACTCACTGGGGCAGGGTATTGCCAGCATGTTACCCTGCAACGGAAATAATTGCACTGGCTGCCCATTAGCTGCCATTCCAAGTTCAAGGTGCTGGTTTTGGTGTACAAAGCCCTATATAGCTTGGGACCAGGATACCTGAAAGATCATCTTACCCCTTATATACCCAGTCCATCATTACACTCTGCAGGTGAGAGCCTCCTGCAGGTACCATCTTATCAGAAGTGTCATGCCTCCCTTGGATGAGTACTCAGAGGAGGAGGAGGAGCACGGGATTGGCACAGCAGACCCAGGAGAAGGAACAAGTAGACCCACTCCAGAAGCAGCTCCAGACCTCCCACCACTGGAAGATGTTCAGGATACAGCTGGGGCCCCTTAGTCAGAATCAGAGAGTGAACAGGAGGCCCCTTCACTCCCTGCAGAGCAAAGACATGTGCAAGTAGAAGAGGAACACAAGCGTTCTGGCCGTTTAAGGCTACAAGCTCCAGGGAGTTGGAGGGCTGATTGCTAGCACCTGAACCAGGGAGGAGAGCTTAAAAGGCTGTGAGTGGCTTGGGGCTCTTGCTGGAAACACTGTCAACCTTTCATAACTGCTTGTAGCTAGGCCAGCTTGTAATCGGATGTCTTTGACCCTGCCGTGTCTCATTTGATCCCCGGTACCTTGATTTTGGACTTCCCCAGGACTCGTCTGTTCTTCCCTCTCTTGGTATTTACATTGACTGTAACTGCAGGCCTCTTTGCCTCAGGCCTGACAGATTTACCGTTTCTTTGCCTCAAGCCTGACAGATTTACGGCCTGGCTGTTGGGCGTTATCTGTTAATTACCTTACTGCAGCCATAAACTATTCCCCTCAGATGACACAGACCAACAAGAAGGTCTGTTCTGCACAACAAAGGAAGAGGATCTCTGGTGTAGTGGCACCTACAGTACCCTTTGGAATTCCCTCCCCTTAAATATTAGACAGGCACCATCTCTGCTATCTTTTTGGTGCCTACTGAAGACCTTCCTCTTTCAACAAGCCTTTTAAGTAGAGACCTTATCCCAGTCTGTGTCTGTGGTGGAATTGCTTTTTAAGATCTTTTTGTTTTAGTATGTTTTCAAAGATGTTTTGTTTTAATATGTTTTAGAGCTTTTTTAATGTCTTTGTTTGCCACCCTGGGCTCCTTCTGGGAAGAAGGGTGGGATATAAATGTAATAAACAAACAAACAAATAATAGAAATAAATAACTAAATATAAATTAAGAGATACTGTGCAATAGTGTTTCTGGCATCAAGACCTTTGATATGAATGTCCAATGTCAACATAGATATAATGGACAAGTATAGCTAGGTCATTAGGAGTTGCTAAACACCTAGAGTTCTGATGTTGGAATTGCTTTTTCATATATTTCTAAAACTTTTAAAAAGTGTTTTTAAAGCTTTTTAGAGAATGTTTTTAAAGATGTTTTGTTTTAATATGCTTTTAATGGTGGTTGTAATATATTCTGAAGTCTGTTTTTATGATGTTTTAAATGTTTTTTAGTGCTTTTGTTTGCCATCCTGGGCTCCTACTGGGAGAAAGGGCAGGATATAAATCAAATAAATAAATAATAATAAATAAATGTCAGGGGGTATCCTCTGTTTAATAAAGTACTCTAATCCTTTTGATATTAAAAGCTTCATTTTACATATGTACATGCTGATATGTGTTAGGGCTGTGTAAGGCACCCTCAATTTGGTTCAGGGCCCAATTCAGCAATCCTGATTGGGCCGGATTGTCCCACACCTGATCTGACTCAGGCCCTGAATTGAATAAGGCCCCTCTGTTTGACTCTTGGGACTCTCTCTAGCCCATCCTCCCTTGGCAGCCATGCCCCTTACCAGCCCTGTTTGCACCCTCCTTGAGCGTTTTTGCATGGCTGGATGTGTCCTTGAACTTTGATAATACTTCCTGCTTGCCCGGAGGGGGAGTGCGTCTGTGAAACTAGCCCACTGTACAAAAGTAAAATTCCCATTTGATGCTCTGCCACATTTGCTACTGGTCTCACCCACCACGGGCGTATGGCCCCTTGAAGGTTCCGCCCCCCTGTTGTAGAGCATGTCAAAATCTAAATTTAAAAGCAGATGTTTTTAAAATAGGATGTAGTGAGGATGATGACTCACCACTAACAATGCAAACAAAATGACTCCACAGCTCCAGACGTCTGCTTTTCTCCCATCATATTTCTCTCCCTGTGTAATATGGAAATAAGAGGTTGAACCCAAAAGTTGTTAGATAAATAATTATCCAAGTGTCCTTGAATTCAGTGGGAGGGAACAATGAGAAAGTTATTTTTGTTATTACAGTTTGGCAGGTAAGAAGTAGGGAAGACTACCATTTGAAAAGAACAAAGGATTTATTTTAAAATGTAAACAATAATTTTAACATAACTAGATAAGTAGCAACTATGACATAAAGACTCTCCAAGTCCTAAGCCTCCCTTTTCCCATCTGTCCCTCTGTCCTACATAGAATGTTAAGCTCTGCGTTTAAGGATCTCTGAGTCACTGAAAATATATTGCATTCATCTACATTATACTACATATAGTACTATAGCATGGGCATAGTACCCACTCACAGAGGGGTTGGCTTAGCCTTAGTGTGTATGCATGCACACAGAGCACCAGTAAGTAACATCCAGATGAGAGAGAAGGCTGGATATGGATAGGAAGTTATGTACGTACCTCCCATTCCTGAGAATGTATTTGGTAATGTGGTGTGCACTATGTGTGCACAGAGGGAAGAAGGGACAAAAGGGTTCTAGTGAATACTATGTCAACTCTCAGAACAGAGATGGGGAACCTTTGGCACATGGGCCTGGTTAGGCCTGCCACAAGTTCCAATTTGGCCTGTGAAGCCACTTTCCTGGAACCATGCCCACCTGCTCCACACCTGACATCATATTTGCACAGGCTGGATGTCATTTGTGACATCAGGTATGGGGAAGTAAGGACATGGCTACAAAGGAACAATCAGGAGCTTAAAGTAAACTTCCAATTGTTCCTTTGTAAGCAGGGCTCGCACTCACAGCAAGCCCCACTGGGATCAGCTGCACTAAAGAGTTCCCCACTGGCAACTCTCTAGCACAGCCGAGGGAGCTTGCTGTCAGTGCTGATCAGCTGATTGGCGCTGTAAGCAAGCCCCATTTTTTCTATCTGAAAGTGTGGTTTGAATCCAAACCATGCCTCAAGTGGACTTCAAAGGGGCTTGCTGTAACTGACTTTGAACTTTGAGCCCCTTTGAACTTTGACAGATGGATGGGGCCACTCACATATCAAAGCTGGCCTGCAAGGGAGTGGAGGAATTAAGGATCTGGTCCACTGGCTGGATCTAATTCCCTACCCCTACCTCAGAATGAGCACATGGGTAATTAAAAGAAGATTAAAAGACTAAAAAAGGAAACTTTGATTTCCAGTTCAACAATCTATGCTGTTGTTGTTCTAAATTTACCCCATGGCATGAAGAAAAATGTCTGGAGAACTCTTATTAAGAACCATTGTATGCCTTTGTCTATGATCAAGAGGATGACAGGGGAATGTATTGGAATGGTATGGATAAGGAAAAGATTGAAGAATCAGCACAAAATCTGAAATGTCAGAGATGCCTTGAGGATATCAAAAAGCTATTTCTCTCCCAATTGGTTCTTTATGGGGCTTGGAATTAGTCATATTTGCCAAATCATTACATCAGCTGTCAATCCCTTGCAACTGATTTTATGAAGCTTAAATTCACAATTGTCCCCTGAGTCTGCAAGTGTCTTTTCTTTACTAGGCTGCCAGGGGCTGCAAGAGTATAGCCCCTCTGATGCCCAGTGACAAACCAAGAGCAGAACATGTTTCACTTTTCTTAGATGAAAGCTGAGAGTGCAGAAGGGGGTCAAAAAAAGACATGGATGAGTTTGCAGGGGAAAATAAATCAAGTAAACACAGGGAGCTGTTGCTCTGACTGCTGATGTTCATGTGAATGTCCTTGCACTGAAATTTTGTAAACTCTTTGCATTATTGAGATACCCAGACAATGTGGGAAAATGTAAGCCTTTTGCAATACAAGCTGAGGACTAACCAGTGTCATCTAATAATAAAAGAGAGTAAGATATATTGTAATAGGACTTCAAGCTCACTTACCCGGATTACTTCTGGGCAGGCATAATGTGGTGATCTGAAAAGCAAAACATGATCCAATGAGTGCAGAATCCCTTCTTATTTTTTATTTATTGTATGTATGGTTTTTCAGAGCCAGCTCCAGCACTAGAGGAATATGAGGGGAAATTCTAAAGTTCACCTAATCACTGTAAGATATTAAAAATCGGCTGAAAGAGAGAGTTTTCACTAACCATCTAAAACTGACAGATGTCGTCAGCTGGTGAGTTACCACTTGATGACACAGCTGAATATGAAAGAATAACTGGAAAAAATACCTATTTATTATATAAGCCTTTGGCCATAGGAATATTAATAGTATAGTGAAGCAAAATAAAATACATGGACAAAATTATATATCCAGCCAGCATACTAGCTAAAATACAGGTTAATATCACCCAAAAACCATTATACCTCACAATTCTGACAACAGACTCTATTTCTGCTAATAAAAGCAGCTAGGACCACATCTAAATTAACAAGTCCCTAAAACTGTTATCAACAAATCCATCAAATGCCTCCATTCAAAATATTATGACTTGAGATGACACCAGTGTCAGGCATGTGGTGCTTAGAGCAGGAGCGACACAGATCAAGTACTAGTTTCCTGTTTCACTGGGACTCCTGGCTGGAGAAGAGAACTACAGGTAGTTCCAGCTGAGGCACTTGTACACCAGCCCCAAACTATCATGGCTCGGGGGAGGGGGGTGTTCAGAACCACACCAGAGAGCCAATACAGTGCTACTCTCTAATACAAAACTCTGCTTCTTTCCTTTAGTCTGGGCAATGTGCTGCTGAGGGAAGTAACCAGATTTTCTATCAGGGCCAGGCCAGTACATTAATGATCTTCGGCTTGCCTGACTTCAGTCCACCTGCTGTCTGCTTGTCTGCTCAAAGTATTTGCCTCCCCTGGGCCAAGTGCTTGAGTGATATAGAAACAATTATGCCACTGCTTTACGCATTAATCAGGACACTTCCTTTTATGCTTTTTATCTTCAGAGAACCTTAAACAGATTTGTTTTCCTCACCAAAGAGGAAGTTGGGGAATGATTGCTCTAAATAATCCATAGCTGTGCTCTTGAATTATATTGTGTAGTTGTCATTAAATATCATTCTTCTGCTCTTCCATTTTTTATTGGGCATAACAGCTTGCTGATCCATGATTTCTACATATGGCCCATCAAAGCACTGAGGGGAAAAACTGGACAACAGCAGGAATCCCCACCAACATAACATGCGCTCAGACCACTGTCTGCTGCTGTGCTCCCTGCCTGGCAACTAATTGAGAAACAGTTCCATGAAATCAATTATTCATTCCGACATGCCACATAATAATTTTGCATCCTAGAAATTATATAGCAGCAGCCATTTGCTTTATAGCCTTCATTAGAAGCTGCCTGACAAAGCAAGAGGGACCTAAACAGTTCTAATAATATATGCAGATATCAAACAAACCCTTTTTTAAAACCATCACATGGCAGATTACCAGGAAGTCCTTATTGTGCATATATGCTTCCGGGATGAAATAATTACACAGTGGATAATGCCAGCTTCAGATCATTATGTTTGTATCTCTGTGCCATATCCTTCACTAATTCACTGGGATGTTACTGGTATATAGTACACATCTGCTATCACTATTATGGATGAACTGTCCCAAAGAAAGGGCTTCATTTTGTAGTAACGGCACAAATACATTCAAACTATTTGAAACTCCCTGTTTCATGCAGGCTAAATTAAGGATGTACACATAAGCATGTGTGAATAGCAACCTTATGTGGAAGACAAACGCCAAACATTCATGAACAGATCGGGTATTTGGTACTGGTATGTTATGTACTATGAACCAGTGTTGGCTAAACACAGAATTAGTGAATGTTGAGGCACATGAAGCTAGAATATAGTCCTTTACAACTGATATTTTGTATTAACACTAATCCATCCAATGGCACTGAGAGTTTGGGCCAAAACAGAAATAAGAAATCAATGATAATAACTGCTTTTAAACATCATAGCAGCCCTGGTGTGTGTGCATGTATGTACACATGTATGCTTTTGGACTGGAATTGTAGCACTAGGAAAAGCAAAATATGATACCTGCATATTGTCTCCCATGGGAGCAATATTAACTTTCAAGGAGAGCCATTTAAGTCAGGGAAATGGAGGAAAGAGTTTAAAAACCGCTCCACCAGGCCACAGCTCTGATTCAAATTGCCCCTCTCCGCAGCTGTTTTTATTTGAAAAAGTCATGGGAGATCTGGTTCATGGATCTTGCACATTACATCCAGTGTACCCCTCATGTTCAAATGAATCCAAGCAATCAGGTATTACTGTATTCATGCATTTTTCTGCATGTTTCTTGCTTTTGGCCAGCTGCACAAAACCACTTGCACTCTGCCTGAGCTCCACTAATCTAACATGGTATTGTGAGTGGATTCTCCCCACCTTCTGCAACAAGTTTGTCCCTGCTGCACCCCATAAAATATAACTTACAACCAGGAAGTTCTTCTAAATTATGTTTAGTCATGTAAGTCATGTAAATCATGCAAAAGAAAAAAGGAAGGATTTTGTGTTTTCAGCTACAAAAGAAAGAAACAAAAGGCTATGGCTAATGTTTTATATGGATGAAACAGGGGAGCAGGGAGCAATAGGAAGAGAATTCAGGCTAACCTGACCACTCCACAACTGCACCTCAACTGCTTTGACAGCAACATGAGCTCTTGGCATATCCACTCTAAATTTCCTGCCAATTCATAGCAACTGTATATCTCCAGCTTTATCTTGCTCACAGCTCTAAACAGGATCCTCAGGCCAGCCAGGATGCACAGAAAACTAATTTCCATGCTGTCAATCACCAAACAACTCTGACTCCTTTAGATTTGATTTGCACAGAAGAAAATCCAAATTTAATCAAAAATCTATTTATCTTTTTACAAACTCATGAATATTTCTTTGGCTCTTATCGCTAATTATTCAATGCATGTGCCCCACAACTTTATCCCTGCCTCTTCCCCCTAGGCATCTCCTCATCTCTTCTGCTGCATCTCCAGGCAGTAATGCTACAATCTGCACAGCGTATTCAATAACAATATCACTCAGCAAGATCAAGAAACAGTTTTCGCCAGTAGCCTCTGCTGTGGTACATTGGAAGAGGCATGAGGATTAGAAAAGCTGGGGGGGGGTTGTCTTCTCTGAGTTGCAAACTGTACACAGCAACAGAACTCTGAAATACCATTCTACAGGCCTTGACTTGAGCATGAAGCATAATGATTTGGCAGTACAGTCTCATTCTGTCACTCTCAGGGCAGAACTACATACAAGACACAGGTTTGGAAAGTAGCTGGTAGGGGGCACAGCAGAGGAAAAGCTGGCAGGCAAGTGAAAGATTAAGCATCTTCCTAATGCCTAAAGCTTCTCTGCTGCAAACTATGCCCTCCAAGCCCCCATTTGCACAGAAGCACCAAAAACAGCAGCAGCACTTTACAGACATGAGGCTGAGTTGGAACATGTATGTTGTTTTGGGTTCAGGAAACATGCATGTTAGCTCTGGTTCATTCGTTATTATGTGAACCTCATGTGATTATTTCAGAAGTCCAGGAAGCCATCGAGCGTATATGGAGAACCAGCACTACTAGGGAGCGGGTTTATATATGGCTGCCCAGATTTACTCACTTGCTGTCCCATAACATAAAATTCTCTGGGTGGCTTTACAGTAAGTATGGGGGGGGGGGGAAGCAAAATTTAAAGTAAAACACAACCATTAAAAAGGGGAGAAAGCCCTATATTAATACAGCAAAATAAAACTCACTGCACACATACACACACAATTAAAAACAGATTTAAAAACGGAGGACCAGATTACTGAAGCTATTTGAAAGGCCTGGGTGAAAACAATGGTTTTCAGTTCGCACTGAAAAGATAATTAAGATAGCACCACTGGGCAGGCCTCCCTGGAAAGGCTACTTCATAACTGGGGTGCCACTACTGAAAACATCTTCCTGGTGTTTCCTGGCATGGTACACCTGCCTGATTATCATGATGGGGTGCTTTGGAAAAATTATGCTATCATCATAGAATTCAGGGTGGCTGGTTATAGAGCAACTCGGTAGAGGTATCAGTTCATACAGTCAATGCTTCTAGGAGATTTTTGCCTGGCTGCAAACCACATGAATGTTGTCTTGTGTGAACCAACATTCACTGCCTGAAGGAATATATGGTACAAATAATCTAATACAGGTTAGCTATTATCTCAAACTAACAGCTTAAGGAGGGGACCCTTGGGCACAGGCTATCAATGCTCCCCTTGTTCCCTTGCTTTCCTCCTTAAACCTATGTGAAGGCCCAGGGGGGGAAATGGAACAATATGGGGGGGAAACTACTTCTTTCTGATTTTTTTTGTTTTTCAGGAAAAAAACAAAACAAAAAAGGCTTCAGGAAAAAAGGGGGGGAAACACCCAATTTTTTTCCATTTTGTCCATCCCAAGACAATAACATAAAAAATACAATGTCATATCCACATCATTCCACCAGACAAAACATCAAAGATGATAAACTAAAAAAGGCATAAAAGCCTCTATTCCCATCGCATTGAATATCTGGAAGTAGAGGACCATCTTGACCTGGCATGAAAAAGATCATGAAGTCAGCCCCATGGAGGCCTTGCTAGTTACATGTAACTTAGGTTGGTGTGGTGCCTACACTAGTGATCCAGTGTGTGTTTCTTCTGGATTACTTTGCCCCTTTTCCCAGTATATCCATGTGTGGCTGAGTAAGCATTTACAATTCATACATGAAAAAGAACAGGAGAAAAATGGCTCAAATAAGCTTTTCAGGTTGCTTTACCAAGTGGCAGCTTGAGGGGACAATGGTCCTTGGGATATCTACCTGAACATCATGAGGAATATTCACTAATAGGCAAAAAACCCTTGCGGATGAAGAATGTACCTATAGCCCACAGATATTTCTACCAAACTTTAAAAAGCAGGGAAATTGGGCAGCTATAGTGAATGCACCAGGGGAGCAGGAGACCTGAACTCCTCTCTGAGATATTGTACTGCCCTACAAAGTTGTCAAAATGCAAACACAATTTGGTAAGAAATGGGATCCTGTGCAAGTTTGCTGAGAATGGATTGATCATTTGCATGCTTATTGAGTTAAGTGGGATTTACACACACACACCAGGCAATCATGCTTAGGATACGTGAAACTGACCACAGGGGATGGGGAAGGGAGGAGGGGGAGGAGGGAGGGGTGGAAAGGCAGAGGGGAGGACTGGGATGGGAGCAGGCAGGAGGGGGAGGGGAGAAGAAGGACAGATGTGGTCGTTTGCATGTTTATTGAGTTCAGTGGGATTTACTCCCGTGCAATCATGCTTAGGATAGGTAAAACTGACTGGGGGGGAGGGACGGAGGGCTGGAGTGGGCAGGGAAGGCGGAAGAAGGAAGAGGGGAGGAGAAAGGGAGAGGAAAGGGGAAGGAGGGAAAAGGCAGGTCTGATCATTTGTATGATTATTGAGTTGAATCGGATATACTCCTATGCAATCATGATTAGGATAGGTAAAACTGACCAGGCTGGGCCTGTCAACCAAGACGTCTTCTGTATCTTTCACAGTTGGGCAGGGGGAAGGGACAATTCTACCTTGTGGTTTTTCCCATTACAATGTTGCAAGAACACCGGCACTTGGCTGACTTTCTCTTCTCCTAAAGATACAGGATCAGTCTCAGGCCCTGAACCTGGCAACCCTACCTCCTACCCAAATTTAAAACAAAGCTGTCCCTGGCCACATCCACACCAGGCCTCTATTACACTTTGGACAATCATTATTTATTTATCTATTTATTTAGTGTATTTATATACCGCCCCATAGCTGAAGCTCTCTGGGCAGTTTACAATAACTAAAAACATTAAAAACAAATATACAAATTTAAAAACACATCTTTTAAAAACAATTTAAAACAATTTATCATGGCTTCTCTCAAAGCCATGGCTCAAAGCCAGTCATGGCTTCTCTCAAAGAATCCTGGGAAGTGTAGTTAGTGAAGGGTGCTGAGAGTTGCTAGGAGACACCCTGTTTCTCTCACAGACCTTTAATCAGAGCGGCTGACTAGACCAGTCTGGCCACTGGAGCTCTCTCAGGGGAATTGGAGTCTCCTCTCAGCACCGTTCACAAACTACACTTCCCATGATTCTTTGAGGGAAGCCATGACTATCTCAAGTGAAATCAAGTCTGGTGTGGGTGTGGCCCTCTTATTAGCCAAGCCCAGCAGGTGTGAGGCTTTTAGAACACTGACAGTTGGTCCTTACTGAGCATGCCCGCGTTATAATAGGCTTCCAGTCAAAATTTCTTAAATTAATTAAAAATCAACCAGGCATTTTTTAAACTTTTAAACTGCAGTAGATGAAGGTCAGAGTATGGGGCAAGGTCAGTATTAGGATTACAGGTACTCTGTGAACATGGCTGATTTTTAATGAATTTCAACAGATTATGAGAACTTGCAGAAAAAAGTCCAAAAGGGCTCTGAGTTTTTCTCTCTCTTTTTAGACTTTGAAGTCTCGATTCTCTCTGACTGTTTTGTGTATTGCCATGAAAATTGACAGGGTTGTTAAGCAAGCGTTTCTGAGTTCAGAACTATAAATTTTGTAAGGTTTTGTTTTGAAATGAGCTTATGGGAAGCCTCAGAATGGCATGGGGGATATTTTCCATTTAACATTGCAGAATGTGAAAAATCCCCGCTGACTATAGTATACAGCCACTCTTGTGGCTGTATAATGATGGGGAAGTTAGTATTCTTTAGTGAGGTGCAGATTTCTCTACAGGAAAACCCAGAAATGGAGCCCTGATCAGGAACCTCTCTTGGAATGATATGTGGACTCTGCTAGCTATTCACAATATGTCTTTGGGGCTGGAGGGGGGAACCTGGTGGTGGAAACACTCTTGGGTGCAATTCTTCCCTGCCACTATCACCTGTATTAGAATAAAGTTGGAACTAATCATTGTCATTCTTTCCCACAAACAAGTAGCTTTCTGGATGAGAGCAAGGATTCCCCACAGAGGCACTGATGTAAACTGGTTGCTGCACAGAAATAGTTAGTAAAGGACCTCTCATCAGCAACATTGGATTTTGTAGAGAATGCCTTTTAGGCCCAGTGCCAGAGGGCTGCCAGGTTGGGCACTAGCTGAGGGCCTCTGCAGCTGCTGGAGCACATGGATATATCTCCTGCTCCATGATCTGTGCTAGCATTGGGATATGGGGTGTGTGCCTCGCAACCTGATGCTTGCACGGATTATGAAGCAGGAACCATCCTCCCTAGCAACATCCCCCTGCTGGCACGGTCTGGCTGCGCCACTTCCCACATAGCACTATCGCCACTATCGGGTGCTTAGATAGGCCTGCCCGCATCAGTGCATTAGCACACTATGCATGCATGCTTGCCTTCACCAAAGATGGCGTTGGGAGCATTAACATGTTCCCCTGCCATCTTGGCAGAGCTTGGAAAAGTTACTTTTTTGAACTACAACTCCCATCAGCCCCAGCCAGCATGGCCACTGGATTGGGCTAATGGGAGTTGTAGTTCAAAAAAGTAACTTTTCCAAGCTCTGCATCTTGGGTGCTGGTAGGTGCATGTGTGCAGCACGCTAACATGGATGGACCTATTTAAGCCCCCAACGGCAGTAGTGCTACCATGTCACTGCTGCCACTGCCGTTGAGGGCCCACTGCAGTCTGGTGCTGGCCCTGATGCATCTTTAGGGATTTGGTTGGGGATGGAGGCAAACCACATAGATGTGTTAACTTCACCATGGTTACTACTCATTTTGAACAGAGGGATTTTGTGTAAGGCAGCACAGAGATTTAGTGCTGCAGCTTATTTCTGAATCAACCTGGCTGCCTGCAGCAATTCCTTTATATCAAGGACTCATTTTTTCCCCTAAGATATGGTAAGAAAATGGTAACTATAAACTAAAAATACATAAATAAAAAGGAGGGGAGGAGCTAATTTCCAGGAGATTAACACAAGTGAAAATGAAGCAAGGAAATGTCAAACCCTGAAATGTTTCTAGGCCTACAGAACTTTGGTGACTGAAAGGGAAATGGCACCTCTAACACTAGTTGACATGAGGTACAAGCTTCTGGGGAGTTCTACATATGCCTAATTGAGCTGTGTAAGACCACTATCATGTTTTTGTAGAAGATGTATCCCTCACAAACCTCCCCAACTGAGGCTCCCACCTAACTCTGCTTCTCTGTTGATGGTTTATCTTAGATTTTGACGGCTAGGTAATGTTTTAAGGGGATCTTGCAACCATTTTCTATATTTTACATTCAAATTATATCACAAGAGAGGTTAGAGATACTTGGTAGATGTTTGCACAAGGCATTTCTGTCAGATGTCCCTTTCCATGCCATTTCTGGATCCCAAGACCCCAGATAAAACCCCTTGCCTTCTAGAGGAGCAGTTACACTGAATCCATGATATACGCTTGAAAGGACTTGAAAGAGTTTTGAAAGATAACACTCCCCTCTTATACATGTACGTATTTGTGTCTCTGTCTGCAACAAAGTGAGGTATGTTACAGACATAGCTCCAGAGCAACTATACAAACAAAGCCCCATTACTCTAGCAATCAGAAAAGTGCAGGTGAACAGCCACAACAAGGAGACCGGATCTGATCTAAGTACTCGTAGACACTATACATTTGACCCAGTTTCAGTCCTGTTTAACTGTTATGGTTCTCATCCAAGGGATCCTGGAAAATGTAACTATGTGAAATATTAAGGAACAAACTTGGCATCTTCATATAACAGCAATTCCTGAGATTGGAGAGGGGGGCACACAATCAAACTAGCTCCAAACAAGTGCTATGTTAGGTAATATTAAGCACAAAATCCCTGGTGATGTCTTAGAACCTGATCTGAAGAGGCTTTTGGTCTTGCTAAGGAAAGCAGGAAATGAGAGAAAAGAAAGCCCATTATTGCACCGGGGGTACCAGTGAAGCTAATCCCAGGTCAAAATAGTATATGTGGAAGAACAGAAAGTTATTATATCCCAGCCAGGTACCTTCATCATAACAAAGCCATTCTGGCTTTTCCCCTGGTGACAATTAAGCACTTGGGGGCTATAACTAGCAATCTGCAATTTCACAAAGTATCACACAGTGGAGAAGTGGCTCTGGGACAGTTGGGAGAGCCTTCTCAGCATTTAATTGCCTTGAATTTTCTTTGCCTAGAAGGTAAAGGCAAGCGAGAGAATGAAGAAATCTGAACTAATAAAAGCTGCATCGTGCCAACTCCCCAGCTCCATCCACTCTCTGCTGTTTGCTCATGGGCCTCCCTGACTCTTGGAGAAATGCAAAGACTTGCTGAATTACCCCTGGGCTTCAGGGATCAGCCCTCCAGCACAAAACTTGCCTGGCTATGCAATTTCGATAGTAAGCAGAACGTCTGGGGTTGCCATTTTCTCAACAAACTTTAAATGATACACATTTCTCTGTTGTGTGTATGTGCGCACACAGTTAAAACTGTTCCACCCTCCATATGAAGGTTCCAGAAATGGGAAATTTATTATTATCAAGGCCTGATGTGTAGTCAGCCAGTCAGTGACAAATTCAGTGAAATAGCTAGCCTACTTCCCTTCCCCACTCATTGTTCTCCAAGATATATAAAAACAATAAAGACTGCACTTTTTATCGTTTCCTCCAGGGATGTTTTTATCTATAGCCATCAGCATTAGAGCAAACAATCTTTGCTGATCTAATGAGTAATTCCCTGCAAAAGCTAAAACTGAGAGATGGAATTTAACCCCCCCACACACACACAAACAAAAACAGCAGCTGCTACATAGAGTAGCTTTCTGAAGCGAACCAGAGGTAGATGACCTAATGGAACCTTTTGCAAGAGGATGCTAGGATGGGCAGGCTTGATCTGTATAGGGTAGTCTTTAACGGAACACTTGAACCTTCACATTACACCAATACAGGGTATCTGTTTCGCTGAAGCATCAAACACCATTTGATCCATACAGTTCACCAGATAAAAGTTAACTGCAGATTCTTTTTGTGGCCATCAATAGCACATCCAGCTGTCCAGCACATACTAGAAAATCAACTTCTGAGCACACAAGAGAATGTAGTTGTTAAGATTTAATGGCACATTCATGATTCACTTTTTAAAATTTATGGGCTCTACACTGAGGACAAAGCACAGATGAAACTGTTGCTATGAAAAGCTCGGATGCAGGTTTCCTAAGGGCCTTAGGAGAAGATTGGTCAACATCCTGATGCTGGCTGTAGTCTTCCCCTCCCTCCCATGCCCACATACACACTTTTGGCAATTTTGTGGCATGACATTGTGCATTCCTTCTTATCAGATACATCGCAAGGCACCAGAATCAACCATGCTGGGCTATATGCCAGGAGAATTAATGAAGTGGTGTAATAGCTCACATGGAGGCCTAGTGATTGTGCTTAAAATGTATCAGCAAAGCAGGAGATCACAGAGCTGCTATGTTCTGTTTGTTATATTCACATCTCTTCCATTCCATTGATTTCTTTATTAGTGCATTTTAAGGCAGCAACACCAGGGGTTTGTTCTGCTCCAGGCTCCAAAGTCTGATTCCAGCACTGCCCATAGTTATCACATTTGTCCTCTGAGATTCTAGGCAGGGCTGACAGTGCCATCTGCTATATTACCTGCTGAGTAGCTCCCTACAAATTTGTATGGTCCTACAGGGCAATCTAAAATTGGAAATTAATTTACAAGAAGAGAAAAGAGAAGACTCAAATAGAACTACATAGATTTTTCCATATGTGAGAGTAGAATAAAAGCAACAAAAAACAACAAATTGGAGGCTCATCACTAGAAGCCTATAGTTCGGGGTGGCTAATGTTTTGGCCCTTCAGATGTTGGTGGATTACAGATCCCATCATCCCTGACCATAGGCCATGCTGGCTGGAGTTGATGGGACTTGCAGTCCAATAACATCTGGCAGGCCAGACGTTCTCCCATCCCAGCTATAGTTAATATGACTTGAAACATAGCTTGGAGTACAAATGGTGGTGGTTATCAAACACATCATCTACAACTCTGCTGCTAGCTTTATGGCCAAAGCAGGGATTCCCAAATTATGCTCTAACCCTTCTAAGTAGTCTGTAGATTTTTTTTAAAAGGACCAAGACACTAACATTGATGAATGAAACCAAAGTAGTATAATAGACAGAGTAAGTAAAGATGATGACAGGTAAATCCCCAACAAAGGTGACAGTGAATGAGTTCATTCCTGTCCTTCACTATCCACCACATTATTAAACTGAATGGGATCACTGGCCCAAAGAAGCCTTTGGACAGAATAAAAAATGCATGTTAAAGACTAAGACTGTGATGCAGTAGTTATTCCACTGAGCATGTGTGTGTTTATAATCCTTTAGTTTAACACTGAGAGCTAGTTAACACATCTATGCTGTTTCCAGTTTATGTGCCCCTTGAGATTTTTTTTGAATCCAAGGAAGCCCCTACTGTATACATCGACCCTTCCTAAGTCATCTTCCCCATTTCCATGCCCCCAGATTGTTGTTATGTGATTTTTTTGTATTTTTATTGTGCTTTTGTAAGCTGCTGTGAAAACCCACAGGGTTAGTTGGTTGGGTATTAAATGTTCTAAATAAATCAATAAACGAGGGAAGAAGGTATGTGATGGGAAGTTGCAGATGTTTATTTTTTCTGGGTGTTCCAGGTAAATATTAGGCAAAGATACCCTAGAAATATGAGTTGCTGAAATCCTCCTTCTGTGCTCTCACAGGTTTGTTCCAACCTATGGGCTTGCAGTTATGAGAGGCAAAGTAAACACCAGTCACACAAATTACAAGTCTCTGCATGTGTCGATGTATGCCACTGATCTCTCCTAGATTTCTTACTTTCCAGACCTCATTGCACACAGGAAAATATTTTCCTTGGAAAATGCTGCTGCTTAGACATACTGACAGCAGCAGTCAGTAAAGCTGTTCCTTATTATTACCAGTAGGTGGTGGCAGCGTACAGAGGTTCTATAAATAGCAAATCTAAACTCACTGGGGAAACCTTCAATTGAGTCTCCACAGTAGTCTAAACACAAGGGAAAATCTCACATAGTCTTTGGGGATTTTAAAAGCATATTAACTGCTCTGCTTTCTATTTTTAGGTGTTTTTGGCAGGGATTCCATTCCCCCGTATGCTAGAAACTCATAGACGCACACGCCTGTAGGCTTTTAATGGTTATATTAGAATTGCAATTCACTGTAAATATACAGTATGAAACCAGAGGTTTTACTGAAAAGGGAAACAAATCTTTGCTTCGTGTTGTGTTTTTTAAACAAAAAATATCTCTTATGTAAGAGTGTGTAGGCAGTTTCATTTATTTACTGCAATGCATACTGTTATCTCCCTCTGTGAGTGGAACAGTGTGTGGAAGCCATCTCATCAAAAAAGATGCACATTCCAAGGAAACCTCTCAAAAGACATTCGCATTGAGAAAGCTCAAATTTCAAGCTTTGAAGTATTATGCTTATTGTTTTTAAGTTAACAAAAGGAAGATGCAAGTTTTTCAGAATCCTAATCTCTTAACAGCACAAACTGTTTCTTGCTGAGATGAGACATGGACAAAAATCATGGGACAAGCTTTAAAATATATATTTTAAGGATTTATCAGTTTTGTTGGGAAAATTAACTTTGGTGGGCGCTGGGAATTACATAACTTGCTACATTTAGTAGAGTACTCTTGTACAGACAACTTATCCCAGCAAGGTGGAACTACCATAATGACCTCTTTTACATCCTGGCCCACACACACACCAAGAATATTGCATTATTCCTTCACACACACAAACAAATCAATAAAATAGCGCAACTTCTTAAAGCTAAGTGTGGGGAATACAGCCACTTCTTTAGAGGGAAAGGGCTGAATATAATATAAAAAGAGCCCTGCTGGGTGAGGCCAAAGGTTCATCTAGTCCAATATCCTGCTTCCCACAGTGGCCAACCACTTGCTTTTGGGCAGCCCAGAAGCTATTGCCACTGTACTTGGAAGTTCAACATACCATTATGACTAGTAGCCACTGACTGGCTAACCATCTCTGCTCTATGACCCCATTTGCAACTTACCCACAACTTGTTTCAAGCAAACTGTCACCGACTTGCAGTGATGCCATTCCAAAGTCTGCTATCCGGATGTTATTCTTTTCGTCAAGCAATAGATTTTCTGGTTTTAAATCCCTGTGGCTGTAAAGAGAGGACCAGATCATGGGTTAAGATAGAAAGCAGTCCCCAGCCCCTCCTCAGATCCATTGCGACACAACTCAGCAAATTTAGGGCTCAATTGCTTTGGAATGGCTTCCTTTTTTATCTCCTTGACTCAACCTAGGAGAAAATAAGCCTCTTCATGCCACACTTCCCTGATACTTTTTACGCCACACTTTTTCAGGCCCTGACACTTTTCATGCTGCCCTTTATACCACACTTCCCTGATACTTTTACATAGTGTTATGGGATTGGGGTTGGGCTAGATATTCTCTTGGGATACCTTCAAGCACTGTGATTCTTGATTGTGATTTGTACAGAATGGTTTATGGAACCAGTTAACTTGCTGAGAATTTTCTCAGTGGCCCTGGAAGAGCAGCCAAGTACCTTCCCTTTGTTAAGGAGACCGATCCCAATCCCTGGACTCTTCTGGAAGGGGAGTGCCTTTTGGGGAATCAAGGCTTAGCTTCCCTCCTTCCTTCCAGCTGTGGGATGTATTAATGCAAGGTTTGTGAAAAAGCGAGAGCCAGTGTGGTGTAGTGGTTAAGGTGTTGAACTACGACCTGGGAGACCAGGGTTCGAATCCTCACATACCCATGAAGCTCACTGGGTGACCTTGGGCCAGTCACTGCCTCTCAGCCTCATGAAAACCCTGTTCATAGGGTCACCATAAGTTGGAATTAACTTGAAGGCAGTACATTTAGATTACTGCAATGCGCTCTACGTGGGGCTGCCTTTGAAGACGGTCCGGAAACTGCAGCTTGTACAAAATGCAGCGGCCAGATTGATAATGGGGACTAGGCGCTCCGATCATATAACACCGATCCTGGCTCGCTTGCACTGGCTGCCTATATGTTTCCGGGCCAGCTTCAAAGTGCTGGTTTTGACCTATAAAGCCTTATACGGTGCGGGACGGACCACAATACCTGGTGGAACGCCTCCCCCGATATGAACCTTCCCGTACACTACGCTCTACATCGAAGACCCTCCTCCGGGTACCTACCCATAGGGAAGCTCGGAGGATGGTAACAAGAAAAAGGGCCTTCTCAGTGGTGGCCCCTGAATTATGGAACAATCTCCCGGATGAGGTACGCCTGGTGCCAACATTACTATCTTTTCGGCGCCAGATTAAAACTTTCCTCTTTTCCCAGGCATTTTAGCATTTTAGTATGTGTTGAAAACTGTCTTGATTCTTTTGGGAATTTTTATATTTTTAAAGTTTTAAAAAGTTTTAAATCTGTTTATATGTGACCTATTGTATTTTGATGTTGACTGTTGTGCACCGCCCAGAGAGCTTCGGCTATGGGGCGGTATAGAAATTTAATAATAATAATAAATAAATAAATAAATTTACATTTATATTTACATTGTGAAAAAGCAAGCAGTGTGAGTCAGACTGAGAGCTCATTGACACGGACGTTTACTAAGGATTAGAAGCTCCTTGTATATGAATTAAATTGGCTTCTTCCACAAGACTTTGGCCTCAGTTAGCACTCATCTCACTTCTTTTCAACAATAAATTTGGAGTTTCCCTATTCTGGAATAATCTGAATTGGGAAAATAATTCTGCCCCAAACTGTTGTTATTTTGGAACTGGACGAGAACCAAGGTCTGCGAGGCCAGTATGGTGCTATTAGAAGAATCCGAGTCCCTTCTTGTCGGAGTTTCGTCAACGTCCTGCCCAGGAGGGATATTGGGGGGAAGGCATACAGAAGCCCGTCTGGCCATGGTGTCGTCAGCGCATCCACTGCTTCCGCCCTCGGCTCTAGGTACCTCGAGAAGTAACGAGGCAGCTGGCAGTTGTGGCTGGAAGCGAAGAGGTCCACCGAGAGGGGGCCAAACCGGAGCTGGAGGAGGTGGAACACTGCCGGATGAAGCTTCCATTCCCCCGGGTTGACCTGTTGCCTGCTGAGCCAATCGGCGGTCACGTTTAGAGCCCCGCTGAGATGTTCTGCTCGTAACGACAATAGATCTTTAAATCTTTTATTTTTTTGTTTGCTGCTTATGTTTACTGTTGGTAGTTGATTTTATTGTGATATTCTGTATTTTAACCTTTTTGTACACCACCCAGAGAGCCACTCGCTATGGGTGGTTTATAAATGAAACAAATAAATAAATAAATAAATTGTGGTGGTTTTTGTTGTTGTTGTTGTGTGGCCACATCGGAACATTTCCCTACTCCCCTTTCCACACCCACTGCTTCTGTGACAATTTGCGGCAGCTGGCTAAAGAACTGTCTGGTTTTGATTTATTTTTGCAGATTGTGCACAAGTGAAAAAGTGATCATTTGAGACAAGGGTTGTTGTTTGTTCATTTTGTTTTACTAAAAAAATCATGTTGCCCATGAACTTGAAAAGTTACTCCCATAATGCTTTGGGACCTGTAAACAGACACCTGTGCACATGCTCAGTCACTGCTAGAATGGAGGGGATGGACTTAACTAATGAAAAGGTGGGGCCAAGAAAGACAATGTGGATAGAACCAATTTTGGAATTGTCAGGAAACAGTGATTTGGCACTAATAGCTTCAAGATCAAATGCACTTTTGTGTGGGCTACTTTTGATCAAACTCAAAATGGAAAAATGTGGATTGAACTTGCGATCCTGCTTGTATGTGTACGAGGCAAAAGAACCAAAGAGCCGAATGGAGCTCTGGAAGATTTGGGGATGTCTGTTGGGGTATACGATGAAAACCTCCACTTATGCTCAACCTGTATATTTGTACATAAATGTAAATATTACAAAATACCAGTAAGTCTCCAGTGATCCCATTTCTAAAGGAAACCAAGCCTAGGTATCACCATTTACTGTATTTTTAATGGTTTTTACTGTATGCTTTTTGTTGTTGTAACCACTTTGACATTTGTTTAAAAATGAAACTAAGTAAGGTCAGATCCATGTCCACTCTGGCTGGTGAAAACCAGCTGAGGAAGATTGCTACAGTTATCAGTGCTCCCTGTTGCCGCTCTCCCAGTCTCCAATATATACCATTGATGCTGACTATCCGCCACGAGCATTTTATTTCCAACCTTCCTTTTCAGGGAACAATAGCTGAGTGGCTGGCCACTTTGCAGCTTCAGGATTACCCAGATGCTGTTGGCTTTCTCAGTATTTCCCACTTTAGCTTTCAATCTCTGGAAATGAGTCAGCACATAGTAATTGTATCCTATTAGTCCTAGCAGGTCATCCTGCAGCTTTTGATAACTTTGACTACTGGGATTCTTGAGGATTGGATCCAATGGGTGGTTATAGAACAGCTCTTCAGACCCCATTGATTTCAGATAAAAGGATTATAATAATGAGCAGAACTTCCCTGTGAGGTCTCACAGTATTTGACTCGTCCTTTTGGGAACATACCTGTCTAGATAGCAATTCTGTCTTCTTTAAAAAACAAACGTATTTAATATTTTCTGGATTGTTGTTATTGTACCTCTTGAGTAAAAGTTCATCTAATGAATTTGTGCATATAAGTAAAAAAGAAAACATGCACTTGAAAACAGGGATGGGCAATTTCCTTGGGGGTAATCTGCGATGGATGGAGCCAAAGCCAATGATGAGCAGGGCCAGAGACAAAAGTGTTACTGATTAATTAATTTGGAATAAAGACTGCCCTTCTTCAATTTTCACCATGTCTAACCCAAATTACAATTTGCAGTCCTATCCAGATCTACTCAGAAACAAGACACACTGTGTTTAATGTGGTTGTTTTCAAATAAAGATACCAAGGATTTTTTAAAAAAAAATGTTGTTTCAATTTATATCCTACCCTTCCTCTCGAAGGAGCCCAGAGCGACAAACACATCAATGAAAAACATTTTTAAAAATTCTAAAAACAGTTCAAAAACATTATCTCAACCGGTGATCTCAGGGTTGCCAAGAACAGTGCCTTTCCATCATCAGATCCCAACAGACCCCCATCAAATGCCAACTGAACAATATAGTTACTGTAAAGCAAGTGAAAGTAATTCCTTTCGGACTTTAAAGTGCTACATACACATATGGCAGAAACTTACCTATTTGTTCCCAGAAAAAAAGTCTTTCCTCAAAACATAAAATCAGGAAAAAGGTTTTTTTAAAAAAAAATCAATTTCATTTTATTAATTAATATACTGTCCCTTCTAGTTATTCTGAAACTACATCAAAAGAGGGAGGAAATAATTTAAAAGCCAGGAAAAATAGGGTGAAAATCACCAGGAAGAACAGTGATAGGATCAAAGAACAGGCCATATTTATTTCTGCTGGAGGCTACTTACAATAAGATTGGGAACTATAGGCCTCAGGTTGCCCACCTGTGCTTTAAAACCTTACTTTTGGGGAGCAGATAATGGAGATCACAAGAGCATAACAGACTATCAGGTGAAAATCATGACATCAGATTTATGGCCTTTCTGTGCACATGCATATCTGTAATGAGGTAAGCAAAGGCAGAAAACATTGGGGCTATTTACAGCAGGATAACACTACAATAATATTGATTTCCAAGTATTGTCCCTGCAGATGGCAGAGTTCCGGTGTGTTCTGCTGGTGCCTCAAATCATCATTTTCCTGTGATAGCACACGTCCTCATTACTTGTATAAGTTCACCTTGAGCAGGACAATTATATATATAATCTACATTGTTCCTCGTTCTCCATTTGCTAAAACCCAAAGCAAAAGGCAGAGAGATGTGTGGAGCAATGGATGCTAGATGCAATTTCTTTAAGAGTCCAACAGCCCGGATGATCTAATCAATATGCAAAAAGAACCCCCTTGTGCCAAAATGAAAGAACAAAAACAACCCCCCACAACATGTGTTAATTACTCAGCATAGCAGGGTAAATGAAACTTCATTTGGTTCCTTTCCAGCTGATCTCTCCAGTTTCATGTCTTACATGATCCGTGTCACCTCCTCACTCTGTAGGTGAACAGAGGACACAATACCCTTTCATTGTTCTAGAGACTGAAATGCCCCTGAGGATTTCTCCACATTGGAGGAGAAAGGAGGATTAAATAAGGCAGTGGCTTTGGTGAACTAGCAAGGGAAAGTGCTTCATACAGAGCCACATATGCTGACAGGGAAGATGAAAGAGGGAGGGATGCAGTACATGGCATATCAGAAAGCTCGCTCTAGTCCCATTTGGAATGGCAGCTAATAAAGGCCACAGCCCTTCTGCAGATGGTAAATTTACAGATCCTGCATGAAGTATGGCTTCTAAAAGGGGCGTAGACTAGAAAGTGGAGGTTTTTTCCTGCAGTGCACACATATCACAGTGTATAATCAAATTGCACAAATGGATCTATGAGGAATGCTCCTGCAATATGATACAAAGTTTGATTTTATTTTGAATCAGACTAATGGTCCATCTATCCTAGCCTTGTCAACCTTGACCAGAAGTCTCCTTTAATTAACTCACCAAGAAGTCAGGGAGAAGTCTTAAAAGATGCATAGCTCTCTTTCACCCATATCATACATTTACCTTATTGACTGATGCACAGCTAATCAGCTCCTATATAGTGCTTCTCTCTAAAGCCCTCTGTCCCTTTACCTATATGCGGTCATTCAAACAAACAGCTCACCCCACTCTGCTTCTACAGAGCACGACCTCCTCTCACGCCTCCCATCTAACTCTAGATCTGCCTTCTTATTCTCATTGCCATGGTGGCAGAAGTGGTACCTGGGCATTTTGCTGGGCATAACAAAAATGGTTTCTGCTTTTATAGCTTTTAGATATGTGATGTTCTGGGCAGAAAATGGAGCCCCAACGAGAGAATCCATCTGGTAGTAGTAGTCAATAGACAAATATCTGCAGAATGTTGGAAGGAGGGGGAGAGTCAGAAGCTTGGTTTCATGGAGACTGACATTTATTCCATTTGGTGGAAATGCCTTAAGCCTATTTCTAAATGATGCTTGACATTCTGTGAACATCTCAGACTTTTTGACTCGAAGTCTGAATTCTCTTTTAATAAAAGATGTGTGTATACAGTGGCATTTTACAACAAGTTACAGCTTGCAGAATCAATAGCTCTTTTTGTTTTGCGGCCGCAGTACCCTGACATATAGCTTCTAAATCAGTTCTCTCCTTTTAGTAGGAAGGATGCAGACAAAGCTCTGATTCTTTTTCATTTGCCCCCACATGAACACATAGAGATTACTATGAGCCCCGTCTGCATAACCCAGCAGACATGGCCTCAGGCGATGGAAAGGGAAGAGGGTCTAGTAATTGTCATTTATCAATATTCATACAAAATCCTGTATCACCCTCTTCAAGTGCCCCCACTCATAACCTCTCATAACCCAAATAAAAATAAGATGAAAACAGAATCCTGCTACTCATCACCAGAGGGAAATTCTTCTCAATGTTCTCCCTCCTCTGTGGAATAATTGACATTATTTATTACCACTGAAGCCTAATCAGGTTTGCCATTAGGCCTTTTCTGTAATCATACTTGTGTTTGTCAGCACAGTAAAACCAAAAGGGAAAAGCCAACACACACAAACAGAAACTAGACCAATCACTGTATTGCTTGATGATGTCACAGCCAGCCAATCCAAACTCCTTTAGCTGTTCTCCCTGCTCTTCCATGCAGGTTCCTCCTTGTGCTGTATGGAGTTTTTAGGGTTTTTTCCTCATAAGAGGGAAATCTAAACCTAGAGCTCCTCCTCCCCTGTAGCTCTCCCTCAGGCTCTAACACCATTCCCAAGATCCTGTCAGCTCGGCTACCTAAAGTGGCCTCCGCCATCCCCAGAGTGATGCAAATGGAACTGAAATAGCTCCAATCTCTCCCAACCATTAGCACTTTGAGGTCTGAATGCCCAGTCAGCTCTTCACAGCCAACTGCTCCCCTGCTGCCGCTGGGACTCACCTAAATTTATCTCCAAGGATGGGCAGCGTTTTTAAAAGTAGATCCTGATCTGATGTGCTAGGAAGAAGAAAATGATTTTTCCTGAGAGTAAACAACTGACTGATATGTGCATTGCTCCTTTAAATGTTTTCATTTTAAAGTAATTTGGGCTTTCCATATAGACAAAGCCAGTTTTTAATCTACAGACCAGCACTCGGTTGTCAATCTTTATCCACGTACTGGGGACCCAATCATTATCTTGATATAAATTTGCAAGTTAACATATATGATGCAAAACTGGATGTGTTCAGTTTTGATCTCTGGCTGGTTCACAGTCTTGCACAGATATATTCTGTGGCAATGCAACAAATCACAGCAGTAAAGTCTCTATGGGCCTCCCTGGCTACTGGAGTTAACACATTTTCTGTGGTGAATGAGGCCTTGCTTGGGAATTATAGGCAGTTTGTGAATTCTCTCACCCTTGATGTAACCCATGAATTTAATAGTGCTCTTGACAAGCTGATCCAGAGATGCAGGAAATTCCTATTAGTCCCAGGTTTAGTCTCTCAGTCTCCTGGTCAAGTCACTCCCCAAGGTCCCTCCATCCTTAAATAACTGCACATGAACACATCAGTGGAAGATGGAAGCACATCAGGCACCCTAATCTTGCACATTGCAAAGAAAGTGTTGTGTGGCATTTCACCACCCTAGGACAGGGGTGAGCAAACTTCAGGCTTCTGTATCAATCCATGTTAAGTTTTACTCAAAATCCACCAACTGGAGTCAGATGCAAACATACTCTTAGCATTAAGGAAAAGGATGCATCTGCGCAGATGCTCAGCACAGGAATTTGTTTTCAGTGCCAGAATTGAGTTCCCAGCCCTATCATACAACAATCTACTCCTGGGTTTCCCCCCAAGTTTTCTTCATCTCAACAACCTAATTTAGAAGAAAAAAGTGCCCTTTTTGGCTGTTACCATCGCCCAAGTTTTTTATTTTGGAAAAAGAGCTGCTAATATTAGTGTGTGAGTTCGTAGTTGCAGCTTGTTCTCTGTGTGAATGTGATGGTGTGTGATAAGAGTGTGTGTGTTTGTTAATTGGGTGTGAGTTTTTAGGTTTTAATATGTGCCTGGGTGAGAGGATTCAGAGTAGAGTGGGGAGTTCTGAGGGGGCCCCAATTGGTGTGGTGACGGGCAGAGGGAGATATGGCGTTGTGAGGAAGACTGGCCAGGTGAGGGGAACTCGGCCCAGGCAACTGACGACTGTGCCTTGTTCCGGTCTCCCTCACACCCACAGGTCTTCTGGTTGTCCTATCAGCCAGCTCTCAGATCTCCGGAAGCTGTTACTAAATGTCAGATCAGTACAAAATAAGATCTCCCTCATCCACGATTTAATTGTGGATGAGGGAGCTGATCTGACATGCATTACCGAGACCTGGGTGGGTGAGCAGGGAGGAGTTGGCCTCTCCCAGCTGTGCCCACCGGGGTATTTGGTTCAGCATCATGGTAGATCTGAGGGTCGGGGAGGGGGGGTCGCTGTGGTATATAGGAGTTCCATCTCCCTCTCCAAGCACCCTGTCCATGTGGCTACTGGTCTTGAGTGTTTGCACCTGGTGTTGGGTCAACGTGACAGACTAGGGGTTCTGTTGGTGTACCGCCCACCCAGCTGCCCAACGGACTCCTTAACTGAGCTGACGGAGGTGGTCTCGGATGTTCTGCTGAGATCCCCTAGACTGTTGGTGCTGGGGGATGTCAACATTCATGCCGAGGCCGCCTTATCTGGGGCGGCTCAGGACTTCATGGCTTCCATGACAATCATGGGGCTGTCACAATATGTTGTTGGCCCAACACATGTAGCAGGACACACTCTGGATTTAGTTTTTGCCACTGGACAGGGCGATAGTGATCTGTATATAGGGGGTTTTACGTCAGTCACTTTGTCATGGACAGATCACCGCTTGCTGATGTTTAGACTTACAGCGACCTCTTCCCTCTGCAAGGGTGGGGGACCCATTAAGATGGTCCGCCCCCAGAGACTAATGATTCCTGAGGATTTTCAAAGGGCTCTGGGGAGTTTTCCGGCTGATAGGGCTGGCGCCCCTGTCGAAGCCCTGGTAGAATTGTGGAATGGAGAAATGTCCCGGACAGTTGACACGATCGCCCCTGTGCGCCCTCTTCGCTGTAGAGCTCATACAGCTCCATGGTATACCTTGGAGCTGAGAGCGATGAAACAGTGTAGGAGACGGCTTGAGTGCAGATGGAGGCGAACTCCTGATGGATGCAATTATGTACTGGTAAGTGCCTATACTAAGTTGTACTTAGCAGCGGTGAGGGCAGCAAAAAAGCAGTATTTTGCTGCCACCATTAAATCATCGATCTGCCGTCCAGCGGAGCTCTTCAAAATTGTCCGAGGGCTATTACATTCTGGCCCTATGGACATGGTGCAGTCATCTCAGGCGCGCTGTGATGAATTTGCTAGGCACTTCCAGGATAAGATCTCTTGCATCCGCCAGGACTTGGACTCCAATGTTATAGCAGTTGAATCGATTGAGGTGTCCAGCGCACAGTCTTGTCCTGTTTTTTTGGATGAGTTTCAGTTGGTACAGCTTGAGGACGTTGACAAGGTGCTTGGTCTGGTGTGTGCGACCACTTCTAGATTGGATCCTTGCCCTTCGTGGCTAATAAAAGCTAGCAGGACTGGAGCAGCCGGCTGGGCCAGGGCGGTGATTAATGCTTCTTTGCGGGAGGGAGTGGTCCCTGGACTCTTGAAAGAGGCGACAGTGAGACCACTCCTAAAGAAACCGTCCCTGGACCCGGAAAATCTTAACAACTATCGGCTGGTAGCTAATGTCCCATTCCTGGGCAAGGTCCTGGAACGAGTGGTCGCCAACCAGCTCCAGACACTCTTGGATGAAACCGATTATCTGGATCCATTTCAGTCCGGCTTTAGGCCCAGTTTTGGCACAGAGACAGCCTTGGTCGCCCTGTATGATGACCTTTGTCGGGAGACAGATAGGGGGAGTGTGACCCTTCTGATTCTCCTTGATCTCTCAGCGGCTTTTGATACCATCGACCATGGTATCCTTCTGGGGCAACTCGCTGATTTAGGAGTGAGTGGTACTGCGTGGCAGTGGTTCCGCTCCTATTTGGCGAGCCGTCCCCAGAGGGTAGTGCTTGGGGAGCATTGCTCGGCACCTTGGGACCTCCGGTATGGGGTTCCACAGGGGTCAGTCCTGTCCCCCATGCTCTTTAATATCTATATGAAGCCGCTGGGTGCGGTCATCAGGAGTTTTGGGGTGCGTTGCCATCAGTACGCTGATGACACGCAGCTCTATTTCTCCTTTTCACCTTTTTCAGGTGAGTCTGTCGACGTGCTTAACCGATGTCTGGCCGCGACAATGGACTGGATGAGAGCTAACAAACTGAGGCTTAATCCAGACAAGACTGAGATGCTGCTGGTGGGTGGTTCTCCTGACCAGATGGCGGTTGTTCGACCTGTTCTGGAGGGGGTTGCACTCCCCCTGAATGATCAGATCCGTAGCTTGGGAGTTCTTTTAGAACCATCCCTGTCACTTGAGGCTCAGATAGCCTCGGTGGCATGGGGTGCTTTTTACCAACTCCGGTTGGTGGCCCAGCTACGCCCCTATCTGGACAGAGGGAACCTCGCCTCCGTAGTTCATGCGCTGGTAACCTCGAAATTAGATTACTGCAATGCGCTCTACATGTGGCTGCCTTTGAAGACGGTCTGGAAACTGCAGCTTGTGCAGAATGCAGCGGCCAGATTGTTAACGGGGACTAGACGGTCCGACCACATTACACCGGTTCTGGCCCGCCTGCATTGGCTGCCTATATGTTTCCGGGCCCGGTTCAAAGTGCTGGTTTTAACCTACAAAGCCTTACACGGCACAGGACCACAATACCTGTTGGAACGCCTCTCCCGATATGAACCTGCCCGTACACTACGCTCATCATCGAAGACCCTCCTCCGAGTCCCTACTTATAGGAAAGCTCGGAGGGCGGCAACACGGAAAAGGGCCTTTTCAGTGGTGGCCCCCAAATTGTGGAACAACCTCCCAGAGCAGATACGCCTGGCGCCAACGTTACTATCTTTTCGGCGCCAGGTTAAAACTTTCCTTTTCGCCCAGGCATTTTAATCGTTTTAACCATCTTAATCATGTTTGTATGTATGTATTGGAATTGTTTTAATTTAATATTCTGTATTTTAATTGCATTTTAATGTGTTATATGCTATTGTGTTTTTATGTTGTTTTGTTCTTGTTAACCACCCAGACAGCTTCGGCTATGGGGAGGTCTATAAGTTAAATGAAATAAATAAATAAACATTTTTTCTTCTTTTTTGCTATTGTTAAACAATTGGGAATCAAAATCCTTGCTGATCTACCGCAAACCACTCAAGAGAGCTACCAGTAGATCCCAGTCTACCTTCTGCCCACCCCTGCCCTAGGGGAATGGTTCAAGTGAGAGGTAAAAGGACTCAGGCCATACTAAATGGAAATTGACTGACTTCAAGTCGATTCCGACTTCTGGCAACCCTACGAATAGGGTTTTCATGGTAAGCGGTATTCAGAGGGGGTTTACCATTGCCTTCCTCTGAGGCTGAGAGGCAGTGACTGGCCCAAGGTCACCCAGTGAGCTTCATGGCTGTGTGGGGATTCAAACCCTGGTCTTCCAGGTCATAGTCCAACACCTTAACCACTACACCAAAATGGCTCTTGCATGGCCATACTAACAAGGTAAAATAAAAATTGGGGATGGTCAGGAAGGCAAAGATCTTCTTGCATCAGGTTATTATTATTATTATTATCATCCTATTGATTTCTGACAATACTATCATTATGTAGTTTTTATTTTTATATATATATTGCTGGAAATAATAACATCAATTGCAGAATGATAGCAAATAACTTAAACAAAACAAAACAAAAACTTCCATTGACCCAAACCATGAGTGGACAAACTTTTTTATTCAGAAATCGTATTGCCAATTTTACACTGGCCAGTAGGATGTGTCCAACAGAACACAATCTGTGCGAGCTCTTTTTTAATCCCTTCCTATGGTGTACATTTTTTTTGTCCCACTGTTGCTTCTGGTCAGATTGTTAAAGCGGTACAAACCTCTTCAAACTCTGTGTACCTCATATGGAAATAGTATGAACATATATACCACAAGCAGTGAGCCCTCTTTTAAATCTCCTTCAACTCTCTGGAGAAAAACATCTGTCTCCAGCCTCATGTTGCCTCTTTCATTCAAATAAGCACTACTATTTTCACCTTATGCAGAAAACTCAGCTAAGCAATAGGAGCTCCATTCCTGGCTGCCATGCTCTAGACAGATGGAGGAGGGACCTACATACAAAAGTACTGAGGGCCTGATTTATTTGAGCTAATTTTGAAGCAAATTAAAAAGCCAATGTATTCCTTGGCTGAACTGCTTCCTTTCAAACCTTTTAGCAAATAAAAATGATATTTGAACATAGTCCAAAATCAGAGGTCTTTGATCCATAGGCCTTTGTGGGGGATATTTTTAGAAAATAAGAGACAGGATTCTATCATGGGACATTAATAAATATAAAGCTGTGGAAAAGAACATAGCACAGTCCTAGAGAGGATTCCCAGATTTCTCTGTGTTTGCCCACTCCTGGAAGTTGTGGAAGAAGCAGAAGTTACTATGGCTTGTTGGAGAGAGCGCAAGATTATCAGTCTATTCCATCTATGGGTAACAAGCATCCATGTCCAACCATTGTTAGGCAAGGGAGAAGCCTTGAGCATGGTATGACTGGATAACCTGGCTGATTAGATGATTTGTCATCTTGCTGCCCCCTGACAGGACAAGATCAGGTTTCATCATTTACAAATAAGCATTATTATGCCCCTCACCCAAACTAATTCTCTTCCCTTCCCTGCCACCCAAATCACATCTTTCCAATTTTTGATCATGAAGTCTTGTATGCAGCACCACCTGAGAACTACAAGGCTCTCCTACAGTGACCATACAGGGGACATAATAACAGGAATAGTTAACATCTAAACAAAAAGGGCTTTACCTCACCAACCCAATGATTTTAAGATGGAATAGATCTTGAAAACGGAGTTCACTCCAATCAGTCTAAGAGTTTATGAGAAAGCACAGCAGATCCTAAAATTGGATGGTAAAGGTCCAACTTAGCTTTTGTGGCAGGGTACAACTGACTAGATTGCTCAACCTGGAATTGGGTTCATGTCTATGTTTTGACTATATTGGCACTCAGCCTCAATTCCCGATCTCACCTCACAAGTGAAGAAGACTGAAACTAAGGATTATAGAACAACCTGCACATAAAGAGTGGTATAAAAATAACTCTTCCTAGAATCAATGATTAGAATAAGACCATATGAAGTCATGAATGGAATATTTTTCTGTTCAAAACTGGGTGGCACTGGAGATAGGGAGGAAGAGGGCTGGGCTGGGCTGCAGGGCAAGTTGATTCAGATCTCTAAGGTTAGGCACCATCATGTTCAACTCAACTTTTTAAAAAAAATATGTTTCTAAAGATGTTTTGTTTTAATACGTTTTTAAGAAGTTTTAATACATTTTAAAGTCTGTTTTTAAGATGTTTTCGAGTGTTTTTAGTGTTTTGTTTGCCACCCTAGGCTGCTTCTGGGAGGAAGGGCGGGATATAAATTTGACAATTAATAAATAAATAAACAAACAACAAGCAATAATAAAGTGTACCACCACCTCACAGAAACATTCTGCACACCCTCCAGTGTCACAACACCAACTGCATTGAGCCTGCCAAGCAAAAACCAAACCAACCCACAGCTTATTAAAATAAGGCTCCTTTGATCATGTAAGGAATAGCCTGCAGGCTTTTTGTTAACTATGGAACTGTAAGTGTCTGCTGGACTGATGAAGCATCAGTCCAAAGGACTTATGAGTTTGGTCAAATAGTCTAATAAGGAAAAATCTCTTGGCCTGATCCAGTGGCTACCAAAGTAAGTGGGACTCTCTCCATTAATTTTAATGAGTTTCAGATTAGACCCTCAAGCTGTTATTGATTTCTGTCAGCTCTCCCTTGTGCTCTGTTGACTGTTATGAACCCATCTGTGCTACTTTCCTGTTTTCTCTGGCCTTGGCATTCAGTCTACCCCATATCCTGTCACTACTCTTTTCAGTAAGCTTGTCTACACTCGTGGCTTAGTGCAACTCAGGACTTGTGTGGTGTAAGTTCACAATGTATGCACAGCCTTTAGACTATAAGGTGACTACTCCTCACTGCCTTATTAGAAACAAACTCTGTGCTCAAAAATCAATAGGATATCCTACATCAAAAAAGGTCTGTCCTTCTTGTGCTTCCTCTGTGCATGACTTGCTTGTCTGAAACACCCCCAAAATGGTCCTTTTACTCTCCCCGCTAGATCTCATATTGTGCAACTGTACAAAAATCATGCTGCAATTTATGCAAGGGTGTAAGCAGCCCTGCATCAAAACACAAACCTGGTGGGAAATAATTTTGCCTGAGTAGACAAGGCATTGGAGGGAAATGAGCAGGAGACACAGCAGCAGAAAACTGTGATAGAGGGCAAGGAGGTAACCTTTCTGTCACCACTCATTTATATATCATCTTAAGACTGAGAAAAAATCACTCTTTTTCAAAGTGGTATAGTACAAACTGTGCAAACACAACTTTCAGAGATACATAAAGATAGGCTCAGATCCACTACCACCACCCAGCAACTCAGCTACAGACTGCTGCAATCTGATGCACCTTAACTTGGGAGAAAGCCGTATTACAGTATTTGCTTCTGAATAAATATGCATTGGGTTGTGCTGCACATCTAACCTTTACATCTAACCTATGCTTTCTCTTCTTTCCATATCAAAAGGAAGATGCAGTCCATCTACAAAGAGTCTCTATAATCACTGCACACTCTTCATCTCACTGTAGTCTTTGGCCTATCAGATTTAAGCAACTTAATGCCATGTGTATTGAGAAAAATCCTTATATCTATTATATAAATTACAGCTCTTAGCCAATCAAATCTTAGGAAATAGCATAACTGAGAAACGTGTTGTTATGGGTCAGTAGTTGAACAGAAACCTTGCATTCCAACTGGTGGCAAAAACTCAATTTCAGTGTAATTTAAAAATTACTCAAAGCTGTATGTGAAAACTAGTTCAATAAACCACACTCAACAATTAAATCATCCAAGTGAGTATCAATAACAGACTGATAAAAGAAAATTACTCCCTACTGGAAAGGAAATTAAAGGCAATAGAGGATCAAATGCCCAGAAGGGGTCTAGGCAAGGCTGTTTTCTATAACCCAAGGATGCCATAAAATGAGTTTGTTGAATTGATAATTGTCCCAGGTTTCTTCAGGGAAAAGCTCAATATGACACATATTATTCTTATTTATTGGCAAATGCCCCCAAGATCCTTATAAATTAAGCTGCTGGTTCCACTGGGTTTTGATTTTTCCAGTTAAAGTGTTCAGAGTAAATGAATGTGACAGTAGGTGCCTTCCTATCTTCAAGCTCACCATGGGGAAGCAAAGGGCTTAGTGTATATAACAACAAATAGATATGAGCCACTCATCATACTGCATTTTACTTAATGTAACCAAAAAAAGCCATTTTCAGCACAAACATGTATATTATTAGAATAGCAAGATAGTAATATCACCCCTGTGCTTTATCGACTCCACTGGCTCCCAATTTGCTTCGGGGCCCAATTCAAAGTGCTGGTTCTGAACTTTAAAGCCCTAAATGGCCTTGGACCAATGTACCTGAGGGACCGCTTATGCCCATATGTACCTGCCCGGGATTTAAGATCATCTGCCTCTGGTCTCCTCTACATGCCTGGAGTGAAAGACATTAGACTGACAGGCACGCGGGAGAGAGCTTTTTCAGCTGTGGCCCCCAAGCTTTGGAACACCCTACCCAAAGAAGTCCACTCTGCTCCCGCCCTGATGGTTTTCCAGAGACTTCTGAAAACGATCTTGTTCCAGAGAGCCTTTGGGAGGGACTGAAGGTAGAGCCTGACACTGATTTTATTATTTTATGCTTTCTACGTTAAATTTTACCCTTGTAGTCCCCTTTAGTACCACTCCCTATATATATGTATATATGTGTATATATATGAACGTAATTGTGATTAACCAAACAGAGGTTTTTATTGTATTAACAAAATGTTTCAGCTTCCGCCTTCATCAGCTGCCAACATACAAATGCTGTTACCAAGGTGGCAGTTATAGAGCTCAAGGTGGCAGTTATAGAGCTTTGAGGATGGAATGCTCAGAGGGGCTTCCTTTGCAGAAGCTAAGTAGTGGTGGTACTGTCCTCCAGGTTCAGGCCATGTGGTGCCAATGTGTCCAGAGAGTAAATCCAAAAGTTCTCCCTTTTGGTCAGTGCTGCTGGATCTGCTGGCATCTCTATCACTGTTTTGTTAATCACAATTACGTTCATATATATTTTTAGGTGATTAACGGAATCTTTATAGGGATCCAGAGCAAGACGTTCTGTTTGTTGCTTTCAAAACTGTCTTATGTGTGTGTGTGTGTGTGTATATATATAGTATTTTATGTATTTTAATTTATTTTCATGTTTTATGATTTTATTGTTTACAATTTTATTATGTACGTGTTTGATTTTATTTTTGTAAGCCACCCTGAGTGCCCTATTACAGGGTAGAAGGGTGGGATAGAAATATTTTAAATAAATAAATAAATAATATGGGCTGGCAGTTGCACACACACAATGCAGTATATTCCAAACCCTCACTGTTGACTAGCTAGTGGCTTGTAAAAAACAAAAGAGCTTTCAAGAACCTAGAGGCTGATCTGCTATATAATCCTATGCCATAAACATCACATATTAAGATCATTCCCTCTAATAGCAAACTCAGGTGGTTGAGTGCTGACAAGGTTGGCAGCAAAACAGGCCCACTGAGAACAAGGGTGTGTGTGGTATTATCATGATGGGAAATCCTGAAGTATGCAGAAGTAAATTTAAAAAAACAAACCCAAAGTGGTAAAACCTCCCTGCAAAAAAGCTCAACGAGTATGTGAAGTGGCCTCCAGGAGCCACAGAATGTCTGTTGGGAAAGAAAAATGGAAGGGTGGGCAAGGAGGGGGAGAAATGAAGTGTCCTGCTTGAGCCCCTTACAGTTTATAGTATCTTGGAGGAAGGCATGACTGGTTAGCTCCCTGAACAGGGAGAGGGGGAGAATACACTGCCAAATTTTGTTGTAGGTCCCACTTGTATGCCATGTCCCTTGTACTGCTTTACTCACCAGATTGAATGACTATGACAGAAGTCTAAAGCAGAGATGATTTGTCGGAAAAACTTCCTGGCTTCTTTTGGCGTTAATCTTCCTTTCTTTACAAGATAGTCGAAGAGCTCTCCACCAGACACGTGTTCTAGCACCAAATACCTGTAACAAGAGAGGAAATAGTTCTTCCATTATATGTGATCAAGCAGATGTTTGAAAAAACACGCACGCAGATGTCTGCATAATAACCTGTACGCAATTTTCTCTAGAGACAGCAAAGTGAGACAATGTGAAAACTGGTGCCCTGTACATTTTTAACTGGGCTGTAATCAAGTGAATTCCGTGAGTTCTTAAATCTCTTGAAATATAGGCTTTAAAAAATAAAATCAGATGACTTACCTGTTTTCAGTGCTCTTTCAATGCCTAAAAAGACCATGGACAGCAATCCATGTATGGGGCGGTATCCAACTAAACAGTTCTGCCAGCAGAAGGACTTTTAGTAACACAATGGAATTTTCCTGCCCTCTCCCCTCCCTGTGTCCCCCCTGCATGTCCTGTAAATTTGCTCCAAAGGATTAGGGGAACCCCAGAACAGATTTAGGGGTCATGCGGCAAGAGGACAAGGTGGACATGACTGCACAGCTAAAAGTCCTTGCACAAGCGGAACTGTTTATTTGGTTACTGCTCAGTATCTTCTAAAATAACATTGCCTGGCGCGAATATTACATTACTACATGAAGTTTCTCATAAAGACTATATTTGCAGGAAAAATATTTGTAGACTAAAAAATGATCATATGAGTGGGAATTTTCACACTTCCAGACTTAGAAATAGGAAACTAATAAAATATTTGCAGTTGGTTTGTTTTCAGCTGTTCTGAAAAGGTGTTGATTATTCTGTGAATTTGGACCCATCAATATACCTACATACACAAGAGGCATTGTAAAGAACAAAGAAAGGAAGAAAGAATCAGCCGGAAGTTCTTAATATGTTGATGACTGCAAGATTATTATATGCAAAACATCATATATACATGTTCCTTTTTAATTTTGAGATTTATATTGTTTATTTATAAGCCACTAGAATTTGATTTTATCATAGAAAGGCAAAATAAATAAAATATAAATAAATAATCAGATGCAAAATTATTGTATGGAAGACAAAGTTCACAAGTGAAGGATGACTAAACAAATATCAGGAAATAGCTCTGATGCAAGAAATTAACAAGTAATGTAGACGTTAAAGAAGAGTGACAGAAAATCACTTCCTTTCATGAAACATTGAATTAAGAAGAATGAGGTATATGCAAATAATGGAAAAACTTGTGCACTATGATCCTTTGCATATTTACTTGAGAATAAACCCTGTCAAACTTAATTCTAAGTAAAATTGCATATGATAGCACTCTGTAATGACAAGAGATTTGGGGTTGTATCCCATGTAATGTTAAGTTAATTCACTTAGTGGTTGACTTGACTTATTCTGCTGGCAAAATGTTTTTCACCAGTGAAACACAGTTCCACAAGAGAATGCATAAGCAGGTTGCTAGTAACTTTCTTGCACATTAAATTGTACAATGTGTTGTACAATGCGTTTCCACTACTGCAACTGTTGTGTTGGATTTCTGTTATCCAACATTCAGTCTCATCCGTCTGCTAGCTCAAGAGTCCTTGCACCAGCCAAAAGAGAATGGTGGATTCAGACCCTTATTTTTTCTTCTTGGAAATACCTTCATTTTTGAATTCTTGCATAATGATTGTGATACATTACAATAAGTTTTTAAAAAATTAAAAGGAAAAAGGGGTGCAATGAATGATAACACTGAACAAGGAGGCTGCCTTATTCTGAGTTTGATATCTGGTCTGCCTAGCCTAGTACTTTCAGCTCTGCTAGCAGCTCCCAACATCTGCTACCTTTTTACTAGAGATGCCAGGGATCAAACCTGGGACTTTATACATGGAAAAAAATTAATCTGCCATTGCGATAAGACACCTCCCCTAAAACATGGTCTCACCACTAAATTATTCACTCAGTTTTGGAACCATCTATCAGGAAAACATTGAACTGTGAAACATTTCAAGGGGGTGGCTCCGCCTACTTAAAAAGTATAAGGAATTCTGAGATGAGTTTTCCTCACAAATAGGCATTCTTGGTGCTTTTATGGGGGGGGAATGACGTCCTGGTACCCATATCTTGATAAAAGCATCATGGGTGCAAACTGGCTGCAAAATGGCAGCAAAAGAAGAAGTGACGGTACTCCATACCTGTGAGTAGCATCACCCCCCCAAAAAAGGCAAAGCAAAGCAAACATTGGGCATTCTGCTAACAGAGGTTTGTTACCTGACGCTATCAGCAGGCCAGTATATCTACTAGGCAAGTGGTACATACATACAGGGAACTGCCTTGAAGGTGGCACCAAACAGTTACCAGGAGCCCCTTCTATCACCTTGAGAAAGGATTTCTGTCCTGGGTAGCACACCACAGAGGGATGGCCCCAGGATCTTTAGTTATAACCTTTTTTCTTTATAGCTTTCACAGTATAAGATGGGTCTAGAAATGCCATGTTTAGGTGGGGTGGCATTTGTTTGGTTTTCCTGCCATGGAAGTCTGTAGGGAAGAAGTTACTGTTCAAGTCTGGATCTAGCAACATCTCGCACATTTAGTGGTATGTCCAAAAATAGCTTTCTAATTAGGCAGTCAGATAACTCATTCCTTCTGCTATGGACAGCTAATGTTCTGGACAGGGCAAAGCCATAGGACAAAACTGTATGTAGCTTAAGGTATAATACTAATTTAGATACAACACCATTCACTTAATAAATATGTGCAAACATGCAGACAGGCACCCTCCATTACACAGATTTCAAATGCACACATTCAGAAAATTACAAGTCCAGCATTTTTGTCACCCACAGCAGAAACAGTGCAGCAATTTATTTTTTATCAACTTCCACTTACTAAAATGTCTCAATATGCAGCATCAACATCTTGGATGAAAAATAAAATAAACTGAGGGGCAGAGATAATTCACAAGGTTATTTATTTTTGTTTACCACCCAGAAGCATCAGAGACAGTAATACAAACAAATGGAGTAAGACATTTTTAAAAGATTGGTGCTTGTGTCTCCTCAAGGGAAGCAAGAGAAGCACAGAGACAATGTATTCTGCGCTAACAGCTCTGCTAACATGAGGAGAGTGGCAGACTTGTTTGTTAAGCAATGCTCAAGGTGCAAGAGTTGATACACAAAGGAGGTTTTCTGTGTAATGCAACATCCCAAATACACTGGTCCTAAATTACTAGTGCATCAGAGACACAAACAAAAGCTATTCTTCACATTCCATCAATTCCCTTCAAGATTGCCTCCACCAGATGGCTTTGATTAAACAGCCTTACTTTAGTACACAACTCCTCCTTTTTGCTCTTGGATTGAATCAAGCTCAGTTTGACCTAAGAATGGGAATTCACCAAATACTTCTAACTAGAGCTGTTAACCACAGGCTGATTACTAGGAATTTAGAAGCCCTTACAGAGATCACATGTGTGCACATACTTTGATTATCTGTGTTACAGATCAGTTCCCAAAGGTTCCTGGTAGAATGCAGAAACAATTGCCAACATTGTTAATTTGTTAATTTTGATTTCCTACTGCTTTAAGGATTATTCAATACTTGTGCTAATATCATAGACATTTAATTGCTGGCCCATTTATCTGTGTGCATTTTTACTTTGAAGTAAGTCCCACTGTGCTCAATAGATAATATGAAAATGGGAATGGACTGCTGTGATGTTCCTGCTTATATTGTAAATATGGTAAGTGCTGGTTATATAGAAGATATATGGTAAGTGGAGTGAAAGAGGAGGGGGAGTACATGAGCAGTAGAATGCTGGATGATTGGCTGAGTGTTTGAATGGCTGGGAGTATAAATGGAAGGTTGAATCAGGGTGGTGGATGTTGGAGGTTTAGAGAGGTGAAAGAGATGTTTTGGTGGTGTTTGGAGGTTGTTGTTGTTGTTGAGAGTGAGTCGGAGTTCTGAGGCAGTTAATGAGAAGTAAAGTACATGTCAGAACATATATGAAACCATAAGCCTGTCAACAAAGTAATTAAGTAATCTTATTATTTTTAGTGTTCAATAAATATTTCTTGGTTTACAAAAAGCCCGATTCTTCAGCTGGGATACACAATCCAGGGGGGATGGCAGAGTAACCAAGGCTGAACAGTAATTGTATCGAATGGTGGCAGTGGCAGCGGAAAAGATATTGTATCCAGTACCACAGAGAAACCCAGGGCTGTAAGCTTCAGTGCAAGAGGCTGCAGGGGGGTTTGGGAATTACCTATACCCATAGACACAAGGTATCGAGATAGCCTGGCAGAGACTAAGACACAGTCTAAAGGTTATAAAAGATACAGAGTGTTGGGTAGTAAGGCCTAGCAGGGGGATCTTCTGAGAACTGTGCTAGAGCTGTAAAGGGTAAGAAGAAAACCTGATGTTCCTGTCTGCTGGTAGCTACAAGTGAGAGCTTCACAGGTGGTGCCGGGGAAGGACGTCACATGTGGTGGCTATAGCGGTGGGATACGAACAACAGAGCGTCCCTAAAAGTGGTGTGGCAAAAAGAAATAACAAACAAGGTTACTTGTGAGAGTGACTGGCAAAAAGTGTGTGGTAAAGTGTGAGTGAACTCCTAAAACATGGCTGAATATATAAAGATGAAAAGAGAGGAGCTGGTGGAGAAGTGCATAACATGCAATTTACCTCACGAGGGTAAAGGGGTAGATGAATTGTGAGTGGCATTAATAATGCATACATCAATCCAACACAAACAACCTGACAGAGAAGAGACCCCAGAAGGGTACTCAAGCGGTCCCGCTTATATGGAGTATTTAAGAGAGAAGTTAAGATGGGAACATGAGTTGGGAACTGAAAAATTGAGAATGGATGCTGAAAGAGGGAGGATGGAGGCTGATGAGAAAGAAAAACAGCGGGAGTTGGAAATAGAGAGGATGAGAATGGAGTTTGAGGAGAGGGAGAAGCAACAAGTTTTGGATGCTGAAATAAAGGTGGAAAAATTAAAATTTGAAAGAGAGAAGTTTCATTCTGATGAAACAAGGAAAGACAAAAATGAAACAAAAATAAAGGTTACACCAAAAAATTTTGCGGTGTTTGAACCTGGACAAGACCCACAGATTTACATCAACACCTTCAAAAAGGCAGCTCAGATGTGGGGGCTACTGGAAGATAAATATATACAATATTTATCAAATTTGATCAAAGGGGAATTGGCAGAGGTATACCAATATTTCCCCTCAGACAGGCCCGTCACGTATGCCGAGTTTAAAGAGGCAGTGTATAAAAGATTCAGACTGGGACCTGACTATTTCAGAAAGTTATTTCGAAACTGCCAGATCCAAGCAGGGAGGTCTTTTGTTGAACTGGGAGCAAAATTGGTGGACATATTTGGAAAGTGGATGGGAAGTGCCAAAGCTCAGTCAGTGGAGGAGGTGAAAAGCCTCATGATACTGGATCAATTATACCATCAGTTACCACCAGAAATAAGGCTCCTTGTCAAAGACCGTTCCCCTAAATCTGTTCAAGAGGCAGCAGAGTTGGCAGATCACTTTGCCTCAAATAGAACTGGCTGGGTGGGGAAGACATCAAGAGAGTTTAAACCCAGAACATATAATGGTGGCAGAAAGGATGTGGTACAGCGAGTGAGCCCTCCAATAAAATCTGAAGGGCACAGGACATCACAGAGTGGATCTGTGTACTCCAAAATGAAGGAGAAACTATGTTATAAATGTGGTAGACTGGGGCACCTACGTTTCCAATGTGAGGTCACCAACCCCATTGGTAATCCTGCTCAGGAAAAACAGAACCAAGGGAGTTAGAAACAAAGAAAGTTCAGTTCTGCCAGATAAACTGGACAAATGTACAAGACTTTGATTCGAGTCTGAGGGAAGAAGTGAGTGTGCAAGGGGCAAATTATTGGGCATTGCTGGATACTGGTGCCGCTCAGACGTTACTGAGGCCAGATTTGATAAAATCTGAGGAAATATTACCTCAGGAAACTGTGACAATCCAAAGAGTGAGGGGTGAACCAGAAAGCATACCCATGGCCCTGATAAAATTAAAGTGGAGAGGAAAGGAGGAGATCTGTAAAGTGGGTATTAATGCCCAACAACAAGAACCAGTGATACTGGGAAGAGATGTTATGGGGGCACAAGGAAAAATATATGTTGTGACCCAAAACCAAATGAACAAAGGAGCAGAAGCCATTTTAGCCAGCTCTGAACAAAACAGGGTAGAATGTGTGGTTGAGACTGAGGTCGTCATAGCAACCCCTAGCAGGCCTGCTGAGAGAGACACACTGTTTCGAATGGTCTCTACTGCAGAGGCACAGCAGTTCAGAGAAGAGCTGGATAAGGATGAAAGTTTGAAGCAAATGAAGGATCAAGCCCTTACACAAAGGATTCCCTTTACTGACAATCTGAGGGATCAAATTGTGTATGAGAATGGGATTTTGTACAGACTGTGGATGCCTGCTGAGAGAGAGAATGAATGTGAACCAGTCAGGCAGTTGGTAGTGCCAAACAAATATAGAGCTAGATTGCTGGATATGGTCATGGCCTTCATTCCCCGAAAGCATGATAAGTTGTAAGCCAGTTGGGAGGGACCCTATGTGATTAGGGAAAAACTTGACACCCTAACCTATGTCATCATGGCTGACAACTCAAAAAAACAGAAGATGGTGCATGTGAATATGCTCAAACCATATCACACCAGGGATGTTAAAGTTTTACAGGTCACCTTGTTCCCTGAAGGTAGTGGTCCTGAACTTCCAGACTTGGTACAGGAAAGCAAAGCAGAAGGAGGGGTAGATCAATTGGAATGGTCAGAGGAAATGGAGGAAGAAGTCAAGAAAGAGATTCTAAGAGTTTTAAAAAATTATGGGGATCTCTTCAGCAACAAACCTGGCAGAACCAGTATAGCCAGACATTCAATTGATACTGGAAATAATGCCCCAATCAGATCTGTTCCATACCATGTGAATGGGAAAGTTTTGAATGAAATTAGAAAGGAGGTTGAAGACATGTTGGAACTAGGGGTGATCAGGGAATCCATCAGTCCCTGGGCCTCAAGTATTGTCCTGGTTCCAAAAAAAGATGGAACCACGAGGTTTTGTATTGATTATCGATTAATCAATAAAATTACTGTCCCAGATGCATATCCTATGCCTAGGGTGGACGCAATGTTAGAGCTATTGGGAGCAGCAACCATTATCTCTACCACAGATGTGTAAAGGATTTTGGCAGATGGAATTAGACAAGCAATCCAGAGCCAAAACTGCCTTCGGTACACCAGATGGGTTATATGAGTTTGTGACTTTACCCATGGGGCTAAGGAACTCACCAAGTTCTTTTCAGAGACCAATCAACACTGTGTTGCAAGGCATGTCAGATTTTGCTGTGGCCTATATAGATGACGTGGCCATTTTCAGCAAGTCAGTGCCTGAGCATGTCCAACACCTGACAGCAGTGTTAGAGGCATTTAAGAAAGCAGGGCTAACTATAAAAACCAAGAAATGCCAGTTTGGTTTGAATGAAGTGGTCTATTTAGGACATAAGGTGGGGAGTGGGAAAATAACCCCCTTATGGAGCAAAGTTGAGGCAATACAATCGTGGCCCATCCCCTTAACTAAAAAGCAAGTTAGGGCATTTTTAGGTGTGGCTGGTTTCTACCATAAATTTATAAAAGATTTTGGGGAAATAGCAACCCCCTTGCATGAGCTAACAAGGAAAAAGTGTGCTGAGCATGTGGTGTGGACAGATGAATGTCAAAAGGCTTTTGACCTTCTAAAGCAAGCCTTGTGCCTAGGGCCTGTATTGAGAGCACCAGATTTCGAGCAACCATTTATCGTGGCCACGGATGCATTGGACCTAGCGCTGGGAGTCGTCTTGCTGCAAGAGAGGAGAGGCACCAGACATCCAGTGGCGTATCTTAGTCGCAAGCTGACATCGCGGGAGAAGAATTATTGATCGGTCCAAAAAGAGTGCCTAGCGGTCGTGTGGGGACTGAGCAACTTGCGCCCATACGTGTGGGGATGAAGGTTTACAGTGACAACGGATCATCGAGCATTTTACCCCTAAGAGACTTATCTTTTTATTAACGCGACGTATGAATCCTAGATCAGGAATAATACTTTGCTGTTATTTTAAGGGGGGGGAAATGTGATGTTCCTGCTTATATTTTAAATATGGTAAGTGCTGGTTATATAGAAGATATATGGTAAGTGGAGTGAAAGAGGAGGGGGAGTACATGAGCAGTAGAATGCTGAATGACTGGCTTAGCGTTTGAATGGCTGGGAGTATAAATGGAAGAATGATGGTTGAATCAGGGTGGTGGATGTTGGAGGTTTAGAGAGGTGAAAGAGAGTTTTGGTGGTGTTTGGAGGTTGTTGTTGTTGTTGAGAGTGAGTTGGAGTTCTGAGGCAATTTATGAGAAGTAAAGTACATGTCAGAACATATATGAAACCATAAGCCTGTCAACAAAGTAATTAAGTAATCTTGTTATTTTTAGTGTTCAATAAATATTTCTTGGTTTACAAAAAGCCTGATTCTTCAGCTGGGATACACAATCCAGGGGGGATGGCAGAGTAACCAAGGCTGAACAGTAATTGTATTGAATGGTGGCAGCAGCAGCGGAAAAGATATTGTATCCAGTACCACAGAGAAACCCAGGGCTGTAAGCTTCAGTGCAAGAGGCTGCAGGGCGGTTTGGGAATAACCTATACCCATAGACACAAGGTATCAAGATAGCCTGGCAGAGACTAAGACACAGTCTAAAGGTTATAAGAGACAGAGTGTTGGGTAGTAAGGCCTAGCAGGGGGATCTTCTGAGAACTGTGCTAGAGCTGTAAAGGGTAAGAAGAAAACCTGATGTTCCTGTCTGCTGGTAGCTACAAGTGAGAGCTTCACAGGTGGTGCCGGGGAAGGACGTCACAACTGCCTTCAAGTCTATCCCGACTTATGGTGACCCTATGAATAAGGGTTTTCATAGTAAGCAATATTCAGAGGTGGTTTACCATTGCCTTCCTCTGAGGCTGAGAGGCAGTGACTGGCCCAAGGTCACCCAGTGAGCTTCATGGCAGTGTGGGGATGCGAACCTTGGTCTCCCAGGTCATAGACCAACACTCTAACCACTATGCTATACTGGCTATCTAATAGATAACATAAGATTAGGTTATTATTGTTGCTGTTGTTATTGTTGTTATCTTTAATTACCCACCCATCACCAGAAGGTCCCAGGGTGGGTCACAACACGTTAAAATTCAATGTAGGTATCATGGGCCCAAGGAGAACCTGTGGCAGGAATGGGAGGAAGAAGAGTGGAGTACAGAGCTTAGAGAGGGAATTATTTATTCATTCATTCATTTATTGTTTGATTTATATCCCGCCCTTTCTCCCAACAGGGAGTTGTAAGTTCTGCTGAAGAAAATCAGGATGGCTCAGCGGAAAGGTTTTCAGAGGCCTCTAAGTCTGCTAATAGAACTATTGAGGACTGCCCAGAAGCCCCCACTCTCATGGCACAGCCGTCCGGAGATAAAGATGCCTGGGCATCCAGCCCAGATCTAGCTGAGGAAGAAAATGAAAGTGGCCAGCCAGCATTCCCAGCTCCTATTTCCCCAAAATCAAGGAGAAAGGCCAGATGGCAGCTTCAGCTTGAGAAGTTACTATCAGTTCCTAGAAGGAGCTTGTGCTTGGTAGAAAAAAGGGCTAAAATGACTGAGAATTAACCTGTAGAGTGCAGACCCCACCCCTCTTTGATATATAAGACATGCAGTGCTTGAGTTTGGTTGTTGAGACTAGGTAGTTTTGCCGCCTCCATAATGCTTAGAGATAAGTTCAGTGTGTTCCTGTACTGAATTCTTGAATTAAGCTTCATGCAGAAAAATCCAGTCCTGAGTCTGCTTCTTTGGTTGGGAACCAGGACAATAGGATAGGTATGCAGCCATACATATCTTCCTAGTCAATATTACATAGACAGATGTTCTCTGACTGAAACTGTAAGGACAGAAATTAAATCATGCTCTGAGCCCGCATGACTCGGCTTTGCCACCTTCTGGAGGGGAAGGAAGGAACTATCAGTACCTAGAAGTGGAATTACCAACTTTGTTTCCTTTTAATTGTTGCACAAAATACATGCTGCATATAGCCTGCACAACTTTCCTACACTAATATAGGCTCAGTGTAAATAACACATTCAATATGTGGTAAGGATTATCATCACGGATTTGCTTATTGATAAAAGCAAAGTCTGTATTGAAAAAGAGTGGTGAGAATCTTTTTATTAACATTGATTCTAATGTGTGCAAAGGGCTGGGTGTCTTATGAAGTGGTAAAGCCTCCCCTCATAAACCACTTGGCAGCTTGGTCATGTGTATGAGCAAATCCATGGTGAGGGGGCATGGCTATATAGTCACATGTCTAAAGTTGTCATTTAATTAACAGCTTGCTTACCCTGCTTTTTCTTCATGGTTTTCAGACTTCAGGTTAAAGATTTCAGTTCTCCAATCCTAGTGTGGTTTATATATTTTGAAAGATTTAAATATCTGCAGTTTTTGTGATTTATATTTTAAAATCACTTAAATGTTGGTTTTGATGGGAGTGCACTAATATATAAATAAAACACATACTTTATTGCAGACTAAGAAAATGGCTATTCATTGTTGGAATACAATAGGCAGAAAGTGAGAGAAAAAAGGGTCTTGCTCCAGCATGTAAGAGCTTCTAAATTTAAATCCATAATGGTCAGACTGGTCAGTGTGTTTGAGGGTTGTTGGTGATGATGTGAGAAACTACAGTCATAGTTACAGTTCTGTGTGCATTGTGTGATGAGGGTGCTTGGTGGGGAGGGTATATAAGATATATGATTAATCTTGATTTTAATTACACACAAGGTTCACAAACTTAAAAGCAACCCAATCTTTTTTTTTAAAAAAAAAACCAGACAGGAGAATCCCCCCCCCCAAATAAGAGAATAGGGTACAGTTGTCTGTATTGCTACATTTTACAACACTAAAACACACATTGAAGAAGCAGACAAGCTTTCCCACATCTGCCACTTGGTAAGTTGGTCATCGTATTCAACCTTTGTTGGGGCATTCTTGCACACACACCCAAGCATTCATGCACTGTATTAGGAGCTTAGAAAACAGGGCTCCTACATCTGAGTAACTGCACAGAAAATATGTTTTGTCATTTTTTGGTCAACTGTGTTACCTATGTGCAAGACATGAAAGGTGGCAAATGGGGGTTGGGCAGGATTTGATATGGTCTCTATCTTTGCCCCAAACTGTGAGGATGGCAAAAGGGTCCCCAATCTCCCCCACACACTGCTGCAGGCCAAACTTGAAGATATATGGTGCCCTCACGACCCCAGGAATGTCCCTGGCAGCAGAATAGCAGCATGTAGGTGCTAGCCATTCTCCCATTAGGGTAGTGGCTTAGAGAAAGCATGTGGTGGACACAGGAAACTCTGTGGTGCTCATCAACAACCAAATGCTTCCTTCCCTGAGCCCAGAGGGAAAGAGGGTGAGTGGAAAGGCAAACCTCATAAAAGGCAAACCACCAGGGTTGGGGCCGGAGATAAGAAAAGCACCAGGAAAAACATTAGAACTTAAAGGGAGTGGGATTCAACTGTGCATAGGGGAAGAAACAAAGTGCTCAATATGAAGAATGGTTTTAACCTTCAGAGAAAAATGGAGAGGTTATATGAACCAACCAGGTGACTTTTTACACGTACACACACACAAATGTTTTATTTGTTTTGTCTTGCTATTTGCTTTTCCATCTGTGTCTCAAACTCACCTCCTTTCCTAATAATAGCTAACAAGCTCCCAACTTCAGATGGCTTCCCTAGGTATCATCATATCAGAAAGACCAGCAGCTGCAGGAAGCAGACAGGCTAAATATTATTTCTCACCTGGAACTCTGAGCTGATCTTAAAGATGCAAAAAGATGTAAATATAGCAGCACTGTGATGGCTAAAGTCTTCACTACAGAATTCCCTGGAAATATCAGGAAGAAATCAAACTCTAAAAGGAGCAGGTACCCTTATTCCTTGGTTGTGATTCCCAAATTTCACCGTTTCCAGAAAATCTTTAGCTCCCAACAGACAATGCACTATTCAGTAGATACCAACAGACGTACCAGCAAACAACATAACACTCCCTTCAGGAAAAAACAACAACCATTTTTTGCAGGGAATAAAAAGGTGAACTCAGATACCAGCCCAGATAATTGGCAGTGTACAGTATCACACAGGAACCACAGTCCAGTCACTATGGAGCCTTTTTATACCACAACAGTCCTGAGATAGGAGCTACGTTGTAGTTAAGACCTCTACATTTCTTTCATGGCAAATCAGCAATTGTGCATACACGTCTTTATTTACTAACATGGGAAGCTGGGTTAATGATTAGCAACAAACCTATTAGCTTATTTATTCGTTCATTTATTATACAGCCACAAGAATGGCTGTATACTATAGCCAGCGTGGATTTTTCACATTCCGCAATGTTAAATTGAAAATACCCCCATGCCATTCTGATGCTTCCCATAAGCTCATTTCAAAACAAAACCTTACAAAACATATAGTCCTGAACTCAGAAACGCTTGCTTAACAACCCTCTCAATTTTCATGGCAATACACAAAACAGTCAGACAGAACACAGAGTTCAATGTCTAAAAAAAAAGAGAAAAAACCCCAGAGTCCTTTTGGACTTTTTCCCCTCAGAGTTCTCATAATCTGTTGAAATTCATTAAAAATCAGCCATGTTCACAGAGTACCTGTAATCCTAATATTGACCTTGCCCCATACTCTGACCTTCATCTTCTGCAGTTTAAAAGTAGAACAAATGCCTGGCAGATTTTTAATTAATTTAAGAAATTTTGGCTGGAAGCCAATGATAAGGGTGGGCATGCTCAGTAAGAACCAACTGTCAGAGTTCTAAACGCCAGACTCACAGCTGCTTGGCTTGCCTAATCTGGGGGCCACACCCACACCTGACTTTGATTTCACTTGAGGCAGTCATGGCTTCCCCCAAAGAATCCTGGGAAGTGTAGTTTGTGAAGGGTGCTGAGAGGAGACTCCTATTCTCCTGACAGAGCTCCAGTGACCAGACTGGTTAAACAGTCAGCCACTCTGATTGAAGATCTGTGAGAGAAACAGGGCATCTCCTAGCAACTCTCATCACTCTTCACTAATGACACTTCCCAGGATTCTTTGAGAGAAGCCATGACTGTCCAAAGTGAAATAAAGGCCTGGGGTGGATGTAGCCAGGGTCAACTTTGGTTTAAATTTGAGTGGGAGGCTACATGTGCCTGCTGTAGAATAAAAAAGTGAGGGAAACGCTGAAAAGCAATGATACTGTTCACAGTGTTTTCCTTTTGGAAAGGAAAGGGTTTTCCCCTCTGCCCAGTGCCCACCCACTCAATCTCCTCTCCTCCCCCTCCCCTCTCCTCCCTGCCCCTCCCCCAGGTCAGTGATGGACTATGACCTGGGAGACCTGGGTTCGAATCCCCACACAGCCATGAAGCACACTGGGTGACCTTGGGCCAGTCACTGCCTCTCAGCCTCAGAGGAAGGCAATGGTAAAACCACCTCTTCCTCCTTCTCCCTTCCCCATCCCCTGTGGTCAGTTTCGCCTATCCTAAGCATGATTGCAGGGGAGTAAATCCCACTGAACTCAATAAGCATGCAAATGATCAATCCATTTTCAGCAAACTTGCACAGGATCCCATTTCTTACCTCCCAGATTAAAAAGCAGGGAAATTCACTAACAGGCAAAAAACCTTGCAGTAAGAATGTACCTATAGCCCACAGATGTATCTATCAAACTTTAAAAAGCAGGGAAATTGCGTAGCACACCTGCCATCTCCAAAGATAGAGAATTATATTTTTGTATGTTTGTTGGTGTTCTTACTTTGCTTCTTTCCTGTGTTACTAATGTTTCTACAGAGAATCTAAACTAGATAATTTTATTTCCCTCATTATTCATCCTAGAAATTTGTGTCAAATTTATTTTTATTAATTTCAAATCCTTTTTATTGGACAATGTCATATGATAGTGAAGACAGCCCTTTGTGTTTCAAATTGGAGAATATGTTCTATTTCTATTTTGGGTGCATTAAAAGTTGAATCTGAAACTGCAGTTTGATGTAAAATCAGACTGATTACAATATGTTGCTACTTAAAGCAATGACTGTCGGGAAAAAACAAACTTGGCCTGCCCAAGATGCATGTTTTCAGCCTGCTATTCTTAAACTACTCCACTTAAGGAAAGGTGGGCATGGTGAATTAAAAACACAGAGTACATCTAGAATTTTGCTAGAATATATTTCACCTCCCACTGGTTTATCTTGTGCAAATTGAGACACTCCTGAGGTCCACTGGAGACTATTCTGCAGAATAGTCAGTGTCATTATGCCACAATTATTTTTAGAGGTTTTTTAGTGTAAATTTTGCAAAGTGTTGCTGTACTTCACATATTCACAGAAATAGAAACAAAAGAATATTATTTCCTATAGGAAACTTCACTAAAATTGCAAAGTAAATCAGACATATTTAAAGTGACCATCTGAACTATATCAACTGTCTTAATAATGTTGCTTCCTCCCTGCTAAAACAAGATCAGCACAGCACATGTCTTCTTTCTATTATTTGGGCTGATTGCAGCTGTTGCGACCACTCACCATATGCTCAGAGGCACATGTTACCAAATTCTTCCAAGCTACACAGCAAGTGAATTGGACTGTGAAAGACCAACCCAAACTGTGTTTGCATTTTGACAAATTTGTAGGGCAGTCCAATATCTCATAGAGGATGTCAGGTCTCCTGCTCCCCTGGTGGATTCACTACAGCTGCCCAATTTCCCTGCTTTTTAAAGTTTGATAGAAATATCTGTGGGCTATAGGTATGTGCTTAAACCACAAGGTTTTTTGCCTATTAGTGAATTTATTTAAAATATTTATGTAATGCTTCTCATTGTAATACTACTAAGGCTGGTAACAATAAAACAATTCAATACAAAGCAACAATTCAATGTAGAATAAAAACAATTCAGTAAAAAGCATATCACAATTACAGCAAGCCTGGAATCATTCAACTGGTATCAGGCACCAGGGAAAGCTTAAGTAGATATATTTTTAATTGATTGTGGAAGCTCACCCCAGTAGATGCCTGCCATATCTTGCTGAAGACCTAATTTCATAGGCTGTGAGCTACTATAAAGGTCCTCCTCTAGGGTTGCCAGGTCTCTGGTTTTTACCCAGAGACTCTGGGTTTTGGAGGTCCTCTCGAGGTCTCCGAGTGAGTCACCCCAATCTCCCAACTCTTGGCTTTCATTTTTTTAAAAATTAAGTTTCTAGGTGGTCTAGTTCAAACGACACACACCAAAATGTCAGCCGCTGCCCCCAGCAACTTCTGTTAATATTGATCGCTCTAATCCCCACTCTTTCAGGTTTTTAGCCAATAAGTGAAGTCAGCATTGTGATTGACAAGGGATTTGTTGGCTCTCAGGCAGTAGCTAAACCCCATTTCACATTCTGAAAACAGTTTCCTTTTCCTGCTTGTCTCACATCAGGAATTCAGTAAATCTATAGTTTTCAGCAGCATAGAGAGTTCTTTCTCTGTATAGCAGATCTGAATACATTGGGACTTGCTTCTCAGTAAACATGCATAGGATTGCATTAGAAGAGAAGATCACAGCAGGATCTTGGTAGGCATAAACAGTAAGCAATTTTATTATAATTATAATAAAAGTGTAAATGCGGGTTTTTTAAATTACTTGCAAAAATAGCATTACATTTTATCTTTCAAACAATGTTTGAACAGAAAATTTAAAAAGTGTACATTCTGCAGCTTGTGATACCATTGCAATCTGTTACACTTTTCTAATTAAGGAGCTAAACAAGTTTAAATACTACTGGGCTGTTGAGGAGGACAGTTTATTTGTCTTATTCATAACCTGTTTTGAAAACCTTTCCAATATAAAGCTTAAGTGGGAGTAAAGCTGCAATGCTAATTCCACATACCTGGGAATAAACCCCAATGAATTCGATAGGACTTACTTTTGAGTAGACATGGTTAGGATTGTGCTGAAAATCAGTGGGACTTTTGAGTGAACATAGCAAATGATTCTATTGTAAATCTTTCTCTCCCTCTCCAATCCTTTTTTAAAAAAGCAATTAGGCAGGACTTAGGTGTCACTGCTTTTATTTGGTATTATTAGGAAACTAATACTGAATGAAAAAAATGTTCTGCAATGATCAACTGATTTTAACAATAAATTATTTATATGGGGTGCATGCATCTTTATATAATATCCCACACAAGTAAAGTACAGGTTGTACAGCAAAGGCTCTTACCATATATGGAGCAAGAAATGCCAGAAGTCCAAGCTGGATTTAGAAAGGGAAGAGGCACCAGAGATCATATCACAAACATACGTTGGACAACGGAACGGACCAAGGAATTTCAGAAGAAAATCATCCTGTGCTTTATAGAGTACAGCAAAGCCTTTGACTGTGTAGATCATGAAAAACTATGGAATGCTTTAAAAGAAATGGGGGTGCCACAGCATCTGATTGTCCTCATGCGCAACCTATACTCTGGACAAAAGGCTCCTATAAAGACAGAATATGGAGAAATCGACTGGTTCCCAAATGGAAAGGGTGTGAGACAGGGGTGTATTTTATCACCCTATTTGTTTAATCTATACGCAGAACATATCATACGGAAAGCAGGATTGGACCAAGATGAAGGAGGTGTGAAAATTGGAGGGAGAAATATCAATAATTTAAAATATGCAGTCGATACCATACTACTGGCAGAAACCAGTCATGATTTGAAACAAATGCTGTTGAAAGTTAAAGAGGAAAGCACAAAAGCAGGACTACAGCTGAACATCAAAAAGACTAAAGTAATGACAACAGAAGATTTATGTAACTTTAAAACTCTAAAATGATACGTATTATGCCAGTGCTTCATCACCTCACTGTTTGCCAATTTATTTCTGGGCCCTGTTTAAAAGCTTTGACCTTTAAATCTTTTAACAGCTTTGGATCAGATCTCAAAGACTACTGCTTTCCATAGGTACCTTACATGGATCTTGAGGTGATCTTCAGAAGCCCTTCTCTGGAAACCCCTGCCAAGTGCAGTTTGGTAGATAGCTATTAGAGGGAGAAACATTGATATCCCTGCCCCACAACTGTGGAATACCAAGAGATGCTCACCTGACACCTAAATTTTGATCTTTCCCCTATCCTTAACCTTTTAAAACTTATTCAAATATTTAGCATTACACATAAGTCCTTTACTGATTTTAGTCTCTGATGCTTGAGGTTTATGTTGTTTCACTATCTTTTGGCTGATTATTTTATTTTAGTATTTGATTGATACTGCAAACTGTCCAAAGGACTTCATTACTAGATGGTATATAAATATGTTAAATAAGTAAAAGGAGCTGATTGATTATGGCTGTTTCTATCCACTTGAGATACAGCAATTGGTAGGAGGCAGACCTTTGGGTTCAGTCCATTTAGTCTGCCTTAGCTATTGCCCTATGGCTCCTTTAATCAGGTCCACTTCACAGTTGGAGAGCTGCAACTTTAGACATGCATCCAGTAAATGCAATGCCAGATATAAAAAGGAGACACATCAATAGCCCCACATTCTCCCCAAATTCTTTCTTAGCATCCTATGCAATTAGGAAACAAGAATGACCATGCAGATAACTCATCGTGACTGCCATGTCCTGAGTGAAACCAGTGATCCAAGTCAGACGTCAAGAACTCACATAAGAACAGCTTTTCCCTCCTCAAAATCTTCAATATATGTTAAGACCTTTCTGTTGATTCGGCCAACAATTAGGAAACTTGTATTTCACAGCTACAGTTGTACACAGCCAGTGATCTGGTTAGTTCAGAATGAAAGGGCAGCAGATAAGACAGTTACAGAGAAACAAACGCTCTTCTACATCTAAACAGCTTGGAGGTGGGGAGTTTCTACTTTGCACAGACAGAGTTTAAAAGTGTTCAGACCAGATTGACACGTTACAAAATTCTTTGAGAACTTTTTTCGCTGTACCGTTTACTATTGATTAAGTAAACTCTATCAGATATTAAGCTTCTTGTTATTGGTGCAGCCTATAAATAATTCAAGAGCTATATAAATTCTTTTTTTTTTTTACAATAATTTTTATTCAAATTTTCATAAAACATAGAAAACAAAATCATAAAACATTCAAAGACAAAAAACAAAACAAAACAAAAATGATTAAACAAAAAAATAAAATAAAATAAAATGTTGACTTCCCATTTGTCACATATCAAATCAGTTATAGGTCTACAATATATAACAATCCTGTCTCTTAAATCATATTATAAAATCACTTTCCTCCAGTAGTTATCTTAATTAATCATCAAATCTCATAAACATTACTTTATTCTTTCCACAAAAAGTCAAAGAAAGGTTTCAATTCTTTAAGAAATATATCTATCAATTTTTCTCCAAATAAACATGTCAATTAATCCATCTCGTTAATAATTATAATAATCTTATTGTCATAACCATAGTCCAAATAAACATTTCGATTAATCCATCTCATCAGAATCTGTTAGGTCCAATAATTTCAATAGCCATTATTCCATTATCCCTATTAGTTCCATCTTCCATCTTCAATAGTCCTGTTAAGTCCAGTAATTTCAGTGTCCAATCTTCCATTATCAGTATTCCATAATAATCTTGCTGTTGTAGCCATAGTCATATAATAAGAGTCTGATGGGAATTTCCTCTATCCCAAATATTTTCTTGCCATCCATTCTGAATAAGTTGCTGAAATACTGTTGTAAAGTCATATCTGTGTTCTTCTTTTTTACAAAATGCACTGGCTCATCTCTTAAGAGTTTTTCCATTGTCACATGGCTGCAGTTAATTCCATAGATTTTCTCTATATCAAGCTCCATCACATCATTCCAGTCCAGAAGATTATCCAAGCCATTGATAACTTTATCTCTAATATCTTCATTAATTTCTTCAGAGATAACGTTAAATTCCAAACAGTAGATTTTATTTCTAAAATCCATAAACTCCAGATCTTTTTCCAATTCCACATTTGTTCCAATCTCCAGGGCTTGTATCTTCCCTTTATTTTTTCTTTTCTCATCTCTGATCTCATTCTCCTCTCTCACAGGGTCCCCTATTTCTTTAAACTCCTGCGTCATTTTGCTCAGTTCAATTTTCAGCTCCTTACTACCCTGTCGCAGGGTTTGTTTCGTTATCTCAATCTCATCCATTATTTTCTGAAACATAATTACTTCCAGATTCTCAGCCACTTTCTTGATTGCCATTTTTAAAACCACGAAAACAAAGCAAAACAAAAATAAAGAAGAACCACTTCTTATTTCAGCAACAATTGGGTTAATATTCCAGGCTTGATGACATCACAGTATAAACAGAGCAACCTGCCTTATCTCTCTTGTGCAAGAATGCAAAACAAATTTAGTTCCCAGCATCAAAACAGTTAGTGGCGTCGTGAAGAAGCAGATTCGTCAAAATAAAATAGACCAAAAAAAGAATAGTCCCAGACAATATAATATTCCTCGGAATAGAAATCAGGAATAGAAATCCCTCTTCTGTTTATTATCTTTAGAATGCACTTCCAGGACAGCTTTTTGCGACAGAAACAGAGATAAGCTGTTAATTTCGTGAATAACAGAGAAGAGCTATATCTCACCCAGAAGTTGTCCAAAGCCGATCAATCTGACAAATCTCCTTTTGCTGCAACAATTTAAACCAAGTAAAAAAAATAATAGAAAGAAGGGTGCTTGCCTGTTAGTCCGTTCTCTCTTTGAAGAAAAGATAAACGTATCGCTTAAGCAGATAGAGCTTGTTAGAAAGTCCGTCCGGCATTGTTGGCTGGACCTTATCTCATAAATTAATGAAATCCAGTCCTCCCAACAAAAACAGGCTTTGAGGTTGATCTCTACGTTTCTCCCTGCCCGGGAGAAATTTCATCAGTCAAAAAAAAAAAATGTTCTGACTGATTTATATCTGAATAAGCTTCTTTTGAGGCGGGAGCCCGTCCCAAAAGCAGGCACAAGCGAAGTCACCCTTCCCGGAAGTCCAAGAGCTATATAAATTCTTATGGCAAACATGAATTTTTAAACCCCAATTTGGTACTGAGCCAAGACCTCTTCATTTAAAAATTACCCTCTGTTTCCCATTTCCCACTGGCAAGAAATGAATAGATGCATGCCTGTGAATTTTTTTTTTAAATGGCCCATTTTAATACCTACTGATTATTTTAAGAGAAATGTTAAAAAAAGGTTGCCAGGCATATTTAGGATGGAGCTAAAGAGGTGTGTTGTTGAACCACTTGAGACTTTGATTTATTGGGGATGAAGTGCTTTTTGAATGCTTCTTTGCCTGTTATTTATAGTGTGTAGTCGTGCATGCCTGAACACCACCAAAGATTCATATAGGGGCATGCACTGTTCAGCAGAATCCAGCCAGAGGGATATCTGGCACATGTTGGACAAGCTGAACACTCCATCAGCTAATGCCTTTCCAAAGAAGTATATTTCCTTTGCTCCATTGGCCAATTACCAGGGCTGCTCTAGCAATCCTAAAATGTTTCTGACTTTCTCAGCTTTATTTCTTTATTTTGTCTTTTTTGGCCCAAACCCTGCCTTATTGTGCATTTGTGTTCCTCTTGTTTTCCAGGAAAGAACTTTGATTGGGTTGCCCAATATATTGGCTTACTGACTGATCTCTAAATAGACTGTCCAATTTGTTCACCATGACAAGAACAGCATCCTGCCCACCACACTATGCAAAAACCTCTTCAACGAATGATACCATGGCATACAAAGCTGCAGCATCATTACCCTAACTGCCATAACGGAGGGGCCTGTGGAGAAGAAATAAGGTGCCGCCACACCAGCAGGCCTCGAGTCATGCTTTCCTAGAGATGTGAAGGCTGGGGGGGGCAGAAAAATGCTGGGGGGGAACCATAAAAAAATGCCCCCCCGGGCCTTCACATCTCTATGCTTACCACTGCAGAAATGAATGCACCTCAGGGGTAACATCAGCATTCAGGATGCATATCTCAGGGGGATCACATTGGCATCCCTATACTAGTCTTGCCATGAGAACATTTCATGTGATCCTCTCAGATGATGTGGCTCCTGGATGTAGATGCACTACTAGGAACATAGAAAGCTGCCTTAAACAGAGTCAGATCTCTGGCTCATCTAGCTCAGTACTCAGGGCTGGCCTTAGGGGTAGGTGAGCTGGGTGGTTTCTTGGGGCACCAAACTGAAGGGGGGGGGCACCACCAAGCTGAACTCAGTGGCTGTGATTTTTTAATGTACTGTCTGCGGTGAGCTAGGGTGGCTGTAGTATATGAAGATACAGTTCATTTAAGACAAGTGATACCACTCCAACAGAGGACCTACTTCTTGTAGCTGAGGGAGTGTTGGAGCTCAGGAAGGAGAGCTTGCAGCAGGAGCCAATTTGTGTGTGTACTGCACATAATAATGAACATATGCCTACAACATGAAGCGTATAGCTCCATAGGAGTCATCCTTTTGAGAACCACCCACACCACATGACAAAAGTCTCACTGGTATTGTAGAAATAGAACAGGAGTGGACTTAAAGCACAGCAGCAGATAAGAGGTAGCTCGCTCTGAGCCCTTTCATAGACATTACCGGGAAAAAGCCTTGGAGTAGTAGGGCCTCTTGCACTGCTATGTTTTGCAGTCCTGAACAAGCCATACAACTTTGTAACACTGCATGGCTGCAGGTCTGCCCAGCAGGGGAGGGGGGAGAACTGGGACAATTTGCCCCAGGTCTCCAGGAAAGCAAGGGCCTCCTTCCTCATTTTCTGTGCATATCATTTGCTCCTGCCGTGCCACATTGCTAATCAGACTTGTCATTTTGTTTCGTGTTTTCATAAAAAGAGAAAATGGTATATTAGAGTGAAAGATGACACTGAATCTCAACATGTAATTGTGACATAATGGGATCTCTGCTCAGCTATGATGAAGCAAATATTTTACACAGGTGTGTATGAAACAGTATAGATGCTAATTTGAAGCTTAAGCTGGCAGTAAAATGTACCCTTGGGAGGCTGGAAGGGAGGGGCCTGCTTATTAGCTAGGCCTGAAGTCCAAATCTTTCTTTATGTCTGGGCAGCAACAGAGATAAGATTGGAAGGCAGGCTTATGGTTGGCCCAGGCCAAGTAGCCCCACTTAAAGAGTTTTTTGTAAGGAGAGAAGGAACAGGGAAGGCTTTAAGGAGGGATTTTGTGGCAGAGCAGGCAGCCTGTTCTTGTCACAGAAATAACTCAAAGGCCACCAGGGTAAGAGTTAAAATAGTAAGTAAGCAAGTGAGTGAATACCACTTAAGACTTCCAGGCAACATGCTGTTATTTTCTGTGGAAGTTACCACAGAGAAAGGTATAGGAGTGGTGTGAGGCCAGACCTTAAGGGAGGAATCTCTCCTTCCTGAGTAGTGGAGAAGGCCAGCAGCAAGCCACAACCAGAAGACCTGTAAGACTGAGCCCCAGGAAGCAGAAAGCAGATTTGCTAGAAGGTGTTTGGAATATGGAGGAGGTACTCAGAAGCAGAACCTGATCCCTATTGCCTTATCCCTGTGGAAGAAAAAACGAAGCACATCTATCACTCTCCTTGATCCCAGGGCAAGCAGAAACTGCAGGTGAGAATTCTCACATTTAGTTTGTATGTGCAATAATACTTACATTTGGCCCCCAGCTTTGTACACACATGTATGGGTCCTTGTAGAGGGCAGCAGCAAGGTCCCCAACATCACACATTCACCAGGCCCCATAAACCCTCTGAGTGGCCCTGCAAAGCTGACCACTGGGTCACTGAAGTCACCCAGGGCAGTGTTTATCCTAGGGCTGGCCCCCTGGTCAAGGCTTTGCTTTGTTTTGTTAGTAGCAACTATATCGCCCATCTATTTCTAATGTTAAGATTTGTGCTTGTCTCTTTATACTTTAGGTCCCTGTTGAAAAACTAGAATCCCTACTTCATAGACATGTTTCCATAACATATTAATGAGGCCTTAGTATTTATTTATATGGCAACCAACGAACAGTAGCTGACACTTTGCTGTGGCTCTGCCAATGAGCTTGGCACATTGTTCTGCTCTCACTAAGTGTAATAGAATCATAGAATAGTAGAGTTGGAAGGGGCCTATAAGGCCATCAAGTCCAACCCCTGCGCAATGCAGGAATCCAAATCAAAGCATTTCCGACAGATGGCTGTCCAGCTGCCTCTTGAATGCCTCCAGTGTTGGAGAGCCCACTACATCTCTAGGTAATTGGTTCCATTGTCGTATGGCTCTAACAGTTAGGAAGTTTTTCCTGATGTCCAGTCGAAATCTGGCTTCCTGCAACTTAAGCCCATTATTCCGTGTCCTGCACTCTGGGACGATGGAGAAAAGATCCCGGCCCTCCTCTATGTGACAACCTTTCATATACTTGAAGAGTGCTATCATATCTCCCCTCAGTCTTCTCTTCTCCAGGCTAAACATGCCCAGTTCTTTCAGTCTCTCTTCATAGGGCTTTGTTTCCAGTCACCTGATCATCCTTGTTGCCCTCTTCTGAACCTGTTCCAGTTTGTGGGCATCCTTCTTGAAGTGTGGAGACCAGAACTGGACACAGTACTCAAGATGAGGCCTAACCAGTGCTGAATAGAGGGGAACTAATACTTCATGCAATTTGGAAACTATACTTCTGTTAATGCAGCCTAATATAGCATTTGCCTTTTTTGCAGCCACATCACACTGTTGGCTCATATTCAGCTTGTGATCAACGACAATTCCAAGATCCTTCTCACATGTTGTATTGCTGAGCCAAGAACTGTGCATTTGGTTTCTTTTTCCTAAGTGTAGAACTTTGCATTTATCCCTGTTGAATTTCATTCTGTTGTTTTCAGCCCAAAGCTCCAGCCTATCAAGGTCCCTTTGAATTTTGTTTCTGTCTTCCATGGTATTAGCTATGCCCCCAATTTTGTATCATCTGCAAATTTGATAAGCATGCTCTGTACCTCCTCATCCAAGTCGTTCATAAAAATGTTGAAGAGCACTGGGCCCAGGACCGAGCCCTGCGTTACCCGACTCGTCACTTCTGCCCAGTTTGAGAAGGAACCATTGATAAGCACTTTTTGAGTACAATTCTGGAGCCAACTGTGGATCCACCTGATAGTTGTTCCATCCAGCCCACATTTAGCTAGCTTGCTAATCAGAATATCATGGGGTACTTTGTCAAAAGCTTTGCTGAAGTCGAGGTATATTATGCACAGCATTCCCACAGTCTGCAAGGGAGGTTACCCAGTCAAAAAATGAGATAAGATTAGTTTGGCAGGATTTGTTCTTTATAAATCCATGTTGAATGAATCTGCCTGCTGGGAAAACACTGAAAACCATGTGATACAGAGTTGATCTTCACATGCAGCAGATCATATGATACAGCTTTTTCTGGACTGCACCAGTTTCACTGCAAGTGGGAGGGGGATCTCATGTTTTGAATGCTGTATTAAAAAGCAACATTCACATGGAAAGCTAGCATACCAGGGGTTCCCAAACTGGTCTGCAGACTACCAGTTGTCCATGAGCTTCGTTCAAGCGATCTACATTATGTCTGTGGATTTGTGGTTGAAGATGGGATGGCACATCAATTCCATTACATATTCATATGGATATTGATTTTAATTGTTATTGCTTCTCTTATTTCTTATATTGCATTTTATTGTATTTTATGGAATACAAATTGTAATAAAATACAATATAGAAGAAATAAAAGAAGCAATAAAAATACAGTTAAAAATGGCATCTAGAGCATCCAGCACAGCACATTACAATTGCTGCAACTGGCAGAAAAACCATTAAGTTTTTCAAGACCCGCAGCAATTTTCAAGTGGTCCATGGGGGGCAAAAAAGGTTGGGAACCACTGGTCTAGATCAAACCCTTCTCCGCTGCATGCTAATTTGCCATGTATAGGCAATGCTTTCATTTTTGTTTTGCTTTTTTTACATGGGAGAGCATTTAACTTGAGATCTGCACATCTTCGGTCTGAACCAGATTCCAGTGCTGATTCCACTGCATGTGTAGATCATCCAACTTCTCCTTTCTAAACAAACGAAAGAATGAATGACTGTCACATTAGCTTAGCTGGGCTGCTAAATTTTTAATTTTTCCCCCCAAATGCATTTTCAGCCTCAAACTGTGGAAAAAGGATTTGATTCACGACTGCATTAGGAATCTACTCACCCAAAGCCCCTTGTCACAAATTAAATCATAAACCAAAAGTCAAACATGATTTGTGAAATTAACATTTATTGAGGAAATATTCCCCAGCGCTGCGTTGCATTTAGTCTTTGGCATCCAAAATATTAACCATAATTCATGATACGCCTAAGACACTGTGACACCAGCATTGCCATCAAGGCATAATAAGGCACATACGCTCATCTTTAGTGTGTGTTTGTGGGGAGGTTGTGCTGTGTTGTATTTGCTACTACCACCAGCATTCCTTCTCCTTCCACCCCTGAACTATATGTGATGTCAAATAATTTACATGAACCCTTCCTCCTTCCACATTCCCCCACAATGTTTACTATTATCCAACCCCCATTTATTTATTAGCTTTCTGTATTGCCAGTCTTAACTGTTTTAATAATGAGCAATGACATTTAGCACAAAACCTGTATAATTTTCTTTAAATTATCATCATTAATCATAACAACTTTTTACACTTTGACAACAACAATCTTTCATCTGAAGATCCTGGGATATACGTCTTTGAAATGCATTTTGGTAACCCCATCTTGCAGATAGATCAACTGAGGCTTAGGTTGCCATTAATTAATTACTCAGATCCACAAAAGTGGTATGAATTCAGTGGCATTGTCAGGAACATAATCTAGAATTCAAGTAATTGGCAGCTTGACCAAAGCCTACAGTTTAAAGTAATTTGATAATTTATGGGTTTTTTCCCTCCTAGTCACTGTTTATTTTTCTTGGGAAATGAGAAGGATGGACATAACCAGAGAAAGCATTCCCTGCCTCACAAAATACAATCGGTGAAACGTGAATTTCAAACCTAGGGCTACCAGTGTTACAGCCAATCCTATGGAGGATTAAGAGTAATTCTGTATAAGATCAGGTTATTAGTATTTGCCACTTTTTCAGTGCTTTAACAGCCCTGCAAAAAGTCATTTGCATAAATTAATTCATATACCATATGCAATTATATAACACTGAAAATTACATAGCATAACAAAATGATCAGACCAGTTTAAAAGTAGCTAGGTAGAAATCATAGAAAGATAAATGTAGCTTTCTTGACTTTCAAGGTCAGTGGGTTGGGAGAGATGCAATTACATGCCTTTAATTCCTGGTTCTGACATAAGCTTTTTTTACTTTGTGACCACCTACCTCTCTCATAGGCTTCATTTACTTATCCTCAGAACTAATAGATTGCTACAGGAGGAGAAACTATAATGATTTCAAAATAGTAAGTTATGATACACAGGCAGGAAATACATACAATTGTAAGTTGCTTCAAGACATGTTACATAATTAGCGACAAATGCTTAATAATAAGTGCACTCTTACTAACTAGTGCACACCTGTGTGTGTGTGTGTGTGTGTGTGTGTGTAAGAGAGAGAGAGAGAGAGAAAGAGAGAGAGAGAGATGTATGTGTATGCCTGTGTACACACATACCCTCAAGAGGGGGGAAAGAGAAAGACTGGGAATGGCTAAACATTGTTGGTAGCCGCAACTCACTGCTGCAGAGAATTTCTTACACCAAAAGAAATTACAACCACTTCTGCTAAACTAACCCTTGAACTGTTGGAACAATCTTGTTGGATAAGAATCCATTGTTTCATTTGTATGGTCAGTGTGGGATTATTACATCCATTCAACACTCTTTCCTTGATGTGACTTTAAAAGGGTTACTTCCAGCAAAGGTTTAATTTTAAAGAAGACACACTCTTTTGCTTGCAATACAGTTAGAAACTTCAAAATAACATTTAGTTCCCTCCCGTGTTTTCTTTTTACCATTTAAAAATAATCACCCTTCCCCACAATACACAACTGAATTAAGATTAATATGTGTCTGTCTGGGAACAAATTCAATATTTTGCGTTTCTTTCTAATAAACTCAAACTCTGTGCATGGTCCAGACTCACTGGCTCATTGTGGTGATTCTCTAGACAAGCTATGCTAGTTCATTATTCACTTGCTTTCCAGAAAGTGGCTGTATTGGTCTGTTTTTACTAAAAAAATCCTCTACATACTTAGTGGAGAGAAACCCCATCAAATCTAGTAAGGCATTTCTGAATAGACCTGCAAATGGCTGGGAATTCTAATCTGACATGGCCAAAATAAAAACGGAAACAAGGCAGTCTTTTTATTCCAGATTATTTAATCCAGAATACTTTTGTCTGTGCTTTTCCTACCATCAGTTTTGGCCTCACCCACCACTGGCACTTTTTATGCAAAAAATGCTAGAGAAATAATCAGCCAATAACAACAGAATAGTACAGTTATCTGTTCTACACCTCTACTTAGGCTATCACATTAGAATGCAAGTATTGTTGGAAAAGGAAAAAATACTAAAAATCAAGAAAAAAGGAAATTATTTATGATTGAGCACCTGGTGGGTAGAACCATTTACTGACCTACGTCTTAGGTTAAGAGATGTTCAACGCATTTTCCCCACAAATACTTCCTCCCTCCCTTCCCCTCCCAATGAATAATACCTACAAATATTTTTTATTTTCATAAACATCGTGCAGCTTTAAAACATGGGGGTGTTCTATCAACTTCAGGATAGCTATTTCCCGCTCCACCTGGAAAAGAAAAGAAAAATACAAGAAAATATTAGAAAAGGTATCTTAAGCCTACATAAAGAAGCACAGCATATGGTTCTTCACTTATTACCGACTCCCCATCTCTATCCACTACCTTCCATTGACTTTTCCCTGTTTTAGTAATCTCATAGAAAACAAAGTAGATCCAGTATTCAGGAAATGGCAGAATTTAGGAATAATAATGTGTGTTTAGTAATAGCATGTTATTGTTGTTGTTTGTGAGTAAGAAGGCTCTCCTGGTGGTGCTGCTGTAATAGAGACTTACCTAATACATTGAACTATAAACCTGTATTGTCTATAAGGCCCTGGGTAACTCACTTCCAAAAATGTGGCTTAGCTGTGGCATAGTGCAAGTTGTGATCTCTGCTGCTACACTGCAGCCAAAGTAACATCCTGAGTGGAATGGAGACATCTATCTTGAGGCCTAGTCAGATAAACTTCCTACCTAGGCCTTTACTACTAAAAAACTTGAAGGATTACAGCAACTTTCCTGTGTTTCTAATTTTGGCCAGTGGGAGGTGTGTAACAATGATGGCTGTGAGTCTGCTTGACTCTTTACAGTTCCATGCCAATTGCCATTGCACAACAGGCTGGGACAGAACATGCCAGGATGCAGCAGCCACAGTACCAGTACGAATAGCAGTTTCTAAACTGAGTTCAGAGTTGAGTTCTTCTGATGCTACATCATTCTGCCTCTTAAGTACCAAGTGCTCAATCCCTCTTGGTTTCCCTCTCAATCCATCAGGCCATCTAATCAGGGCATTAACTGTTCATTATTATACAGATGTACCTGCCCATGTGTTGTTCATGGCCTGTAGATTCATCCATAGTGACACCTGCTGCAATTATGAAGCAGAATAAAACAGATATTTGCTAATTTCACATGCAAAATGAATCAAGGCTCCTGGCTGTGAAACATCTCTGTAATTCTCTATTCTTAACATAGGAGCTGATAGTAACTTTCCCAAAGCTGCCCATTAAATCCATGGAGATAAAAATAAAATATATCCATTCCAGTCTAGTGCTTGGTCCATATGATTATACTGAACTATTTTAGTTACTGAAGGATTTCCCCAAGGAAGCTTAATGAGAAATGATCAGTTGCTGAAAATTTCCAGGCATCATATATATCATCAGCAAATAATTACAGTAAGATTAATTGACCAAAGGTTTTAGCTATGTATGCAACCACAGCTCTACAGATAAGGCCCATCCTCTTCTCCCAGTGGCTAACCAGATGGCTTTAGGAAGCATCTGCAAGTAGGACCTGAGTGTAAGAGCACTCTCCTCTCCTGCAGCTTCCAGCAACTGGTATTTCTATACCACTTTATATTTTTTAAAACCTTCACTTTGAAACACACAAAAATATTAAATAGCACATTACAAAATATCAAAATAAGACATTACAAGTGAAGGTCAAGTACAAAGTACTTATTTAAAGCTGCATGATTAACATGAAAACAAAATACTCTCAAGCATTTCCACCAACCATAGAGATAACACAGGTAACCCTGCCAACCACTGTACGTTGCGAAGTGAACATCTGGTCTACAAAAAAATCCCTGGCAGCATTAAGCATAACTTGCAACAAGTTCATTCACCCATCTCTGTCTAGTGTAATAAAGTATAATACAAAAAGCAACATAATCACTCTCTCCCCGTCTACACTCAGGTAGGGCCTTACTCTATATTGGTTCAAGGTTCTTACACTGTGTGGAATTAAGCAACTTTGAAACACACAAAAATACAACCCAGACTCTCACTCTCAGCAGCAAAAAACAAAATTCCAGTTACCACCCAATAATATACCACTTATTTCTCCTACTGGATAATAAATGCAACAAGACAAAATTAAAGGGGATGGTACCCTTGTTCTCATGGCAACCTGAAGCAATGTCCCAAAGGGACTATCTAGCTGTTTCTGCTCTCCTCTTCTTTCTCCTCTGGAAGCAGCAACAGCATCCTGGCTGCCACAGCAACCAAGACTAGGGTGGGCACTGGGCAGACAAACTGAACGCCTCTTCCCTGTCCAGGGATCCCTTACTATCAGCTACAGGCAAAAAGCAAAGCAAACCAGTGTGTCTTCAGAGGTGAGGCTAAAGTGGCCTGCTTACCTAGTCTGTGAGCTGGGAGGCAAGTCAATTACTCATTGCTGTTTCCACTCTCCTCCTCCTCTAGAATGAGTAACAGCATCCTGCCTGGCAGGGCAATTGAGAACAGGGTGGGCAAACAGATGGAATGACCTCTTCTCCGTCCCAGGATCCCTTACCAACAGCATGAGCCCAAATATTTTGTCGTTTGCAAGGATGAGCAGGGGACTAGAAACAAAGCCCTCTAACGACTGAAAAAACTGGGCATGTTTAGCCTTGAGAAGAGAAGACTGAGAGGAGATATGATAGCACTCTTCAAGTACTTGAAAGGTTGCCACACTGAGAAGGGCCAGGATCTCTTCTCAGTCATCCCAGAGTGCAGGACATGGAATAATGGGTTCAAGTTACAGGAAGCCAGATTTCAACTGAACATCAGGAAAAACTTCCTGTTACAAGTGGTATGACAATGGAACCAATTACCTAGGGAGGTGGTGGGCTCTCCAACACTGGAGGCATTCAAGAGGCAGCTGGACAGCCACCTGTTTGGCTATGATTTAAGCTAGATTCCTGCATTGAGCAGGGGTTTGGACTTGATGGCCTTATAGGCCCCTTCCAACTCTACGATTCTATGGTTCGGGAAGTTCTAATCAAATACCTGACCATACAAGGTTGGAGGTGATTTAAGGAGGTTGATAGGTTGGTTGGTTGGTTGTTTATTTATTTATTTAAACAAGTTCATATAGACAACCATTTTCCTGGAACCAATTCTCCAATCTGTCTCTAAATCAGCTCCTCAAAAAAAAAATGAAATAAAATAAAATAAATTAACCTTCCCAATCACAATGTATTTCACCAAAATAATAGTGAAGATTGCTGTCGATTGTCAATACCTTTCTAATGTCCTATGGCCATCATAGCCTATTTACATTCATTCTACCCACTCTGCAAGGTTGGGTTCAGTTCAGGGGAAAGGTGGTCATGTGCTGCTTACTCTATTGCAGAAGTCTCACTTCTATCTTTAGCCCCAATTTTTGTTTGGCCAACCCATGGAACTCACTTCACTGTTGAATAGATTTGTTACATGTCCCTCTAGTAGGGTTGCCAGGCTCAGGGCCTGAGAATGATTCTGTATAGTATCTTTAAGAGAAGAGACAATTCAGCCAAGTGCAGGTTTTCATGCAACACTGTAATGGGAAAAACCACAAGGTAAAATTCTCCCTTCCCCCTGCACACCTCTTGGAGGCTGGGCCTGGCAACCAAGATGTCTTCTGTATCATTAAAAGTTGTGCAGGGGGAAGGGAGAATTTCACCTTGTGGTTTTTCCCATTACAGTGTTGCAAGAACACCTGCACTTGGCTGAATTGTCTCTTCTCTTAAAGATACAGAATCATTCTCAGGCCCTGAGCCTGGCAACCCTATCTATAAGCCTTCTTGAGAGTATCTGTGGGCCCAGCCTTTGATGGTCACAGTGCTGTTTGAGCAGGCAGATGGAGTGGACCAAAAGGGCCTGTGGAAGTGCTGTAACATGACAGATCACATATCACATTGGTACTCAGACAAGTGGTAGCATTCATAAGAATCATTCTATTTTATTCCCACACCAACTCTTTGAATGTTAGGGAAAGAGCATGTGCCTTGCCCAAGATCACATAAATAACTTCAAGGGTGATGGGAGATCTGAAACTGGATTTTTCACATCTAAAGCCAACACTGTAGACAATACATCATACTAGTTCTAATGGAAATCATTAGGGCAAGAGAGAGTGAGAGAGATTATGGTGATGATGCAGATCATAATCTCAAGTATCAGAACTGGTTCACATGTGGCCCTGCTGTGTAGACTGTACACACAGCAGGATAAAGAAATGAGCCTTAGGTATGTGCACTCTTCCATACTATGAGTAGAACTTTTAACAATAACAATAGCTTATGTATGAAAATGCTTATGAAAGTATGCTCCACTCATACAATCTATCCATCACTTTTGTGTGGTGAGTGGCACATGTAAGGTCTGATTCATATGATACTATGCACAAGGGGTGGTAGTGGTTGCACACATTACCACTGTATATATCTGACACACTTAAGCAACATTTGTGAACCAGCCCACAGTATGACATAAAATCAAGGTCACAGAACTAACGGAATACCCAGTGTGAGAATATAACAATTTCCCTGTATCACAAGCTAGAATTGAGACAATGAGATACTGTATGGAAGGTGGTTGTGCAAATGGCACAGACATGACACCTAATGGAGAATGTGTGAAGATTCATGTACTGTAAATGAGTCACAAATTCTCCTACCACCATGTACCATTTAGCGACCTTACAAAACCCAAACATTTAGAGGTTGATTGCTGTACCACTGACTGAGAAATGTTTGTGCAGTCCTTTAAAATGGTCATCAAATGAGGCTACTTTCTCTCCTTTATACAGTTCACCAATCATTTTGTTAAACTTTTTTTTTCTATTATGGTGTGCACACACAGGCACAGTTCTTTCAAGGTTGTACATTCCCTCTGTTCAGCACCGGAACATTCAACATGCAAAATTTTAACAAACACACACCGATCAGGCCTTTCTGGCAGCAAGGCAAGTTGCCATCTCATACGTTGTGGGGAAGACTTAGAGCACCTCTGATACTGGATCCTGAGTAGTGCTACTTTCATACTAAAGTCAGGAATTTGCTTTCTTTCTTTGTCTAGAAAGGCCTGCAGCACACTGAAGATTCATTGCTTTTGAAAAACCCCTGCTGCTGATGGCTGTGGCAACATGTCCAACCAAAGTGAGTGATGTGATGCTAGTGCTCTCTCAGGATACTTCTTAGTTACTGTCCAAAAGCTTAAGATGAACGGGCACAGAAAAACAGAGATTTATGGTTTATGTTGCTCAGACAAAGGCCTCAATTACAGTATTTTCTGCTTTTACTTCCAAGGGAAAAAAATAGGTAACAGAGCAAATATTCACTTGTGGCAACATGGTATCTAATGCTGAACCACACATTTTTAATTAATATAAGTTATACTAACTTTTCCGCCCCCGCAAGGGGCAGTTCTCAGTCATCAGCAAGTCTTCCTCCTTTATCTCAACTTTATTTTTTATTTAAAGCATGGCTTTTTTTAAAAATGGAAAGACAATATAACCTATTAGTATTTGACTTCAGAATTCTGAGATTTAGAGAGGTAGCCTTGATTGTTTTTGCTACAACACAGATTAAGGGTCTTGTGGCATCTTAAAGAGTAAAAAAATGTATAAAACAAGCTCTACTCCATAAAAACCTGTGCCAAAATAAATTTTTAGCCTTTAGATACCACAATATTCTTTGTGAGGTTTTAGACTATACTTATCCCATGTTTCCACAATTCTTGTTTCACCAACAGGGACTAAAAACGTTCATATTAAAAGCAAAATAATGACCATAACAAATAAAATCTACAAAGGAACAGGCTTTGATCTCTAGTCTATAATTCTGACAATTTAATGCAAGACAATGTGAGTTAATACTAACGTTTTCAGAGTAAACTGTGAATAAATGCTCACGTGCAGAAAAATCTATTTTTTCTTGGCACTTTATAGAATTTTGGATGAAATTTAATATTTTATGTAGTTTGAAGTAATTAAGAAGCAAGAAAAATGTGTTTGACCTTGTGAAAACTCTACCAGGAGCCCCGACTGGAGTTGAATGCACCATGACAGAACTTAAGAAAGAGTTCATTTAGTAATAGCATCTCCAAGAGGTAATGGAAGGCAGCATGAGTCATTAAAAATGTCTGCCCATACAGACAAATTAGCTCTTGCTGATTAAGTGGTGAACACAGAATCACAGCAAGCTGATGAGCACTAAATCTATGACACAATGGCCATCTGATTGCTTCTCCAGAGGCCCAGGTGATGGTTCACTATTCCACCAGAAGAGAGCTGAGTGCTGATTTGGTGAGCAATCAGGACATATGGTGAAGTCAGCAGACCATTGTGGATTCAACATTAACTACTCAGATGACTCATTTCACTACATTAAAAGGGTCATGAGAATTGGCCCTTGCACTGGTACTACACAAGACACAACAAAAGCAGTTTTGAACTTTCCCCACACTTTTTATGTCACACATGAATGTCAGTTTAGTAGAAAGCAGAAAATAAAATAAATGGACATTCTCAGTAATGTCACGTTTACATTTAGCTAAATGACAGGTTAGACCAGCCTTTCCCAACCAGTGTGCCTCCAGATGTTGTTGGACCACAACTCCCATCAGCCTCAGCCAGCATTGCCAATGGTCAGGAAAGATGGGAATTGTGGTCCAACAACATCTGGAGGCACACTGGTTGGGAAAGGCTCGGTTAGACAGATGGGGAAAAGGAGAGATGTTCTCTCAACTCCCTTTCCCACTCTTCCATTGATTGAGGCAGTTGCCATAGTCAGAAGAACTAGAGATGAGGCCTGGTCTTCTTTTCCAAGCCTGGCACTGTCCCCCCTTTCCCCAAATCAAATATGGCCTATAGGCTTTAAGAAGGAAGGAATAAATATTTATCTCATCCATCCACAAGGGTGGGAATCAGCAAAAGGAGAATGTTCTGCACTATCTCCTTCCCTTCCCTTTGCCACTCAGTGTCAGCATATTTGCCCAAACACCAACACTGTATGTTCTACAGTGCAATGGAATGAAAGGCAGGCTGTTCACTTAATGGGAGAAAGTAAATAAAGGACACCCCTTGAGTGGCAGCTAACATATCCTGCCCCCCAATCTTAGGCAAGCTTGAAATTTGGAATGAGAAACATGTTTTCCCCCCTCTTATAGCTATATCAGTTTGCAGCCCAATTAAACTTATGTGAGAGCCAAAGAGCCTTTAAGAATAAAACAAACCCTAATCTGCAGAGCCCTGACCTAGCTTATGCTTCCTGGTCACACCTTCAGTGGAATGGAGTGTTGGAAACCGCCTTTTATAGTAGAGATTGCAGAGAAGCTTGCTAGGCTTTGGCTTAATGAGCGTCAGAAGTTCATAATTCTCACCTCAGAGAAAAGAGAAAATTACAAGAATCCTGAATTCTTCTACAGCTCAGGTTAGATCTGAGTGAAAGAAGAATTCCTGGATACTCACCCAACCCTCAAGTTCCCTTCTCTTTAACAAGACTTCCCCAGTTAGGGCAGTAGCAGTGTCATTCCAGCTGTAAGAACACAGAAAATCAAATCTCCCCCTCCCTTCTCTCTCCAGAGGCACTGGTAGTGTGCCAGGAAGAAAGGCTCCAGTGGCCCTTTGGAACGTTAGTGTTCCCAGAGGTGTCTCCAATGTCAGGATCAACAACTCATCTTCCTCCTTCTCTCTTCCTGCAGCTGGAATGTCACTGTAACTGCTGCTCTAGTCAGATTAATCTTGTTTAAAGGGGAAAAGGTGGTGTGGGGGGTAAGTGGGAGGCAAGGGTGGGAAACTTATGAAGCTGGATTGGCTGGGGGGACACACACACAATCCAAGCTCTTTCTGATTTTTGTGGATATAGCCCAATTTATTTTCAGAGCCAAATCTAATATGAATTATGAGCAGAAAGGTGCCCATCTCTACTTTATAGATATATTAGCCTGATTTTAATAAAAGGTTATTTATGTCTCATGTGTGAAAGCAATCTCTTCCTACATAATATAGGTCCTAAAACATTTCCAAACCAGCATGTCTAGTGATTATATCAGAATGCTCAGACAGTGCTTCCATTCCAGAATTGGCCTCTCCTTTCTTTGTGACCTTCAACAAGTCAATGATTTCTCTATGACTTACATCCCCCATCAGTGACATGAGATATTTGGTAAAATTGCAACAGTTATAAACTCTGGATTGTACTACCTGGGAACATGGGAAATCAGACTCAGCTAAAATTGCAGGAGCAACATGAGGATAATAAATTTCACCTGGCTTTGTCTTTGCTCTCTCAAATGAAATGTCTGTCTGTATTTATTATTGCTACTCTGTGTAACTGAATTAAATACTGAAAGCCCAGGATAATGACAAGATCTATATCCAGATTCCTGTGGAAATTGATACAATACCACCATTAATTCTTTCCCCATTCCATAGAAACATTACAGAGACACTGGGTAGTAGTTCTATCAAAAGCTTAAAGTGTGGCCACATTCCCTAAATTATCTCAGCAGCAGCCTAAGAACATGAGTTCACATTTTCAGGGAAACACCAGTGGTTGATATAGGCTGGACAGAGCCTGCAGTAATTCTGTTGCTGGATTGGTTCGGAGAACACAGTGGAAATCCATGTAATCACCAAACCATCAGTACCAAGCCTCCAAAATAAAACCAGATAGGTCTTAAATGTAGGATACAACATTGCATTCTTCCCCTGAATTTTGCCACAATTGGTGTCACTTTTATGCCCCCTTGCGCTAGGAAACCCACATACTGCAATCTGGCTTCAAGCCAGGAAGGATGAGACTAGAGCCCTGCAGGGCTGACTGCTTTAATGCAGTTACAATTATCAGAGAACAAGCCAAGCCTCAAGCTGCTGGGCTGGAGAGAGGCTCCTGGAGTAAACAGGTATCATGGAGTGACTTTCGCATAATATTAAAAAGATCCATCCATCTGCCATGCAAACCCCAGGCCCAAGATACGAACCCAGCTTCATTTTAAGTCTCCCTTTTCTGCAAGAGGCTTTGTCCAGGCCATGGCAAAAGCATTTGAGCTGGAGGGAGGGGTCAGAAATGACTTTAAAGTGGACAGAAAGTCCTATAACTTGCTTTGTGACCTTGCAGGTGCCAATTAGAGGTTTTTAGGGTCTAAGCAGGGAGCTAATTAGCTGCTAGGATGCTTCACTGCCTCTGCTAATGAAAGAGACTAATACGAAGGCAACATTTCCCTTAGCAGGAGCAATGCAAAATCTTCACTTTTGTCCTCACTTCCAGCCCTTTTCCTCCAGGAAGATTAGCTGCCCTTTGCTTTAAGCTCAATTCACATGGATGGATGTCAGTGAGAAGCACAGCACTTTCTTAGCAGACTTGCAACACAATCTGCAAAGTCCATCATAAGAGGCAAATGCCATGAGTGTCTCTTATGGACCCTCTACATTTTTTTACATTCATTTTCCCTCTTTTTGGTGACTGTGTTAGTTGAGGAAGGATGGAACTGCATGTGTTTGCTCCATAAATGGATGGAAAGAGAAGCTAGCATTACCTTATTGTATCCATCTGTTTCACGCACATTCCCAGCAGCCTCTTCCTTATGTAGCAGAAACTTGAAAGGCTGCCCTTTCCACAGAGGCAGTGAAAGGAAGAACTAGGTAACATTTCCACTCCTTCTGGCCAGGGGGTGCAGAAGTAAGTTTGAAATATCCAACAGTTGTCCAAGCATTGAGATAGGAACTTTAGTTTCCCACACACACACACACCTTTAGAGCTCATGGCCAACTTGCATGGTAGCTGATTTAATGATGGCCCTTAATTAAACAGAAGAATACAGAGTGTCCGAAGACAATTAACTGATTAACATTTTTGTCTACATTAATATCTGGAATTCCAAGTATTATCTCAAAGTATTGTAAATGCCACACAAGCTGTGGATACTCATGACCATTCCCTCCCATGAGATCCCACCGCCCTCATTAAATGATGGGCTTCACAAAAGATTCAAGACATGTTTGGGTTGATTAAGTGATTCATCAAATGCAAAAGTTCCATTTTGACCTTTCCGTAACTTATCTCACCAACTCCAATCAGACCTCACCAAAACCATTTGAAGGCCAGAATCTACCTATCTGACCTAGCTTATTTATTTATTTATGAATGAATGACTGAAATTTATATCCCACTTTTCACCACATATCTCAAAGCAGCTTTGAGAAAAATAAAAATAAAAAAAGAGAAAGTACAAAATTTAAAACATCAACGAGTAAAACATTAGAACCGCTGTCATGGTGCAAAGTCCTCCTGAAATAAAACCATTTTGACCTGGCACGTCAACCTTAGCATTCTAAATGAAGGCATGACTCCTTACTGACATGAGTTGTGCTTCTGGTCCATGGCGGCCACTAATAGATCTTCTCAGTGATTGACTTGGGACAGAGGGGTAAGGTGGTCCTTATGGTATCCTAGGCCTTAGGTGTTTAGGGTTCAATACACTAGTACAAGAAACTTGAACCTGGCCTGGTAGCAGATGAGAGGCTGGTGCAGTTGTTTTAACACTAGTGCCATGTGTTGGAGGTTGTCTGTTCCCATCACTATAAGCATAACTGCTGAAGAAACTTAGTTATACTTTCATTTTATTTATTTATTTATTTTAATTAATTTGATTAATTTTTTAAACAAAATCTAGTTTCAATTTTAAATATCAGATTTATTTATTTAAAATATTTTTATCCACCCTGCTTGCCCCCCATACAACCCTATAACAATGAGCAGCCTGGAGGAGTAGAAAACTGTTTTTAGCCTTACCCCACTCCAGAAAGGAGGTATTGTGCTTGAAATGCCTCAGTCTGATACTGAAGAAGCACCCACATTCAGGCATTTATTTTTCATTTCTCCTTCTATTAAACAGAATTCTATGCTGTTGGAACAAAACTGGAATACTCAAGAGGATCAGTGACATTGTACAAGGCAAACAGAACCACCACACACCATTATTCCACGGCCTCTGAGAAAAGGACATCACATACACAATCAAAAAGTCAAGTCTGCACTTTTGTCTCTCCATCTGCAGAAAAGCATAGGTGTGAGGGAAGGAAAGGGAAGGCCTGGGCTGAAGTAGTGCAAAGTACACTCCTGTGATTGATGAAGCTATGCCAACCTAGCTTTACCCCTCTTCCCCAGTGGGGCTTCAACAGGCTTGATTATAACTGGCAGAGTTACCCACACCTGCAACGCATCTCATTTCTTTCTCTGCCTTCAGTAGCAGCAGCACCAGCAGCAAAGTTTGGGTTCAAGTTCAGCGAGCTATTTATACAGATGTGGAAATAAGGTGCTGAAGTAATACGGGGGGGATATCCTAAATAAAATGTCTTTGAGGAATACATTGTGCATACAACCCCCTGTTGACATCTTAGCAATTAAACTCATTGCTTCTCACTAGCACTGTCTTTATTGACAGGAAAACTAGGGTAGTAGTACATAAGAATGGCACCTTTTCTGGGCCAAGGCTATAGGGAGGCAAGGAACAAACCAGGCAAGAGGCCACACATACTGGCAGCAGAAGAGGTTGGGTGACATGTCCAGAGAGCATGAGAGGACTGGGATGTATGGGCAAGTGACCAACAGCAGCCAGCTGCTGATAAGAGACCCAGAGAGCTCATGGCTCACAGAGTATCCCAGAGGCTACAAGCTGAGAGACTCAGCAGTAGGCAATTGGGTTGATGTAGTCCTTGATTGAGAATGAATCTGTGAAGGAATACGGGGCAGGAAAAGAGGCCTAGAAACTCCAGTATCCAGATGTATGTGTTGTTGTTATATCCTGCCCTTCCTTCCAGTAGGAGCTCATGGCAGCAAACAGAAACACAATAATAATAATAAAAACAGACATTAAAATATATCAAAACAAAACATCTTTAAAAACATCTCTTTTCAAAAGATTTAAAAACATCTTAAAAAGCAATTCCAACACAAACACAGACTGGGATATGGTCTCTACTTAAAAGGCTTGTTGAAAGAGGAAGGCCTTCAATAGGCGCTGAAAAGATAACAGAGATGGCACCTGTCTAATATTTAAGGGGAGGAAATTCCAAGGGATAGTTTCCACCACACTAAAGGTCCACTCGCTATGTTGTACGGAATGTGCCTCCTGATAAGATGGTATCTGCAGGAGGCCCTCACCTGCAGAGCACAGTGATTGACTAGGCATATAAGGGATAAGACGATCTTTCAGGTATCCTGGTCCCAAGCTGTATAGGGCTTTGTACATCAAAACCAGAACCTTGAACTTAGCTCGGTAGCTAATGGGCAG